>NC_046372.1:8263402-8592766 GCF_011125445.2 Fundulus heteroclitus
TTCCTTGAGATGGGAAAAACTCCTTTGGATGTGTGAAACTGGGGTGCTTAAATAATATCTGGGGCATACAGCAAGCCTTTGCAGGGTAGAGATGACTCCAAATGTTTCTGTTATGTATGCTTTTCTTAAGATCTGTAGCTTTTTTTTTTAACAGATATATACGCAGTTCGGGACGGGTTTCATCACCGCTTGATCTATAATGAAAACGGGTCGAAGTCATTCAGTCAGAAAAAGTAAAAGCGTCTGTTTCATGTTCTCAAGTTCTTTGTAGATGCACATCGACTCCTCCAGCTTTCTCTTGGTGTTATAGGACTTTTTTTTTTTTTTAAACTGAACCAATTTAAAACAAACCAGACGTTTTCACTATTCCTGTGTTTTGACTCTCGGTCCCGTCTCATGGTGCCCTGCAGATATATCCAGCGATGGATATGGACAGTGCCAGTTCAGTGGTGCTGCGGGCCTTGACCCAAGCGACCAGCCAGGACACGGCCGTGCTGAAGCCTGCAGAGGAGCAGCTCCGGCAATGGGAGACACAGCCGGGCTTCTATTCAGTCCTTCTGGTGAGTGACCAACTCTGATTAAAATATGTGCGTCGACAAATTGACAGCATGATGAATGTGGTACGCGAAGCAGAAAACAGGCCGCCCTTAAGTTGGAATCTGAGGATCCGTTCACGAATCGGAGTGGAATATCTTTCATCGTCGCTACATTTAACAATGCCAGGACGATGGGTCGCACGTTCTTCGTTTCGCTTGATAATTCAGCCCGGCGGTTTCGCACAATAACTGTAATTACAGGAAGAAATTAAAATATATTTTTTTTAAAGGAGCGAGCAGTGCAGCACTGACAGCTGGGGATTCAATTGTGTTCAAGAATTACTCAGATCTCTGTTGAATGGTTTCATTAAGATTTAGTTGCTGATAGTTAGGCCACAGATGGTGTTTGTAAAGAGGCAAAGGTGGTTAAAATGCCAGCGCACTGTGCAATCCACCGGGGAGATTACTACCATATTTCAGGGAATCTATTTGTTTACGGTTTTTCGCCAGGCTCAGATAAGATGTTTTGCGTTCATCTTCACAGTTTGTAATGAAATTGGCTCAGTATGAGCTCTGCTTAGGTGAACACAAAGAATTAAGAACCAGTCATAGGGAAAATATTATCTTTTTTTATTTTGTTAGGAGTATATTACGTGTGGGTGAGGTAAGGAAACACCTCCCATTCGAAGCATATATATATATATATATATATATATATATATATATATATATATATATATATATATATATATATATATATATATATATATATATATATATATATCCACAGAAGCTGTGTGACATCAACTTCTCATAGTCTAATTATGTTGTAGCAATGGTTTGTTGTGGGCGGGGGTATATTTAATGCTAACTTTTTTTAAATGCGGGCTGGATGAGTAATAAGTGAAATTTGAATTATTTTGCAGGTCTATAAGTTTGGAAAGATTTTTGCAGTGTGGCAGGAAGGATATTGATGAATCCTTTTCTATTTCTTTTTTAAACTGCATTAAAAAATGCCGCTGCAAGTTCTCAGTTATCTGGGTCATCTCGGTTATCGGAGGCAACTGGACTTTTGCTCAGTTCTTTCACAAAATGTTTTGACACCAAACAAATTTGAAAAAATTTCACGAAAGTGGGCGGGTTTAAGAGGGGGGAGGGTGTTCAGGACGAGGGAAAGGAGCAGCTAGCTTAATTTGCATGAGCAGAGTTATGCTGGTTGTTACGCCACGGTTCGGTCTTTGAGGTGGAGGATTTTTATTTTACCCTCGTCATCACCGGAGGTTGAGGGAGCCCAGCGGGCCAGAGCCTTATTAGTTTGAGCGGCTGGCTCAAGGTGTTAACTCAATAATAGGGATGGCAACCGAAACCCGGTATCTAAACGCCCCCCCGGGGCCACGTCGGGCAGTTCCTTGCTGACCGACAAGCTTCAACCCTATCCATTCTCTTAATGATATTGTTATGTCGCTCACAATTTTTCAGGGAGACTCCAACCGAAACATTGTTCTGCCGATCTTCTCCACCTTAAGAACCGCACACGCTGAGGGGACTGATGGGAGGAGCTAAAGCTCTGCTCTCACATGTTCGCCTCGTTTACGATCTTCAACACTGTTTCCAATTTAGCAACTTTTCAGACCACTCTAGTGACTTTTTTTTTATTGAAAAGAGACAAGCCATGGATCAACTGTTTTTTTTTTTTTCCCTGTGTTGTTTGAGAGTTTGGCAACAAGTTGAAGCACCAATCGCTCTGAGTTTTCCGTCTATTCAGAAAACCATCAGCTGTGAGTCCCTCCTGCTTTGAAAGCTCTGACAGGCGGTCAGCGTCGGCGTGCTGCTGCAGCAAACTGAGCTTGAAGTCTGTTTCCCCATTGAAAACGAGTCACGCATGAGCAAATCTTCCACTAGATTGCAAAGCAATGTAACTGTAATCTTAACTTAATCTTTAACGGGTAGTGGGATTTTTTTTTTCTCTCTTGAAACTGTTACACTTAAATGAATCCCTCCCTGTAACTGATTTACACAACCTCTCAGTTATTCAACTCATACATTGTGGGTGCCTCTGCTATCTTTTGGTTCAAATTATACATAAAAATGTATAAATGTAGTTTGTGTTCAAGTAAAAATATTATTAAATACTAGTCCTATTTCTTTTAGCATATTTAGTGTGTTTTAATCTTTGTCGTGTCAACACAGATATTTCTCTCTCCTACAATCAACTTTTTATTCAAGAGTTTAGCATTTTTTTAATATATATAGTTATTTATGTTTTTATTGCTCTATTTCTATTAAAAAATATTTTGTACTTTTCGTTTCTTTTCTTCCCAATGTTTGAAAAATAAACCAGTCAGTCATTTCTTTTTTAACCCTTTTTGCTGGATTAAAAAATATCAATAATTGTACCGATAAAATACCAGATCGATAAGGAGTATCGTTATGAGTAGTAGTATCGATAAATCCTTAACAGTACCCATCCCTAGGTTTCAGGACAAGGCAGCAGCTGTCCGCCTGTGAGACAGCGCAGAGGGAAGTAGGAAGGGGCTCATGGAAGCGCTGCTGCTGCCTCAAGACAGTAACTACAGAATGATTGGTGCTTTCACAGGAAGTGATCAATAATACAGAAAAAGTCGCTAGACATGTTGCTAGTCGCTTTTTTGAAGAACAAAAAAAAGGTCACTAGATGGCAATAGTGTTCACTACGAAGGCACAAGACGGAGCAGCTTTGATACACCACAGCAGAAGGGTTACTGATGTCAGTTTCTCCAAAAACATTTGACCCAATAGCAATATCGATTGCAAATTCAACGCATGACACCAGTTGAAGCTTAGAGGGCGCCACACTGACAGTTTTAGACACAAAAGCAGAATTTCAACAAATATTCCATAATTTGTCAAAATAATGCCCAGTATATGTAGACGGCACTAAAAGACAACCATGTCAACAGTTTATTAATGTTACATTAAGGGTGATGTCATTACAGCTATTTTGGCTGCGGTGTATGGCTGTTTTCACACATTGCACTCCTGAGATATTTGTGGGCAATGCATAATGCACAGCTAGTTTAGTCTGAAATCTTTCCAGGGTTGGGGAAGATTCTCAGTCATCCAGGTCATGGTCATTCCAAAAAAAGTAAAAAACAAAGCAGCTGGACTTGTTTTCCTTAGTTGAAGACGTTTCGCTCCCTCTCCAGGAAGCTTTCTCAATTCAAAAAGTCTAGAGTAATGTGCAAATTACTCCAGATTAGGATTAATTCCGGCCAATCATCACCTCAGTTCTCACCCTCATATGGGTGATCAAAACTTCGTTCCTTTAAACCAGGCCAATAACAATCCTAACGACGCCTCGTTACAGAGGAGTGGACCAGTTTCGGTTTAATCTGCTGTCTTAATGGCTTTAACAACCGCCCATTACTAAGGGGTGGACCTGTTTTGGTTGAATTTGCATGTTACAAGGCCTTTGTTAGGCAGTAGTATAAAGCTTGGTACTGCACATTACTCCAGACTTTTTGAATTGAGAAAGCTTCCTGGAGAGGAAACAAAACGTCTTCAAAAACGGAAAACTAGTCCAGTTGCTTTGTTTTTTACTTTTTTTTGGAATAACTTTCCAGGGTTGCTTTTTTTTTTTCTACACACATTTTACAACAGGGGTTTCTCCATTAGTGTATAGTTCTCAACCATTACGAGTGACACATGAGGCAGAGCGTGATGCAAAATCAAGCATGTTAAGAATTGGGAGTTGAATCCCCAGGTACCTGTTTTTGTGTTTCTCTGAACAATTTATATATATTTTTTTTATCAAAATATAGTTTTGTTTTAAAATATGCATAAAAGTAAATGGAGTGCACACAGCAGTTACAGCAATTTGGCTTTTACAATGGCCATTTGTCTTTTTAACATTATGGGGATTAAACATGAGACCGATGTATAATCCTCCCATTTGCTTTGTCCCTTGCTGTTTTTTTAATGCCCCCAATATTTCACACATTAGATACAGTATAGATATTGAGACAGTAACCGTTGTCTATACAGAACGGGGAACCCCCGCCCCTTATAAATCGTTATCGACTGCACATCTTCTGCTGTACACAATTTGTATAATAATGTGCCTCCTGTGTCCTCCACTGTGCTGCCACAATGGAATGCTTCTAGTTTCAGGCATCTCACATCAAGAATCTTCCCACTACACGTATAAATCCTTAGGGTTCACATTCAAGTGTTAAAAGCTCGCCTGAGTAAAAAAATCTTGAGCTTTGATTTAAAACGGCTAAGTTCAGTTATATATCAAAGATCTAGTGGAAGCCGATTTCACAGTTGAGGTGCGTCCACAGTAACATCTGGGAGTTAAAAGGCAAGCCGGTGTGTTCTGAAGAAGTTGGAGGCGACTAATGCCCGGCCATTGCAGACGAAATACAAGGAGTTTAGGAAAAATCGTGGAGAAATCTTTGGGTGTGGCCCAAAATCTTTGGTCTTATGTCGCAATGTGAGACGGGTTGAAGGAGGGCCGTTGTGTTGGGACCAAAGATAACCTGTAATCAGTATGTGACAGAGTCAGATATTCAGAATGAATGTAACAGCTACTATGGCCTACCTCTACAATATGAAAGCTGTCACAATATGAGAGGCTCCACAGATCCCGAACGGTGCTGCCACGTAAATAAAGAAACAAAGGAATTAATTTTGGATTTCTGAACCAATGCCTGTCAGGGATTGCCTGTCCTGTTTGCTCCGAGCAATCACACCTCCATCAGCTGTATTCATGTCAGAGTGCATGCCAGGCACAAACCGGCTGACAGCTTTCATTATTCTTCCCTTATTGTGGTAGCCTATACCATTACTGATAAATAATTTGGGGCACCATGCATTTTTTCCTCCTGTTGGATTTAAAAAAAATATATATATTTTTTTATGCTGGCAGTGGACTTTGATGCACTGAACTAAGAGAATTTTGCCATCCGTATTTATTTTTTTAGTATTTATGAAAGGACATTGACATTTAATTAAACAGATTATTCCAAAGAGAACTGTTAAATTTATTACTGTGAAAACCTTCCGATCAACATAAGCTAATGCTAGCTGTTATTAGCTTGATGCACACTACGGCGCCCGGTAGTGTTGCATCACGCAGCGCTCCTCGGGCTTCCAGTTTCCTGTTCCGTCACCCTTCCGGACATTTTTTCAGTTTCATACAATTAACTTTTTTTGCCCAGAAGAGAACAAGACACTTGTTCAAACTGTTCAAATACAGCCAAATCGGTACCTGTAGCCTCTCTAAAGGATGCTAATTTTTCAATAAAGAAGGAAAGCAATTTCCTGTGGAGACTAAGGCATTGAGTAGGGCAGATGTTGGTGGATTTAAAACAGGAATACTTGTATTAAATAGCACCCGGGGGCAATGGTTGTTGTTTGTGATTATATTGGACAAAATAGAGATTTTGCCTCTAAGGTATCTGGTATCTGGAAACTGAGGTTTCTTAACGACTTCCGTTCCGTCTTTCTGTATTGCCGCAGAAAGGCGGATCAGTTCATATGCGGTACTGTTGTTCAGCCAAGGCACAGGTTTGGGGTTTGAAACTTTTGTATCTAACGGGCAAAGTCAACAGCATGCTTCAGGCAGTCCGAAGCTCATATCTGGACCTAACCCTTAAGGGATTCTTCTGATGGTTTTCTGAGAGTGGCTTTGAAGCATCCCCGACTTCTGATAAAGTGTTGTCTTCAGAGCTACAGATGATTCAACACTTACAAAAGATGTTTACAACAAAGTTGTGTTTTGTGCAGCTGCTTGCGATGGCACGGTCCCAATTAAGCCAGGGAGCACGATGTGTCTCAATTATTTCTGGAGAGCAGTATCTACATGGATTGATCAAAAGAGAGCCAAACAAGCTAAATTCCAGCTCCATTGATTGGATCTGATAAAAGCCAAGTGACAGCGGACTGTTTTTCACTTGCATATTGGAAGTAAATAGTTACGCTGCGGAGCTCTGCTAATGGTCTGTGCTGTTCCCTTGATACGACAGATGGATGTTTTCTATCCGTACAAAAGCCCAAATGTTACTTAAACGGTACACTTTCCATTCTGAAAATATGAGGTCTGAGATTCCAATCTCTGATATTACTGTGGCTGGTCTTTATGGAGCTCCTGCCTTTGCTGTGCAAAACAAATAACTCTGAATACGCAGGGTACTCAGACATATTTTCAGGGTTTATTACCACAATTTACAGCTCAGACATGTCAGTACTTGCAGGGAGTAAAACTACACAAGTGTGTATGGCACGGACAGCCTTGGCTATAGAGTTAAAATGGTCTGTGTTGTTTTTTTTTTTTTTTTGTTTTTTTTAAAGGAGCTGTTGCATAATTGTTTTCTCCTGTGATATTTTGGTTTTGTTTCAGATATTCAGATACCCTTTTTTCCTCCGGGACAGCTTTGCTTATTGCACATTATTGAACTGGATCAGTCCTTGAGCGGTCTGGTATTGATTATATGAACTATAATACTGTTACTGGTGGTGAATGTCCATATTCTTCTTCTTCTGTGTTTCCCAGAATATTTTTAATAACCACACGCTGGATGTGAACGTGAGATGGCTTGCTGTGCTTTACTTCAAAAATGGCATTGACAGATACTGGAGGAGGGTGGCCCCTCAGTAAGTACCTGCATGTCTCAAACCCACAATCTCAATGTTCTATCTAAAGCTTTATCGTCTCTGCAATGTGGCTCATCTTTATGCTTTTATTCCCCGTCTTATCCACTGATGTGCTATCTATATTCATCAGTCTTAATCTCCTTTTTCTGTCTTGTGAGGCTAAACTGTTCTTAGTTTTTAGTCCCCTTTTCCACATTTTCTCTTTATCCAGGCTTTTACCTATTATAGCTTGCATCTGCTTGACTTTTTCCAGCAGTCATCTTTCTTCATTTTCTTTTTCACTCTAATTATCCTTCTCATTGCGCTTTGATTTTATTCTCCGTTTATGCGTTTGTGCCTCTTCTGTCTTATGCGAGTTTGGCTTTGGGGTATTTTAAGGTTAACTTTGCTGCTTTGGATACCTGATGTGCTTCCGTTGACTTAAAGTTAACATTTGCTCCTAAATTCACTTGGCTGTGAGTGACCATTAATAATCAGTGGCGCCTCGGAACTATGTGGCCTTTCTTTAAATATTCATAGTTATTGCTTTTGTTCCATTTTCATCACTTACCATAGTTTTTACATGTACCCCTGCCTGTAACAGTATTGTGTCTGCCTTTTTGTTCTATAGCCAATGAAGATATGAGACTTTGTGTATACACCGGAGCATTGTTGCTATGCATTTTATAATGCAGTGAAAAAGTATTTACTCCCTTTCATCAAACAAATGTTGTGTAAATGCTAGGGGTGTAACAATACACAAAAAAACAAGGTTCGGTATGTACTTCGGTTTTGAAGCTATGGTTTGCTTTGTTTTCGATTTGCTTCAATCAAGTGAAAGAAATAAAAAGTAGCTGCTATAGTGATTGGACATTTGTTTTTTGTTAGCAAAAGATAAGTGGGTATAGCTGGTAGATTAATTATACAACAATAAAATAACCTGAAAATCAATGTTTAGTATTTTTTTTTTTTTTAAAACAAGACTATGCGGATGCTTTAGAATATTTTTTTTTAATTGCTTTGGAATACTTTTTATTTAGACAGTTTGGTGTATAAGATGTACACAAATGCACCGTACAAGCGAGAATCCCCTCTGGCCCGAGCATCTCATATGCAGCGTAGTGTTTTGGACTGATTGAATGCTGCAGTCAGCTGGTTTGGACCACGGCACATTTTTCTCCTGTACCCGTGGTGTTTACATTGCGCTTGACATTATTTGAGGTAATTCAGTGATGTGCAGAGCAACTTATGTACCTTATTGCTGTTGAAAAATAAAATGTTGACGTCATGTTTTGGTTTGGTCCGCCATTTTTTTCTGCGCTGTATCTGCATGTGGGACTTTGATGTTGTCAAATAGCAGAGTTTAATGATGCATGGGAGTCCTCTCCAGTTTGTTTTGGTGTCAGTTTTCATTGTGTTGCACACTTAGTTCCGCACACTAACATTGTACATGAAAATGGATCTGAAAAGTTGCTAAATATAGCGAGAAATTTATTAAATTGGCAGGAGTGACCAGATGCTTCCTCATAACAGAAGTATTCTCGACGCACGGATTGAGCTAAAGTAGATCGTTGACAACCTTGTTTGACGTGTCAGTCGTGTAACAAATGGGGGCTGACCTCTACCTCCTCTGCCACACCCACCCTCCTCACAAAACGGATAGAGATGGTAAAAAAAATGGCCTTCATCTCACCTTCAAGTGTTTTATGAAAGGTGAAAAAGTCTAATGCTAAGCCATGCAGAAGCTCTGTCTGCACTCATGAAGATTCACTCACCTTAGTACCTTGCATAGCTTGTAGTAGCTGGCATAACAGGTTGGGTTTCAGAACCAACACGCATACAGGATTTGGCGTTTTCACGAAAAGCTATATTTTATTAAGTTTCAACCCATGTGCAAATCTTTGAGATGCCAAATATACGTGGAAAAATTAAAGAATAATGGGACAACAGCTATAATTTGCCAAGTGGTTTAGCAAACTTGTATTATGTATATTATGCAATTCACTTGTGACAGCAACATTTCTCTCAGAGTTCATTATAATGTGGTGATATGGCATACTTTTTGTAGTTTATTTATAATTGTTTGGTCACTTTACTAGCCCATTTACCCTAAAATGGGATGAAAGTAAAATGTAGACTGATCGGTGTGGAACATCTAAAGGTCATTTTAAGACAGACTTCTTTTAAAGCAGTACCATGCTGTTTTAATGGATGCTTAATGTACTTTGGCATTTAGTTGCACAAATAAAATAAAAGGGTGGAAAAAAAATCTATTAAAAAATACATCTGAATGGGAGCAAATGTTGCTTCAGGCCCTTTTAGGTTGGCTTCACAGATGTAAAATTATCCATACATTGTGCACTAATGCACGCACATACATCCCTAAGTCTCTACTTTTGAACAGTTGGCTGATAAAAAAACCCCCAGATGATTTCTTCTTTTCCTCACAGAGGTTAAAGTTGTCTCCAGGGAGCATTTTAAATGGCAATATGTCCATACACAGGACAGTTTTCATTTCACTGTGGTCAATTAAATAAGCCTGAACTCTGAAAAGTGACATGGTCTGTTCTGTAAGTTTTTATCAATCTGGTGAATGTTCTATGAAATGGGTTTAAGTTGCTTATAAACTCTGGCAGTGGTGTTTCCTACATAATTAGGTCTGTTTTATTGAAAGTCCAGAGGAGCAGGAATATTACGTTTACAGTTGCATCCTGATAATAAAGATTATTGTCCCAATACCCCAGACTTTTAGAGAAAAATAAAGCTTCTGCAACTCATTAAATGTAATATTTGATGTCCTGGTACTTGGACTACGCTCAAAGGTGTTATTTGTTAAAATATAGAGATGACAACATATTTTATTTTATAATACTTGATCCACTGGAGATGGTGTTTAATATGTTCTTTATTTATGGTTCTTTTACTTTCATTTTAGTAGTGAATGTTGAGGCGCTTTGACAAACAAAGCTAATAAGATGGCACAAATGTAAGCAGTACAGCAAATGCACAAGGGAAATAAAACATAAAGATGAAACGAAGAGCTTTCATAAAAGTTTAAAATTTGAATATGATTCATATTGCTTTCAACTTTCCTGACATCCTCCGGCAGACTATTCCCAGAGCTCAGCACATAAAAACTTCAAGCAACAAAAGTAGAAAGTTTTCTTATTATAAAAATAACCCAGGAGTGTTGAAAAAGTTAGGTAAACTTACTTTCTCATCAATATATTGGTTAAAGACTCAATTCATGTAGTAATAACTTTTTAAAATACCTGGAATACAATCCATCGAAGAAAAATGTGTTGCAGTTTTTTTCTTTTGGAGACAATCTGAATAATATTTGAATTATTCTGGAAATCTGTTGCATTGTGGATATTGTTGGATTCCCATTTATGTTTTTCCTAAAAAGAGATGTTTTTTTCTTTCTGGTGGTTGATGATGATGATGATGATGATGATGATGATGACAGCCTTTGTGCTCAGTTCAACAGCTTTGGAACAGTTTTTCATCAAAGCTCTTTTCTGTCTTATGTTTTTAATTTAGCAATTTACTCTGATTTAAAATCTACAGAGTAAATTCTAAACCGAGCCACTCCAAATCAGGAATGGACACATTTTGTTTTGTTTATAGTAGTTATCAGGGAAGGTAATAATTATCATACAAGTGGAGGTTTATTTGCATAAAGATACAGTGTTTGCAAATATCCAAAACTGACAGTATACCGTTTTGTTCTTGTTAGGACTACATTTTCTACTGATGGTTCCTTAAGAGGATTATTAAAACTGAATATATTTAAAATATGATTGAAGGCAATTATAGTGTTCTTTTTAGTGGGAAAAAACATTTGCTAGTGTAATTGGTGTACTGAAGATAATCGCTAAGTTTTAAATGTAGAGGTATTTTTGTGTCTTTGGGGCTTTGCCCGTATTACATGTACTGACATTAGAGAATCCTTTTTTTTTTTTTTTTATCGTTTTTATCATGACTTCAATCCAGAGCTCATGCTGTAAAAGCTAATACATTTTATTTCCCTTTTACACGTCTTAAATAAGCCCAGCTTTCCACAACAAGCTATTTTTACAGGCACATCTAAAAAAATTAGAAAATTGTGGAAAAGTGCAATATTTTTGTCGTATTTTTGAAACGGTTTATAGAGATTCATTACACATAGAGTAAAACATTTCAAGTTTTTATTCCTTGTAATTTAGGTGATTATGGCTTACAGGTTAAGAAAACCCCAGGAAGTTGAAAATAAACCTATAGGTGAAAAAACACTAGTCACATGCTAAAGGTGAAAATCCCAGACTTCAATGTATAAAGTCAGATACAGGTTGCTGAAATTTTTAACATCCATTACAAATTTCTTTAATAATGGCCTTTTAATATAGAATGGAACTAAAGCTTGAAGAAACCTTTATTGTAATCACTATAAGCCACGTTTATACCAAAATATTGTGATTGACATTGTAAGTCCAGACATCCCGTCCCAAATGTGAAGATCCTCTTACGGCGTAAATTGGCCAAACAATTTTCTTAGAAAATAGGTTAGTTTACCATTTATCCCCCATTTGCATTTTTTTAAATTAAAATGGATATAGAAGATATTTCCAAAAATGTAATGGTGTTTTTTTTCCCCTAGCAGTATGTACCATAGTGACTTGCGTACAAAAGAAAACAGCTGGGAAGTGCTTGAATTTGCATAATTCAATCAATTGTTGCACATTAACGTGATTTAGTTTGTTCCATGAGAGGTATTTAAATTGATGTGTTCCATATTGTCAGTTTCTGTAATTGATTTCCATGTATAGAAATGGAAATGAGAGGACAAGGGGTCTCTTGAGATATGCAATCACGGTCCGTGTTAATGTGCCTGGTGTCCTGCTGGATATTGCAGCCTGCTGGATGGAGAGTTCTTCATCTTCAGTAAGAATGTTGCAGGTTTAGTCTGGGCTTGGTTGTTTCTTACTCCTCTAGTCTTTATTTTTGGCTGATGTGCCTTCATGAATTGTTAATGAATGAAATTGTTGTGCAGCAAGATAATTATGAGAAAACACGAAACTCTGAACTTGCTCCGTTTTGTGCTTTTCCTCCTTGCCTGCCTTACGCCCTCTAAATCTTCGTCTGCTTCGTTCACAGTGCATTATCAGAAGAGGAGAAGACATCACTGCGCGCTGGTCTTATCACAAACTTCAATGAGCCCGTCAATCAGGTTAGTCGGGAGAATGGAATATACTGGAGGGAAAAAAATAGCAAAAAGGATTTTAACCTAGTTTTTTTTTTCTGCACAAAACTTCCTGCCCTGCAAGAAAACCAGTTTAAAGCCATTGCTCCTATCATAATGTAGTTTTATTTTACCGATTATGGGGATTGAAAAGAATGTGTTCTGTTAATTGTCTTTTTATGGATGTTAAAATGCACGTTTAGAAGTCCCATAATCGATATGAAATTTATGACCTTACCTGATTTTCTTGGAAAACGTAATGACCTATTGATACTGGAAAATCAAACATGCATTAACACATATGAATCACCTGGTTGAATTGGTGCTATAGGCATTTAACATTGATGTGGCTGTCATTAAATTAATGCATTGCTTAGATAGTTGGTAACTTTTTTTTTCTGGTTCATTTTACAAGCCAAACTAGGAATGTGTTTTAAACAGCCTCCTTTTTTGGATACAGTGTTTTTACTTTTTATTTTTCTTTCTTTCATTTTTATAAATGTTTTTTTTTGTTATTATTTCTGCCTCTGCTTATTGTGTGGAGGGTCAATGTGCAACAAGCCAATACATTAATAAGCACACTTCAACTTGAGCCTAAAAAAGGAGTGTTAGCCCCACCCATTGACTTTCATGGAAAATAAATTCATGATGCTGCAATAGCTATCAATTAAATAAAAAAATATTTTTTTAATTATTTATTATTTAATGATGTTTATTTACTTGTTTCAATATATAAATAAATTTTCATCTACTTAATCTATTTTAATCTACTATATGTATGCTTCGAAAAACACCCTGCAGCCCATTTTACCCATTTTTTCTTTCTATCATTTTTTGTGTTAGTCCAGAGACAGCCTGATTGGTGCATTTTTCTGTTATAACACACTGTTTTTGTGGTCTTTGTTAACTGCTTGTTTTCAAAATGGGCAGAGAAATACAATTATAGTAGTTTAGATCAGTTCTTATTGTATATATGCCCAATAATTAAGCTCAATTCCCATTATTTTTATTTGCTCTGCCATAAACACCTGCTGTCTTGTTAATGCTTTGCCTCTGGTTATGTTCGCTCATCCTTCTTCTTCTTCTCCCCAACAGATAGCAACCCAGATTGCAGTACTGATAGCCAAGGTGGCCCGGCTTGATTGCCCGAGGCAATGGCCGGAGCTTATTCCAATTCTGCTCGAATCCGTGAAGGGTCAAGATGGCCTGCTGCAGCACAGAGCACTTCTCACCTTCTATCATGTCACCAAAACACTGGCATCCAAACGTCTGGCGCAGGACAGACGTCTTTTTCAAGATGTAAGTCCAAATTAATTGTTACATTTTCTTTTTATTTAATTGGCTGCTTTTAATGCTTATTATATTGGCTGTGTGTTCTTTCTTTTTCTCTTGATCACAGATGAATGCAATACTACTTTAGATGCACCAGAAGAAAAACTGTTTCTCTCTTGGGATGTTTTGTGTTCTCTCTTCTGTCTCGTTTATTTTTGTTGTTTTCTTTACAGGAGTTTTAAAAGCAGATAAGATGTACAATTAGATTTTTTTTTTTTTTTCTCTTCCAGATTCATCTGTTTCTGTTTGACATAATGTCACAGCCTTTCTATATGCATATTTGTTTCCAGGCATGGATGTGTATTTGAAGTGTCTGATGCTTGTTGTTAGAACATAAATTATAACTACACATGCTTTTCATAATCCAACACTTGAAAGAATACACTGTGTGAATAAAAAGAAACCTGTGAGGAGACTGGTTTTAGGCAAATTAAATTATGATAGAAACTGAGAGAAAGGATGGGAACAACATAAGAGGAAAGATACAGATTATTTATTGGACATGAAGAGCTGTGAATGAGACAAAAAAACTTCCTTTGTGAGAGCGATGCATGGTGCCAAAACCCGTGTGAAATGTTGTCCCTTTTACAGACGACCTGAAACGACGAGGGCTCGAGGCCCTTCATTCTGTTTTAATGATATACGGGTTATCTTGACGTTGAACAACCTACGCGATGGTCTCTCTTCTGTTAGTTGGGAGCAGGCGCTAAAGCTGGTGTGCTGCACTCCAGATTTCTGTCCCAGCGTGATCTTCATATGGTAAATGTACCTTTTTTAGGCAGACATTTCAGTGTCTTCTGTGAGGGTAAAAAGTTTGAATTCATTCATTAACTGCATGATGGGTACATTATTATGGACCTTTAGTCATGCAGTTTATTTTCCAGGGTGTTTAGTGATTTAAAAACCAAAATTTGGGTGCACAAGTTTGATCTTAATGGGTATTTTCCTATAATCCACACAGAATTACACATACAGCCTCAAACACATAACATCCCAGTAAGTATTTGGTTAAATCTCCCTTTAGCAAGCTGCAGAGAATCTACACACTTTCTTTGGCCCCCAAAAAACATCATCTGGTATAATTCAAGCTGGATATTTTCCCACATTTACAATATCTGAACTGGAGTTCATGTAAACTAGCAGATTTCATGCACTAACCAGGCTTTTAAATATTCTCCATACAATATGGCGGTTTGAATCATTTCAGAAGCTTTTTGGCTGGTTTTATCCATTGTAAACCTATTTTTATGTGTGTTCAGGATCAATTTACTTTAATGTCCTGGTGAAGAACCTGCAGGTAGATTTGTTTCTAGTTTGTGCGAAGCAGCAGTATCATTGGCACCTCAACAGACTCTTGCCATGATGTTATTCGAGCCATGCTTGACAAAGACTGCCGTTTTCTTTTATTTAACGCCTCACGTTGACTCCAAGCATTCTTTTTGTCATTATTTTCTTGTCTAACCGTAAAACCTTTCAGTAGAGGGCATTTGATTTGCCCTTGTGGGTATCTAAATCCTTTTTTCGAACATGACTGTGGATTATGGAGCTGGGGCTGCTTTCTCGTTTACCATGCTCTGTATTCAGGTTTATATTGAGGTGATATAACTGTATCTCTCTAGTGTTTGGGTCTGCATGGTATCAGGAAAACGCATAATTTGGATTCTGTTGCAGAATATTGCGATAAAGTGGATTACCATAAAGGCGTAAACCAACATTTTTCTGGCTGTACTCTACCACTCGTTGTCATCTTCTGCATCTAGGCCATTGAAGACGTTGAGGGAAGTGAAAATCTTTCTAGCAGACCAAAGATGCTATTGGCACGGTGAAGGGACTGAATGGCACATGCAGCATTGATTGGTAGTATACTACCAAATATTACGTCAAAGCTGTCCTTTCTGATTGCTATATTGGACACATTGAAACCTCCATGTGTGCACTCAGGCTGCCGATTTGGCATATTGTGCAGCTCTATTGGTATTGTAGCAGCTTTCAGTTTGAGTTCAAGCTTGGGTGGTTCCAGGATTGTTCCTAGCCAACTTAATTTTAGTGGAATAACCCAGTTTGAGTCAGATGGTCTAAACTTTGGACAAAATCTATAGCTTCAAAGAAGATGAGCAGACACACAAAAAAATGGCAAAGTTTATCTTATCTGCATTATAATTGTATGATTGTTAAAGAAGTTTATGTGCTAATTTCCTCCACTGTTTAGGTGGCGGGTCAGCCAAACAACTCTCACTGTTTCCTCCATCTATTCTGCTTTAGATGCTCACTAAAAGTCCTCCTCACTATTAACATTTTGTCACCTTTGGAGCTCTGTTAAGGCCTTGGCTGCTTTGTGAATAACTTTTATCTTACCGAGCTAAAATTCTAAGAAAAATCATAGAATTCGGGAAATTCTAATTTTTCCCCCTAAAATGACGCCACTAAGAGCTACTTTTAGTCTTAGGAATCTTTGTGAATAAAGGCACTGACCTCTACTCATTAGGGATTTATTAGACTATGCTTAAAAGCTGGGTTTCTGACCCAAAAGCAAAAAAAGACTTGTGTGCCAAGTTGTTTTTCTTCACTGTTTGGTTTGTGTTTATGTAGTCTGAATTTCACCCTGACATCATGAGGAGAGAAGTCACCCGTTTCGGTGTGGTGCAACGCTTATCAAAATCTAACATTTGGTTTGGGTCATTTTACTGATTTGTCGACGCCATATGTGTTCAGATGTGAAAGCTCTTACTACTAAAACTAAACTACTGCTGAGTGAAAATTTTTACCACAAAGTTGTGCGTCTCAAGAAACATTTTTGTGTGTAGGGATTAATATGCTGCGTGTGCGCTCCCTTCTTTTTGATCTTAAGGCCAAGACAAAACGGTTGATAGTGCACAGGATGATGGATCACTTGCGGACGGTTAGGGTGCTAACTGTACAGTTCTTTGCCAGATGCAAAGGTAATTAGATGTGAAAGAAATGAGGGAGCATAGGAGGGATGTTGAGGCAAGGTGTGGGTGTGTAAAGCGTATGAGTGATGTGCCTAAGGTATAGGACTGACGGTGGGAGGAATAACCTCAGAAGCTAGGGGTTAATGCAGAATATTAAGTTGAAGGAAGAAACTGGGACACTTACCTGTGATTTTAGTCAGCATGTCTTTGTAAGTATTGAGAAGACGAAGGGAGCTCAGTCCTGCCTTTCAGGTTACGCTTCTCTTCCCTGTGGTTTGATTTCTTAATGTCAAACAGTTCTTCTTTCCACTGATAATTCTTTTTTAGGTTTGGCCTTCAACCAATTTTTCTAGTCATCTTTTATTTTCTGGTATCACTGGCAGGAGCTGCTGTCTTGGCACCTCAGTCCCAGGAGACATTTACTTAACATACGTCTGTACTGTGCAGCCCCTCTTCTGTTCATTTTAGCTTGTCACTATGTACATGGAAGTTATATCCCACTTAGGGACAGTTTTCTTGAATTGACCGATTTTATGCAGTAAAATGTGTAAGTACGACTTTGGTAAACAATGAAACCGCTCTGCTCAATGGATATTTTTGAGCGCATTGTACCACATAATATCAGTCGGTATATACAAGTACAGTATTCACATATAAGGCACACCAGATTATAAGGCAAACTATCAATTTTTGAGAAAATTTAAGGATTTTAAGTGCGCCTTATAGTCTGAGAATACGGTCCTTTTTGTTAGAATAACCAGTACAGTTCATTTTTACTTTGGACTCATTGTGAAAGCTTTTTTAAGCTGACTCCAGTGCAACTAAGAAAAACACAAAGTGAGCTGTTTATATTCCTTTTGAACACGCACAGCATGTAATAGAGCAGAAATTACAGCACAGGTGTTGTCTTTATATATTTGTTACTTTTGCCAGCTGACATCACATTTTTCAAAGTAGTGCAACACAGGAGCTTAGAAAAGACTTGCAGGCAACTTTTGGTTAACTTGTGCTAAATGTAGTACTTCTCAATATTGCAGACTCATTTCAGTGTCTGATAACAGCAATGGGGAGAAAATATGCAAATGAAAAAAAAAAAAAAGAAAAGCTTTATGGGGAATTCAGCAGTTTTAAAATGCACTATGTGTGAAGCGGCAGCACAGAAGCAACCAGATGTAAAAGGCTGACAACGGCTGTCACCAGGAAAAATGCAAATAGGATGCAATGGCAAAATGGATATGCTAATTAGCACACATCATTCCAGAAGCTTTCGCTACTTTCCATTTAAGGTTGGCAACACTGTGGTGTTACATAAAAATGAAGCCCCTATTTTTTTGTAAATGAAGGAAAAGCCTCGTTCTTGGGACATTTTGGGTTTTGTAGTTCACCTGTGGCTTTTGGCCTTTGAAGTTCCCCGCCAAAATACAGATGAATGTGTTTTATCTTTAGAAGTCTGAAATGCTTTCTGATTCTGGGAAAGTTCACCGGTCATCTTGGCTACCGTGAGAACCCTGACAACTCCTGTTTCCTCTATCATCAGCAACATGCTTCTACCCACATACTGCTCACTGGATGTTCACCTGAACGGAAACAAGGCTCAGAAATAACGGTTGAGGCCCAGGATGAATTTTTTTTTTTTTTTTGCAACATAGGTGAATAAAATGTTTGTGTGAGGTGAATAGGAAATCAGCATGAAGAAGGAAATGGTTTGCTTTTATCGCCATTTGGCTCTGATTTTTTTTTTTTTTTTTATAGCTGTATACTGAGTGTTTTGAAACGCACACATTTATACAGGAGTAGAAATAAATATTGTGTTCTTGGATGTTCAGTAATCCTGCAGTAATTTCCCAAACTCAATATTTTGAATCCAAATGGTGCTTTAATCAGTGTTTTCCTACCATGTAAAGAACAGCCTTATTTTTCACGTCTACCTGATAAATTATAGACTGTAATGATTAAAGCTTTCCGTGTGCAGCCATTAGAAAAGCATAGTAGGCGTTTTACTTTGGGTTTTCTTTGGCAATGATTTGTAGCCTCGAGCTCTTATTTTCAACTCTCCTTTTTGTTCTTTCATAATATTTATCAGTGCAATATACCACCCGAGGCCTGCTGTTTTCTACCTCAGGAAATTGCATACATTTTTGAAAAGCCTCCTTCTCAACCATGATAATCGAGTCTCTTTTTTTGTTGAGGTAAAAACACACCCTGTACGACTTATAAATAAATTTTTTTTAGAACTCTCAACGTGTTTGAGGATTTCCATCTTTGATTATTTTATTATTTGCAGCAGTGGCTCCAATTTTATGCACTATTTGACATCAATTAGTGTTTTGCAAAAGTGTTGAACCCATATTCTTTGTAAGGGTTTTTATTATACAGTAAACAATTGTGGGACAGAATATCTGACTGCTTATTTCATGTGGTATGACCTTTTCCTAACCTCTGCAAAGTTTGGATTCATTCTCGTTTTCTTTCTAAGGCTACAATACTTCAGGCTATTCTCTTTATGATTGACTTTTTTAAAGTAGAAATATAATTAAGTATTAAATGTCTTTTCATTGACAAGTAATGTAATATTTAATTTCATCTCTTAAATGCTTTTTATTGTTTGACCTTTTTTTTTCTTTCTGGTGATAACTACTGAGTCTGATTGTATTTTACATTTTTAAATTTAACCTTTATTGGATCTCAATGAGTTTTGTTCAGTCAGCTTATTAATGTTAGACAGAGCAAGCGTGTACAGACTTAATGATGAAATAAGTGTTTTTTCCATTTGTATGAAAAGAACACAGATTTGGTCAAAAAACAATTTATTATTCAGTAAGATCTGTTCTTTTTTTCCCCTTTTTTTTTTTTTTTTTTACAATTTTTTCTTTTTTACTTGATTTTTTTTTTTAGAACAAAAGTGTGTGTCTCCTTATTCTTACGGTCACCTCATTTTTCCTAACTTTAATGTGATGTTTTGGGAGTTTATCCATCACTGGATGGTTGTTTCCTCAGTCGTAAATAAAAGTTTGTTTAGCATCTGGATAATTACGTTCCTCTAGCCCATGTAGCATTTGAGACACTACTTACCATCAGAACTTTAATTTATTTTGGTCTAAAATCAATCTTTAAGCCAACTCACAAATGCACCTTTTTACATATCAGTTGATGCGATAAGACTTGAAACCAAGACTGGGTTAGGGTGAAGAGAATAACGTGAGATCATTTTCTAGCTTTGGTTCATCTTATTTCAGCTTCTATAAATTGGATTAGTCTGGGATCTGAGGAATGGAAAGTGGGAATTTCTTGAGAAGTGTCTCGCTAAAGCAAAAAATTTGCCACTCTGGCAGTTTCTGTAGCAAATATATCAAAGCCTGTGCTGCGGTGTCAAAATAAGGATTTCTTTTTTTCAGCCGGCGCTCAGTGCCAGCACAGCCAGTGGATCTAAGTTTTCCCATCTAACTTGGTTTCTTTGGTTGTTTATTACTTATGTACTTTTTTGCAAAGTTTTAAGTTTTCAGTGGGTTTTATTTGCCTTTATATTGGAATAACTGCTTATTTATTAATGACATTTCACAGCTGAAGAAATCGTGATTTGTTTCTTAACTCCAGCGTTCACACACAAACAGTTGAATGTTCAGTCACTGTTTGTATAGTAATAGATCTGTTTGCCTACCACTAGAGCATAAAAGACCTGTTTTATTTTGAGATTTAAAAATAATTTTTAACCAAAATGAACTTCAACAAGAATGATTTGCAGCTCTTACTTTAGGGCTTCGGCTTTCCTTTGGACTGGTGCAGTAGAGTGTATCAATAACAGGATTAGTCTCTTTTACAGGTGCTGTTCACAAGCATGCTAATCTGTTATTCTCATACATAATTAACATGTTATTAATTTGCTTTGTGTTGCAGGGTGAGCTGAAATGCCTGCCTAAACCCACAGTAATGCTTTGTGTCTGTGACTTACTTCTCTGTCATGATTGTTGGCAGCTGGCGTCAGGCATCTACAGCTTTGCGTGTTCCCTGTGGAGTCATCACACCGACTGCTTCCTGCAGCAAGTCTGTGCCAGAGATGAGTCTGCAGCTCTCAACTCGTTGGAGAGGACTCTGCTCTCTCTTAAAGGTAATGGCTTCAGACCTCGCACAGGACCAAATACGGTTCTGTGAGAAGGTATTTTCCCGCCCAAAGATTGGTTCTGTTTATGCTCTTTTTTTGACACTTGAATGTTTCAGAAAGCCTAACAAAATTAATATCTGGCAAAGATGACCTGAGTACATACTGAGTTAATACATGGTGGAGTGGTGGTTTAGTGATTTAGAATAGGCGGATTTAGTTCTCATGTTCGAATCCCACCTACTGCCATTCTGGGTGCGTGAAAAAGACCCTTAGACTCAGGATACTCCCCGGGGGCACCACATAGTGGCAGCCCACTGCTCCCTACAAGGGATGGATTAGATGCAGTTTATGTTGGAATTTATGAATTATTGTTGTTCACCTTCTTCAATCTGGAATTGACTGTAATTAACCAATTTTTTTGGGATCGGTTTTATAAGCAACTCCCATACCTGATATATGCCATACCTGTAGAATCAAGAAATCCCTTTGATAGAACCTCTCTGACAACATGAAGAATGCCTTGAACACATGGAAATGCAAACTCATTGACATCTACAAGTCTGGAAAGGGCTATAAAGCCCTGGCTGGCTTACCAAAAACTACTTGAAGACTTAATAGTGTAAGGCGCAAATTCACAAGAGCAACATCTAAAGCGTTAAGGTCAGTGTTCGTAGTTCCATAACAAGAATGAAACTGGGCAAATTGCCCTCCAACAAGAGTTCCAAGTTAAAACATGCAGCTGACTAAAAATCTTTGATCCCCAAAACCTTTGAAAATTGTCTGTGAACTGGCAAGACAACAGTGGAACTTTTTGGAAAATGTGGCATAAACTAGGTCCTCACCGGGTTTTTTTCCCAGTGTAACGGTGGACGGCTGTCGGGGGTCCTCGCCTGCACGCAAACCCACATGAGTGTCGATGTGTCGGGAGGCTGGTGCGCGCTGGTGTGTCGTTCCGTTCCCTGGATGCATTCCCAAAGTGGAGCGTTGCGTAGTGCAGGTTTAAGGGGTGCTGTTCGTCAAGCTAATGAAAGCTAGCGTGAGCTAATGTGGTTCGGGAGGTTTATAGCTGCGCTGATGCACATTAATGAGCTTTACTGACCTTTGTTGCTCTCAAACATCCATAAAAAAATGAGTGTAACGATCTAATTTCAGCGTAACTTTGATGACTTTAAGCGTAATGGAGAAATAAAGATTCTTACAGACTAGCTTCTTTGCTTCTTCACTACCAGCTGGCTTGTTGTAATTGAATGGACAGAGATCCAAAGGACACCAGTTAATCCACCTTTGAACGGTTTAGAAAAAAAACGAAATGAAAGGTTGCGGCATGACCTTAAAAAGGCTGTTGTTGCTCAAAGACCGTCCAGTGTGGCTGAATTAAAACAATTCAGCAAATCATTACTGAATCTCAAACATTTGATGACAATTGTTGCCGCCAATGCTGACACAAACTACTGCTCGGGCTTAGGGCACAAATACTTGTTCATCTAGGGTTAAGTTGCCTTAGATAGCTTTTTTCCAAGCCAAAAAAAGCTTTTTTTTCCATTAATAAACAAAACCATGAAGTGAAAACAGCTTTTTTTTATTCACTCAGGTTATCTTTGTCTGATATTAACATTTAATTGCTTTTGGACATGTGTCACAGAACAGCAAAAAATAGGAAATCTCTAACGGGTTAAATACTTTTTAATAGTGTGATACACTTCCTAAGGGGTTGCAATAATCTATCAATAACCAATAAGAAAATCATGGCCTTAATTGGTGAACCACATGTCTAACAATGGAATTGGATTCAGATTATTTCAGGTAATTACAGAGCCTAATTATCAAGTAAAGTTGTGAACTGGGTTAAATAATATATTTGGTTAGTTTATAAAACACCAAATGTATGAGGGGATGTTTGTTGACCTCATTTATAATTGTTGACAGCCCTGCGTGCTGATTTATTTTTATTTTTTCTGTCCGCCTCTTTCAGTGCTTCGCAAATTGACAGTCCATGGATTTCAAGATCCCCAACAGAATATGGAAGTAATGGTGAGCTGCGAGTTACTTCAGTCTGTATGCTTTAGAACGCCTCACTTTTCTAAAGCTTATACTTTCTGTAAGTGTTTTGAGTTAAAAATAGCTCCAGTCACACCGTGCAAAATATGGATGGGCTAGGATGATTGAAAGTGCCTTAAGCCTTGTCTTGTTCAAAGAGTCAAAAGTTCGGTTTGTGCTTTTCTCCCACTCCCAGTGGGAAGAAAGTTCCACTCCATTAAACTGTTAATTCATTTTAGTTTAAATCGGGTTTATAATAATCCTCAGAATGTGCTTTGGTTTCCTCAGAGCTGTGAGCTAATGAATTCATTTTCAGAAAATATGACAGTCCTTTGAAATCTGAACTCAAGCTCCAAATTTGCATTTCCGTTTTTGTTTCTTTGATTGAATAATTGTTACTAAAATGGTTAATATTAAACCTATTAGGGAAGTAATATTGTGACATGAATTTTGTTTTTACATGTAGTTTTTAAAAGGCCAGTTTTTAAATTTTTTTGATTTTTGTAAGCAAAATTCAAGGATTGCTTTCATAAATACATATTCTGCCAAAGTCTAATAATAATTGCATCAAAAACGAAAGGGTTCGCATAGCTTAAAATTAGTTGTTTATAAAAACAATAAATACAATGGAAGAAACCATTTTGCGTCGCAATTTTTAATTACAGTAGTCGAAAAAACAACCAAAGACAACGGTAGATCCTTCTTCAGGAGTAAATGCTGCTTGTCAAGACTTTGATGCAATCAACTGGTTCCCTTATATAGGATTTTTTTATGACCAATCTGTATAATATGATTGAACTTCACTTTGTAAAGTGCCTTGATATGACATGTTTCATGAATTGGCGCTATATAAATAAAAATTTAATTGAAAAATTGAATCATTCTGCTAGCTGTTTCCTGTTTAAATGGATCCATACTCTTTGGTCAGTGAGGGGTAAGAGAAAGAAGTAATAACCGGGAGAAAACCAGCGTCTCTGTGTTTATATGAAGTTGTTGAGTAATCGGAGCAGACAATATTAAGACCACATCGTAATAAGCCGAACAAGAGTTAGATTAAGAGCACAGCTATTAGCAATTGACTTTTGTGGGGCTTTGACTGTAGAGAAGACTGTGTGGATGTTTATTGAGAGCCAGAACACTATAATAACTAATCCTTGATTATGTGTAATTATTCTTACTGATTGTGAATAAGTCTACAATAAGTTTAGTTTCCAAACTGCTCATGTTGGTCCTTCCTGTTGTCTTTAGTTTTAGTTTTCTGTCTTGATTGGACATTTTTCACTGGAGCTTGTTGAAGCGTATCTGAAGTCTGAAATCTGATCATATTTCTAGCAGAACAAACAATTTAGGCTTTTGTTGGTCCGTCCTGTGATTTTTCTTTGGCGTACAATCACTGCTAACTAGTTATCCTCCCTCACACAGACACAGCCCCTCATGTATTGTATAGTATTGATCTGTTGAGTCTGCAGTGCGTTCAAATTGAAGTCTGCTAAACTACAAGCAGCGCAACCATCAGTCTTTGTTTGGCCCGGCTTCCTTGAACTGTACTTGCTGTTTCACGGCCCTCGGGCAGTAGTTTGTAGCATTTACCTTTGTGTCTCCTGTATCAAGCTGTTCGTAACACACTCTTCACACATGACTTAATCATTTCAGACAAGTGAAGGCTGTTTTCCAATCACTGTAGGAGAGGCATTGATGGCGTAGTTCACTACAAAAAATATTGACTCTGCCAATGATGACTTTGACATTTTTCACACAGGCCATAACGGCGGAATATTTAGACAAGTTTTCCTTTCTTTTTTTAAGTCTATTAAATGCAACATCAATGCTTGCTTTTTAAACCAGCACTGCACTAATGAAGCAAAAATGAATCAGAAACAAAAAGCCTTTTGTTTCGTTGTTTCATCCCTAAACTAGGCCTGTTCAGGTGATCATATCTTTACTTCAATTTCATTTTCTTACACAAAATACATAAAATAGCCCCAACTGGAACTGACCAAAAACAATAATTAATAAAACCTGTTATTTTGTTCAAGTGCAATGCTGGTGAAGATTCTCAGTCATCCAGGTCATGGTCATTCCAAAAAAAGGTAAAAAAACAAAGCAACTGGACTTGTTTTCCGTAGTTGAAGACGTTTCGCTTACTCTCCAGAAAGCTTTCTCAATTTACAAAGTCTGGAGTAATGTGGAGTAACAAGCTTTATACAATTGGCAAACAAAGGCCTTGTAATGGCTTAGATAACATGTAAATTCAACAGAAACAGGACCACCCCTTAGTAATGGGCGGTCGTTAAAGCCATTAAACCAGCAGATTGGACCGAAACTGGTCCACTCCACTGTAACGAGGAGTCGTCAGGGTCGTTATTGGCTTGGCTTAAAGCAGTGCTTCTCAATTATTTTCTGTTACGCCCCCCCCCCCCCCCCCCCCCCTAGCAAGAAGAAAACTGTTCGCGCCCCCCACTCCCCACCGTGACTATCCATCCCTGCATAACATTTTATCCTTATTAACATTAAAGAAAAAAAGAAAGACATATGGTCAAACTTACGCTGACAGCCATAAGTCCATCCACCTGGTTCCATCAAGAGCCATTCTCATCTCATAGGTCCATAGTGCTTTTGAGAATTTTGTCTATAGTTATTTCTTGGCTGAGTCTTGATGGCTCACCCCACATTGCCTATTTGGCTGCACTTTGGTTTGGGTATTAATTTCATTATTAAGTGCTTGGATTTGGAAACGATCATGATGATAGAATCTAAACGCCAAAGTGTTGTGTAAGGCTACACATGCATTTCTTTTCTGTTGAATCCTTGAGCTCCACGTTTAACTGAGCTCCCCAAATTAGTCTTTTAATAGACTAGGTAGGTACTAATCCTGTTCTAAACTCTACTTGTAACTTCTGGAATGCTGCAGGTGGGAAAAAAAATGACATTTTTTAATTGGATTTATCTTTGTTTAATTTTGTTTTATGTAAAGTTTACAATGATCTTTCATTTTAATGATGTTGCTTTTAATTTTTTTTTTAAATGTCCTACTTTTCATGGCATCTACTTGGCTTCCTCATCTTATCAGATATCCCAACAGGATCATAACTAATGGCCGTTGTAATCTGTGTTCTCGATCATCTCGCACCAAGTCATTTGTGCTTTAGTTGTGACCCTTCCTCCCCTACGCTAACGCTGTTAGGAACTTTAGTTGCTAGGTGAAATGGGATTTCGGGAGGTGTGATTAATGACGCTGCTATTGACCTCGTGGCTGAACATTAATGCCGAATTAAACAGATAGCCCCTCCATCTATCATCTAATTTCTCATGCTAAGCTGCTACAACACCAAGCTACGGGAAATTGATCCTCTTTCATACTGTGGAGCTCAGAGCTTTTATTTATATTCATAGGCTTAGAGGCAAGTGTGCCCACACGCGCATATACATGCAGTTTATGTGTTCGTATATCTGCTTCCCAGCGATACATATTGAGCGATCTTGATTCAGCAGCTGAAATGTTAACAGATGAACCTTATCTCAGTCTGTCCTCCCTTCTTCCTTTTCAGGGTTTCCTGAATGCAGTGTTTGAAAGGCTAAAACAGTTCTTGGAATGCTGTGAGTACTTTCCTCTTTTCCTGACTTGAATCTTTGATCCTTGACTTTCCTTTCAGTAAACAAACGCTTTATTTGTTTTTCACCTAGTGAATTCAAAACGTGTGCTTTAGATGGTTTGACACCCAGAGTCGGCTTCTTATGATAAATATGCAGCCTCCATATTCTTGGTCTCAACTTAAAAGTTGAAATAAAATCGGTTAGATTTAGTTTGTTTCTCACCTAAAGGAAAGAAATTCTATAAGTATAATTTAACGCTCATCATTTATAAAGTGTTGGCTGGACTTAAAAATTTACTTTTAAGAGCCAGACCTTTACCAGAAAGCCTCCTCATCATATCTACAATGTTATCATTCCCATCACTAGGCGTGGATTTTGTTGAAATATCTTCTGCATATAAATGTTTTCTTGCTTAAAGACTCCTCTTCACATACAGTTAAGACCAACATTATTTGGTCGATTTCGATTTGAAATTACCATTTAACTAAGAACTGTATTTCTGATGGGAAATGAGGCAGGTATCTCTCATGGATACATTTTAAAAACTATATATTTGTTTAGTGACATTTTATTTGAAGAGAGACATTGCTGTATAGTCAGTGTAAATATCTTTATTGGCATTGTAGCAATCAAAGCCTTCTCATATTTTCAGTGCAGCTCTTTGCATGTTTCCACTGACATTTTGATGATCTACTCTTAAGTTCCTGGTCTCTGAAGCTTGAACACCTCCTTACCATAGGACTGGGCTATAGACCAAAAATAATATGTTGATATTTTTAGGCTAAATGCCTGATATGTTTTTGTTTTCATAATTATAAAATGGGATCTCTGAAATGAAGGCATTACCTCAAATGTTTCACAGACATATTTTTGACAAACAGCTGTGGATAGATATGAGAAACTGAAAAATAATCTACTGGAATACATAATAGTATAATTATAACGCAACATAGACCATCTCAATATAAACAATATAGTCTCATCTTGTATGTCTTTTTTTTTTTTTATTTCGATATATTACCCAGGTCTACCTTATCATCACCCTGACTGGACCGGTCTTAAATACTCTAAAACATGTTGGTAACATAAAACAAATGAAGCCTAAATCTGTCAGAGCTTTGATTCATTTTGGGCTCAACTGTATAAAGAGATTAAATTACACCAATGTTGGTTCTCTTCATTAAATGTCCTCTGAAGACGGTGGGTGCACAGGCTTTTATTTTGCAGTATCAACCTAAAGGGGTTGAATGAACATGCAAGCCACACTTTTCAGATTTCCATATGGAGGAAATAAAAACTATGTTTCTCAAATTAAGATCAATGTGAAACTTTTTATTGACCGGTTCTATCCACCTTTAAATTATCAGTGAGGTTTTTCTTACTCAAGCTTGACCCCCAGTTTGTTTAAAATGTAAAAAAAATGGACAGAGTTGGTATTTTGGTCCAGCAGATAGGAGGAATGAAAGGGAAGTTCATATCAAGAACAGGTAAAAATAAATAAATAAATAATCTGTGCTTAGTCTTATAAGGTCAGGTGTTTTGGTTTTTGGACAGCCTTTGTGATCAGCTCAGATGTCTGGGTCTCTCTTTTGTTGATGTTTGTCTTCCAGCTGAGGTCACCTGTCCATTTTCATCTGCCACTTTATTGTTGAAAACTATTTTATAAAACGATGCGTCTGTCAAAAATAAAGAATGCCCTTTAGTTCTTTTGTCATCCATTTCTGTCTTGATTGGTGGATTTGGATGGCTCAGAGTGTGACCGCTGTGACTTTGATGACTTTGCATCAATGTCTGGTAACATTACTGGGTGTCACACCTGCAAACAAGAGTTAAAACTGCATGGGCACAAAGTCAATAAAATGCAATAGTGTATTGATTTACATAATGCAGGATTTGGGGGAAAAATGAGAATGTAGCCAACAAAGCAGTTGTAGAGCCAATAATGCGGTGACACCAGTGAAGTGGCTGATGGAATGTTAATCAAGTAGAACAATGAAGCAGTCAGTTCACAATGATTTGAAGAATCCCAAAGACTGGTGGTTTTTTTTTTAAGTCACTCATAATATATGTGGCATCTTTATTTGCTCCAGAATGTTGAGACGTTTAAGATGTCAGTATGTATTGTATAGGCAGTTAATATTCAAATTTATTAAATGCTTCACTGCATAAAGCAACATGCACAAGAGGCTAAAACAAAGCAGCAAGATGAAGTGGTTATTTTTTCACGTTAACTCAAAGGTGAATTAATATCTTAATTCTTCCTGACCATCCCCTCTCTCCTGCTGCAGCCTCTGTAATAAAGGCGGCCTTTAATACTAATCCACACTTCATTACAGCCTCGTTTTCATTAAACTGTTGTCTGTGGTTTCAGCTCCAGTTCCAATATGCTTCCTCTAAGATGTTCTTAAATACCTGACATGCTGCTGAAAGATGCTTTAACTTAAGAGTAGATTTTCTCTTTATATGCAATAACACTGTGGTTATTTGTCACGAGTGCAGCTGCTATTAAAGCTTTCAGTTGAAACGTGTGTTAGGCTTCAAACATACAAATTGTGAGCATTGCACAAATGCAAAACGGATTTTCTTTCCACTTTATGCTCTGGAACAGGGCAGATGGCTGTACGACTAGGTTAGAAATCTTTTTCTTTCTACGATTACTTATGAAGAAAGTCTTTGTTGCTAAATTAGAAAAACAAAAATTCAGGTTGAAAATGAAAAAGAAGCAGAGCTCAGTCCTTACTGTAGAAAAGATATTGTCTATAGCGTCTTAGCTGAATCTTAATTCTTAGAATATCAATACAGAGTTTATTGATTTTCAGTAATTCAGCTCAAAAGTGAAACACATGCATATTGTAAATTAATTACACACAATACACATTTGTTTATTGTTAATGTTTATGATTTTATCTTAAAGCTAATAAAAGCTCAATCCAGTTTATTGAACAAAAATTTATATTAAAGACAAATGCATTTTTTTTGTATATATGCTTAACCCTACTGAAAGTGTCAATGTATTTAATGGCTCATTGTGCGTGAAGTGCTGCATTAATGCAGTGTAGCATGGAGGCAGTCAGCCTATGTCTTTGCTGAGGTGTTAAGGAATCTTAACTTTTCAGTTATTTTCTAAATGCATCTTGCAGCTTTATTCTAGATGTAACCAGTATGTACCACAACTATGTAACACAATCTGCTGCCACCCCCCATTTAAGGTATCGCCATGCTATTCAAGATCTGTAGACAAAAAGAAAAACATTTATACTTGTATGTATTATCTCCAATGCAGGTTTTTTTTCTACCCTGATCCCCAAGGCACTCTGCGCTGTAGGTTGTAAATGTTTCCTTCGTTTAACGCACGTTATTCAGATGATTGCACTACAACAAAAGCCTGTTAATCAGTCATCCATTAATATCAAGTGGCTGAAGCAGGGGAGCCTCTAAAACATGCAGGACAGTGTGCCTTGAAGACCAGGGTTGAAAAACACCGGTCTAATGAGATGCAACAAAGTGAGTAGTGACATGTTTGTGTCAATCAGCAACATCATTGTTACGTCCAAGATTTTGCCGATTGTCCTAACTTGTTCTTTTTTTTGTGCCTTTTGCTTGCTGTTTGAAGGGAAGCAACAGGAACCCTGTTGATCCTGCTGGTTAATAAAATTAGGTTTGGATGTGCTCGAGCTTGTAACTGTCAGGAGATTAAAACAATAAAAAAATTGTTGAATATGTTTTAGCTAATCTTAGATTATACATTTTTGTATAAACTTCCAAATTTGAATTTGTTGAGTCATCCCTATTACTCCCATCAAAGTGAGAAAAATACTGAATACCATTTTTAATCCTGCAGCAATACAGAAAAGAACATGGGGTTATTTTCCTGTTAAGACCAAAGTATATGATTAATTTTATTATAACCAACTTAACCTTAACTTACTTTATTCAGTGCTTGTTTAGAGAAATGAGTAATTTAAGAATTACTTCATTGTTTAACAAAACAGTAGGCAAGCTAACACAGTATACAGTATGTCTTTTATGAAAGTATGTACTGTTAATTCACTTAGGCAGTTTTCTTTTTATTATAATGGCTTAACTTTAGTGGGCCACTGTTTTCTGTTGATACTTTAAAATGTTGATACTGAGAGACAAAGAGTCATTCTGTGCTATATATAATAAACTGTGGTTCAAAATAAACATGGTTCTGGCGCATACAGAACATGCTTTTACAATCAGGTTTTCTCTTCAACTAACTTTGTTACTGAAGTTGTTAGTTGCTGCAAATCTTGTATCACAAATTATATGTCTGGCATTCTAGAGTTGAGCTTATAAACTTTTGAAGTAATGGGTATGTTTCTTTGAATTGAACAACTCTACATTTCTTTTTTTTGTTTATTTCAGGTCGGCAAGTTGGTATAGAGAGCCCGTGTAGAGAGAAGCTGGAAAAGACAATAATACTGTACACTAAAGTTGTAAGTATACCACACCAGGACTCGTTGCCTACTTGTGGTTTCTAACTATATTTATGTATTTCTCCCTTTTTTCATGTCATGCCTGTGCTTTTCTTTCCCTGTTGTTTTTTTTACAGTTGTTAGATTTCCTGGAGTACCATCCGTGCGCCTTCATACCCCTAATCCAGCGCTCCCTGGAGTTTGCCGTTACCTATGTTTTCACACCTGCCGGGGAGGGAGTGACCTTTGAGCGCTTCATTGTTCAGTGCATGAACCTCATCAAGATGATCGTAAAGAATGATGTGTACAAACCTTCGAAGAATATTGAAGGTGAGTTTTAAATGGTATAAAGCAGAGAAAAGCCTGTATTTGGGAGACTCTCAGCTACTCGCAGATAACCACAAGTTAAAGAGACTTTATACTCCTTTTTCTGGCATCTAAACCTTCTGAGATCAGTGCTATAGACTGTGTGTCTTTCATTTTAAAGAATCTGTATTGGTAAAGCGTATTCTAGTCCAGATTTGACAAATCTGGAAACAAACCCCAATTATCTTTTTTAAACAAAAATATCAGTAAACTCTTAGAAATTTAAGTCCGCAAAAGTATGCCTTTTCATTTTATTTTTAGCATTTCTTTTTCTGGTCAAACTCTCCCACTTTGATTTGCAGATAAAACATGATTTTCTATATGATGTACATTTGTTCAATTATGTCAATTACTTTGGTTTTGGAATGTCAGTTTGTAGCCAATTTCTGGTAATAGCCTAATTGTTTGCCCCCAGTCAATTTTCTAAAGAGATAAATGTAACCTTTTTTACATTATTTTTTTGGGTTCAGTCCCAGAATACCATACACAAGGATCTGGAGGACCTTGCAACTTGAGATCCATTCATGGAGCCCATTAATGTCTTCTCAAAAAGATTGAAGTTTGGGAAGTGACCAGAACATATGAGTGTGCATTCATGTGTTCACAAATTTTGCCAGAGCGGTTTTTATATTGCTGTCTGTTTGGTTTTGAATCAAGGTGTGACAAATAAATGTCTGTTTTGTATCTAAATTCTATCCAGTGTCTCAAGCTAGTTGTATTGTGTTGTTTCACACATTAGATGCCAAATACTGACTGTTCTGTCTGCAGTATCATTTAAATGTTATATAAAGGGAGTTAGTACCATTACTTTTTTGTAGTTAAGTATACAATTTATTAACTCTTTTGGTAAGGCACTGCTTATAGGCTTGGTATAAGTACTTATTTTAACCAACACATTGCATTCTGCGGACAAACATGTTTTTAAAAGTATGGAACTTGAAAATGAATTGATATAGAAAATGAAAAAAAATCATGAACCCTGAAATAGGGTCTTAATAAACATGGCTATGAAGATAAAATACTTTTAATTACCGTAAGTGGTCAATATGTTTTATATTTAAAGAAATATACATTTTACATTCTCCATCAACATATTGTTTTAGAAATTTTAATTAGTTTTTTCCCCTCAGCTTGCTTAAAATTGATAATTTAAAATATGATTCTATAAAGATACATCATACTTTCTGTTTTTATTGCAGTTGTGAAATAATTTAAAGGTTAGTTAGGTGCTTGAAAATGCAACAATAAACGGAAAACGGTACTGGTTTATTTTAACACAAAATATTTTTAATGAGACAATACCGCCAGTAAATTATTGTGGTTCTTGACTGTGTTCTCATTTCCCTGTTCTTTAGAGAGTAAACCAGAAAGTCTGGAGGCTCACAAGATCAAGACGGACTTCTTCACTCACCCCACGCTGACAGAGATCGGGCGCCGCCTCGTCTCACACTACTTCCTCCTCACAGAAGAAGAACTGACAATGTGGGAGGAGGACCCTGAGAGCTTTGGTGATTTTCTCACTCTTCTAAACACAGTTTGAATCTGAACATCTAAGGTTGCTGACTGCTGTGCTTTTTAAGCACGTCTGGAGCTGTAAGGGATTGGCTAGTTTAGCATTTATTAGAGTCAGCTATATGACTGTTCAGACTTAAACATTTCAGATGAGTCACTTTATTTGCAGTTTCTGTGAAATTATATTAAATATGTTAATCTACTGTTGTTCGAAGCAACAGAGCTGGTAAATCATTAAAGGTGTGAGTCAGGAGTGCTGGGAACTCCCAAACCTATTACTGGAACTGAAGGACTGAAAATCCAAACCAATATTAGGCTGAACCTGTGGTTAGAAGGCTTTTTTTTTTTCCTTTTTAAAATGTCATTCCTTGGCATTTAAAATGCTCGTTTTGATTGCCTTTAGAGACGTTTGCAGTGAAATAACGAGGTTAACTATCTTGGACTTGGCTCTGTCTGAGACAGAGTAACAGTTTAATTTTCTTAAAGCATGAAGCCTCCTGATATTTTGGACACATGGAAGCATGAGACGATAAATACTTTTTGTCATTGTGCAGTTAGTTTTCAGTGAAATGGAACTGCACACATATAGAAAAAAAAAGCACACACATTGGCCTTTTTAGTTGTCCGTCAGCATGAACAGTATTCTGCTTTGTAACAGACATAAACTGGGAAGGTTCTAATAAATACACTTTTTAAAATCCTTTTTATAGCTGTCGAAGAAACTGGTGGTGACTCCTGGAAGTACAGTCTGCGGGTAAGTGATTAGTACATTATAAAGATACACAGACCACGTATTTTATGAGTATACTAAGCAAAATATCCCTTGAAATGCAAATAGACTCATACTGACAGAATCACCCTACTGTATATCTTAAGTAACCCTAAACTTGTGTATATATATATATGTTTAGTTGTAATCCATAGAGACACCATCCTTAGCTTGTATCATAGTTTCATCTGATTGGGTTAAGGTTATTATGTAGGGTTATGTATGGTAGTAAGTATATGCATGTGTCCTTTGACACATACTACCACATTTGGGGCGACGGTGGTGCAAGAGTTAAGGAGTTGTCCTGTAACTGCCGGGTTACTGGTTCGATCCCCCACTTGCGGCGTCTTAATCGTTGTTTCCTTGGGCAAGACACTTCACCCGCATTACGCGCTGGCGGTGGTCAGAGGGCCCAGTGAGCCGATGTATGGCAGCCTCGCTTCTGTCAGTCTGCCCCAGGGCAGCTATGGCTACAAACATAGCTCACCACCGTCAGGGGGTGAATGGGTGAATGATTGTTTGAATGAGTGCTTTGGGGTCGTTGGACTTGATGAAGTGATATACAAGTACGAACCATTTACCATTTTGTCATTGTGTTGAAACGGTTGAAGCCAGAGCGGTACAAGACGGATTCTCGCGTGTTTGTGAACACGCAAATACCGCGAGAATGTTATAACTGTTAAGGTCATTTGTGGAAATTGTCGAGTGCTGTTATGTGTGTATGTATGTATGTATATATATATATATATATATATATATATATATATATATATATATATATATATATATATATATATATATATATATATATATATATATATATATATATGATATTGTCACTAATGTTGCAAGATTTATGCACTTCTGAATTTAATTATCATAAAAAATATTTGCGCCTCTCGCCCATTAAACGCTGGAGATAGGCACCAGCACCCCTCGTGACCCCATGAGGGATGAGCGTGCATAGATAAGGGATGGATGGATGGATGGATGCTGTATTTAAAAAAAAAAAATAAATAAAAAATCATTTGTACCATTTTATTCTGTGGTTGAAATGACAATATTTTGTGTGTTCTATACCTTATAGCATAAAAACTATTTGCAGTGTCTGAAACAGTAAGATAAGAAATTCCTTTATTGTCCCAAAATGGGGAAATTTGGGTGTGACAATGGCAAAACCAAAGAATTATACACAGTTAATAGTAAAGGGGAAAAAAAGATAATCTAATCTAAAGTTTGTTGTAAAGCAACAGATGATGGGCTTAATCAGAAGCACCAAGAATAAATTAACTAAAAAAACAGTAAATATTGTGCAATTGTTAATATACCATACTCAGGTAAAAAAGATGAAATAGTCAAGGAAACTGTGGAAAAAAACTACAGGACAGGTTATTTCTGCAACCAAGTGTTGCAGAAGGTTATATTTAGCTGCTGGTGATGACATAACCCCTTAGCCATAGTATATTTGTTTTTTTATCTGCTTTTTTTCATTTGTTTTTTCTTTAAATGTATCTCTAGGGTTTCCCCCAGAAAATTCTCTAATCCTATGTGGAACTCTAGCTGTAAGTGGCTCGAAGGAGGGCCACAGCCCGGACGTAGTGTGCGTTAAGCTAGTAACGGCTAGCGTGTTATCTTATTTAGACCAGGAGGTTTTCTCCTGGACGGGAACTTTACTGACCGCTTTATGTCGCTCTCAAACATCGACAGTGAGTAAAGACTTATAATAAGGTGGAGGAAATCCTGATCTATCTCTTTTGTCCTTTTTAATCTAAATCTAAGGAATTTCAGATTTTAATTAGTTGACATTCTAATTATTATTACCTGATTCATGGAGTTTGATTAATAGTTACTTCCTGTTTTTGACATTTGTATTGGCATATTGTCTTGTCAAGGAAGACCCATTGACCAGAATTTAGTGCTCTTGAACTTCTTATAAGGTCACCATATTAACAGGTGATTATAGATGACCTTTACCTATCAGGCTATATAGAGCAGAGATCTTGTCTTTGTCCTTCTGTTATAAAGCTGGATTAGGTTGTCTGGCAGGAGGCTGTGGCTTGCTGAGATATGGTGCTAATATTTGTGGGGTGTGTATCATGTATTCCTAAATCACCACAACACATGTCCAACATCTCAAACCTTTTTTATTTATACATTTTAGTTTGTGAGAGACATTTTAAGCTGATAAACCAAGAAGAGAGGTTTGTCCTTGTCTGCTGAACAAGTCAAGTAGAAAGATCCCTGCCGGTGTACTATTGAGTTTTGTTACTATGAAACTCAATTTTATTGAGATTTGAAGCATTTTGAAGCATCTGTGTAATGCCTCTTGTTTTAAATTGGCCTATTTCAATCATGTCAACACCTACAAAACCACTGTTAGCTGTATAGCATATGATGAGTTGGGATAATGACCACTAATTAACGTGTCCTGTTTTTTTTTCTTTCTTTTTTTTCCTACTCAGCCATGTACAGAGGTATTGTTCCTGGACATCTTCCACAACTACAGCCAAACCCTGACACCAGTACTCCTGGAAATGGTGCAGAATCTGCAGGGTTAGTGCAATGTTTACTCAACTCTCCATAGACTCAGTTTCACTTATTTTAATGCCCAAAATCTTAAGTCTGTTTTTCCGGTAATTTGTGTAGGAATTTAAACCCCTAGTTTTGAAACAATTTAGAGATCTGCTCCCTCACTCTTTCTAAAGAGAAAAAAAAAAAATAAATAATCCACAAAGTTGCAAAGGAAATGGGATCTTCTTGAGTTGGAAAGAAAATCAGTAAACCTTTATATGGAAATGCAGAAAAGAATAAAAAATACTATAGAGTAGAAAGAGAACATACTGTTAAAATGACCTGGATATTGTAGAGTCAACGCTTTATTACATTTTAACTGTAATATGATGTTTGGCACATAGTTAATAACTTCTGACAGAATATATGTTCCGACTAAACAATGTTTGAGATGAAGTATTCTCCTAAACTCAACAATCTTTTTCCTGCAGGCCCAACCAATGTGGAGGACTCTGTTCAGTTGCTAATGAAGGATGCAGGTTAGTCAAAGGTCCCTGTTTCTTTTTTTGCCCCTTTAAGAATTAGTAATCGTGTGTTTGTGCATGTATAGAGTATTGAAACTAAACATTTTAAAGTAGATTTCCTTATCTTAAATATCATAAAGGTTTATGTAGTTTGTCTGCAACTTGTGAACTAAGGACTTTTATAAACCTATACATATTTATACTGACACTGAGCCCAAATGCTTAACAGATAACATCACTGCAGGGTTTCAGACTCACTGCCTTTCAACCTTATTGAATTTTTTCCTTACTTTTTGCTCTGTCTTCTTTTAATAGAGGTATGCAAAATGCATAGAGGTATGCATTTTGGGATGCATACCTCTATGGCAGCCAAGGACTGCCACTTATTAAGATTTATGTCATACACACAAATAATTGCATCCCTTAGAGTGTCTCTATTACCTAGATCCCTTTTAGAGATCTCAGCAGTGCCCTGACAATGTAGGTAAAAATTGTAAATACCCAGTGGAATGATGAAACTGTGCTACCATAGAGGTGTTGTGAGAGCTGTGTAGGCACTGAATGAGGATAAGGGTTGACTTATTTGTTTATAACCAAGATGTTTATGCGGAAAACCAACGGGGAGATCCAAAGAGCCTTTTGCAAGCTTCAAACGTCAGTGTACATTACTGGGATAAAATGTGACAGACTACGCAAAGTAGTGCACAATTTTGCATCAGGTCATCAGGTTTATAGACAGACAACTTCATTAGCTGGTGTGGTCCAAACATTCACAGCTTTTATCCCTAACAAAATGTGGAAAACTTCCAAGGTTTATGAATATGTTTGAAAGAGGCAGTTTATTCTGCTTTTATTCATTTATTTTATCTGATGAGTGTGACAAGTAGGTAAGGCTCTCAAATCATTCAGTCATTTGTGTTGCATCGATCCTAAACAAGGTTGCATTGGTAAATGAAAGTTTGAATAATGTTTTTTTTTTTTTTTAAACTCCTGTTTTTTTTAACCTGTCTAGTAATTATTTAGTATTTTTCTTCCAGCCTGAGGCATCCTCATTTGGGTTGTAAACCTGTATTACTTTCTTCAGTCAGTGTAGTCTGTGAGGTCCGCCCACACTGCAGCCAATGTTATTCCATTTGCTACAACTTGGTCTCAGATGTATTGTGATTTTTAATTTATGATTTTGCAGAGATCCATGGGGAGTGTGCTTAGCGTTTATTAGCGCCCTAATTTGTCATTTTTAAAGGCCACATGGGCAGTTGTTAACTTCCGCTCCCCAAAATATTGTTCATTAGAAGTGAGCAAGTGTAGTGGAGTAGACCATTAGCTGCCTGGGATGCTTTTTTTTGAACCACTATAAATGCAAATGTTTTAAACGTCTCATCCAAGGGAGTAAAAATAATGTTGGAGTAATATGAAACAGGAATTAATTTTAATGTATCCCCAGGATGAAATAAACTAGGCCAAGACATGGTGCGAAGTTAAAACAACACACAATGTTGTGTTTAGATGAACAAAAAGGACAAATGGTGCAGATCAGTACATCACGAAATTTAAAGGAATTCAGCTGAAATTCAGTTTTTTTAGATTCCAAATCTGTAAGGGAAAACTTCATGTTAAATGTGCAATGATAGCTGGAAATGCTGTAAGTAAATGTTTTTTTTTTTTGTCACAATATAACTCGTTTGATTATTATTTTATGATTTTACATAGAGATCAAGATATTCTTTACACACCTCAGTCTATTGGTCAAATTACCTTCGTCCAATGCCATGCTTAGATGCTATCAGTTACCAAATGTAAAATAATAGAGGAACCTCCTGGTTTACTAACAATGTAGTCTTTTTACATTACCCAAAAGTCAATTTTTAATGTTGTGACATGTCTCTTTTAAGTTCTATAATACATCACATACAATCTTTTTTCCTTATAATTTCATGATTTCCACAACAAATCTGATTTTAAATGTCCTGGCTCTGTTCTGTCTGCAAACAATCAAATTATATTTTGTCTTTCTTTTGTTGGAAAGTGGGGCTCAGTATAAATAATTTCTAGAAATGTCTGCTGTACTTTGATATTATGGGTTGTGAAATAGACGCACTCCACTCCGCATTAGGGCAACGTCCCATTTTGGGATAATAAAGAAATTCATATTACGATCAGATTAATTGATTGTGTGCCCATCTAAACTGTACAATGCATATTTATATATTTGTTTTTTATTCCGAACACATTTCAATCTAATCGTGAAATTTTGTGCATGTAAACATAGCTTATGTTGCATACCCATATTCTTTTACTTCTTCATGGTCTAAGGATGACAGAGATGAGTAATTGATAAAAAATCAACGCCGTTGTCCCTATCTAATCGACACTGTCAGTATTTTTTATGTTGCTACCATGTTGCACTAAATGGCTAGAAGTGAATTTTCATATAACTACTCTAACTAACTGCTTCCACACATTCATGTACCTTTCTTTTGTGTTATCACAGTTTACAATGCGGTGGGGTTGGCAGCATATGAACTCTTTGACAATGTGGACTTTGACCAGTGGTTCAAGAATCAGCTTCTTGGAGAGCTGCAAGTCAGCCATCACAGGTATTTTGGCTCCCAGTATCTGGGATTCTTTTTAAAACTTGAACCATTTCTGTGTTTTAAAAAAAAAAAAAAAAATCTTTCTGGTTTATTGAAACGTTACTCAAAGTAAGTGATGCCCCTTATTAGCCATGATTTGCTGAAGATGATGAGTTTTAAAGTAGAGACACAGACATCACTAAATCAAGTTATTCTTCACTTAGGGAATTTGGTGAATCATTTCCTCCCTGAAATGTTTTCTAAACTGCATGTTTTGTAATTGCCTCTCCTAATTAGAGGGTTTTTGCATGTGTAACATTTTTTTATTAAAATTTTAAATTAAAAGGGAAAATGAAGCTGATAAGTAGTTATTTTTTAGGTTTTTAGATTAGTGTTTCTAGCTCTCATTTCTATTATTTTCTTTTTATAATTTACTCTAAGCATACATTTCAACATTTGTGGTATCTGCTATGTTGTAGATTTAACTTTCCTTGCAGGATAACTCATGTTAATTGACTATTAACCTCTTACAGCTACTGATTGCAGCCAGTAGCTTGCTGATGGCATGCCAAAAGCGTATAAGTAACCAGCTAAAATTCAGCTTCTGTCCAAGTAATTTTAATAAGTTTCTCTTTTTTTAAACTGGCTCAGTGCAAGTAGTGATTAAATTTAAACAGAGCAAGCTCTACTAATTTTAAAAATTAAAAAGGTACACAAAGTTGGTTCTTAGTTCACCCACCCTGGACAGGTTACCAGTCTATCCTAGGGAAACACAGAGATGCACAGGACAGACAACCTCGCACACACATACACACCAACACTTAAGGGCAATTGAGAGAGACCAATTACCCAACATTCGTGTTTTTGGACTGCGGGAGGAGGTGGGAGTGCCCTAAGGGAACCTATGAATCCATGAGGAGAACATAAGACTCCATGCAGAAATGCTGGGGCTTAAACCCAGGGCCTTTCAGCTGCAAGGCAACAGTGCTAACCACACCACCAAAGAGCAACCCCCTCTGTAAAAAAAAAAAAAACAACAAAAAAAAAAAACTCTTTTATTTAAGTGTGTTCATGCTTATGCAACTAGGTTATTGCACTTCTTTTATTTTTCATATATTTTCAGTTTATATATGCTACCAGTCCAAAGTTTGGACTCACGTTTGTCATTCAATAGCTTTTACTTATTTTTATGACCTTCTACATCGCAGATACATAGTGAAGACATAGTGAAGACTTTTGAGTCAAAGTTTAAAACTTTGACTGAAAAGTATATAGAATTATGTATCAAACACAAAACGGTGAAATAACTCAAAACGTTTGGTATATTTTAGCGTTTTCTAAATTTCTAAAAGAAGGAAATAGTTTTCCAACTGTCTTGAAGGAGTTTTCAAGGTAGTAATTAGGGATGCAAGTCATCGATTGACAAGTTAATCTAAAGTTGATGGATTGTATCACTCGACTACCAATTAGTTGCTAATTGGCCATTTTCTTAAAAACCCAGTTTTCTCTTCTATCATGAGGGTATAACATTAACATTTTAACATATTTTACCTGTTTATTGTGCCACCTGTATTAAATACTGACTGAATAAACCAAAAAGTTTGGTTTTCTCGTACATTGTTAAACTTGAACATATTTATAAAATATAACAAATCAGGATTCTATTAGGTTACTCAATAGAAAGAAGTAAGTTGAAGAGAATAAAATCTATGAAAAAGTAACAATCTCCACCAAAGCCCTCACCATCAAACGTGGTTTTGACATGTCTTTTTCTATCATGTTACGATTTTTTGCGTAAATGCCTTCAACTTTTCTGTCATCACATCCTTGCCTTCTTAAAGAAGCACATCAGTGAATTTTAGTTAAGATTTTTATGATTGTGCTCCGCCAGGCACCCTGGCTGAATTGGAGCTATTTAGCTGACAATGTAAGGACCTTGTTGAGTGTTTACATTTAAAAACAGAACCGCATAAAGAGCATTTTTCATCCTTGTTGTTAAAAATAATCCAGATATTATCAGTTAATCGGATGGAACAAACTTTAATCTAATAAACCATTAATCGACAATCTCAAGTCCATAATGTGTTTACATCTATAGTAGTAATAAGTAATAAGTAATAAAATAAAGACAAGCCATTGAATAAATAGGTGAGTCCAAACTTTTGACTGGTAGTGTTTGTTTGTGTGTGTATATATAGTTTATTGTACAGATATTATGACATTAAATGTGGGTAAAAAGTCTATAAATGACCAGTTTTTTTTTTTTTAAGTCTCAAAAAAACCTGAAATTTTATGCGGTTTACACTTCATAGAGCAGCTATAGGCTTGCTAACCGTGGGTTTAAGAAACAACAGTGAGCAGCTTGATGAATTTATTTGGGAAGAAAACCAGAGGAGGAGGAGGTTCGGCAGCAAAAGGAGTGATGGTGTGTTTGAAATGAAGAACAAAGAAGTGCCCTTCACTCCCAGCATCCGAAATAAACAAAACAAAAAGCCTAGAGCAATCGGAAGGTCGTCCACTTGGGTTAGTGTTGACGTCAGAGAGCGGGCATGTTGATGTCACCCACGCTGTCCAGGTGTGAACGGACCCTTGACTTTTTATGCATGTCCATATTCCTTTGTTCTACCCAAAGGTTCACCTCCACCGCTGTTTTTTTGTTTTGATTGATTCCATGTGGAAAAACGTCATGCTCATTAGCAAGCATTGTATGATTTAAGAGTAAAGCAACTGGGATTGTTTTGAAGTGCACTTTTGAAAAGTCTACATGTTGACAAAAATGCTTTATGTTGCAGAAAAATGCCAGATATGTTGCTTTGTTTTTCAGCGCTATTTTAATTGATCGTTTGAGACTTTGTTCAGTCCTTGTTTTCATTTTCAGTAGCCCACCTACCAGACCGGAGACACCTTGGAGGGGGTCTCTGTGTCTTTTCTCATCCTTTTTGTTCTTTTGTTTTCTTTTCTGCTCCCTTGTCACTGCTTTGATGCCTGAATATTTTTCATTTTCCCCATTTGTCCTTTGTGTATCTTAGAGATTTAAGCGATATGTCAGTTTTTCAATTACATTTATATATTCCTTGTATTATCTCTTCCTATTGCTCCCTTGTTGGGCATCCACTCTATCCCATTCTCTTGTAATAGCTTCACACAGGCTATTAACTTTATATTTATCAGATATTGGTTTTATAGTACCATCTGTTAAATTCAGATTACACTGATATGTCATAGTGGTATGAGAGATGGTATTCACCCCCATTTTTTATACTATATACGCTTCACCAAAGTGCTACTTTTTCTGAGCATTTCTACCCTGTTATTATTTTATGTTTAGTATAGATTCTCAGCATCAGATTAGTTTTTTTATGTGATGAATTTCTTGGATATCCTCAAATTGCTATACTCTGCTTTTCAAGATTTTCTTTACAACTTTGCCGAAATGCAGTCGCCCCACATAGGTGAAAACTCTGGTCCTCTGGTAATTAGTGATGTACATTAAATTGGAACAAACTGCTGGGCCTTGGCAGTAGGTGTGTGTGTGTAAAAACTTAACTGCATATGTTAAAAGAAGCCTTATGTAATGTGTGACCTTTTTAACCTTTTAAGCCTATTAACCAATGGAGTCAAATATTGGCTAAAAGCAAACAGTCTAATTGGTGATTTAAAAAAAGATATATTTGGATTTAAATGCTTTTTTTCTGCTGATGGCTTTGAAATTTCATGTAATTGTTGGTATTAGCCTGTATGAAGAAATGTAAGAAAGGAGAATGCTACTCTTATTGCAATGATCTATTTCACAAGCTAAAAATAAATGTTAAACTGAGGTTTTTAATGTTATAAAAGTGACTTTTTTTTCATTAATGCTGCCAAATAGTTTTCCCTTTTAACATACCATTGATTTAGTGTTGATACCATTGATTTGCTACATTTGGAATTTATTTTATACCTTCACAGCATGAATGTTAAACCAGCAGGATGTTTTATGATTTCCCCTCACAAGTGAACCTTGGCTTCTGATTGTAACAATCGGATACTTAGCTTTTTCTGCTGCATATGTATGAAGAAACCTCACCTCCTTATGTCTTCCTCTAAGTGCACTTATTTTCAGTCTCAGTGCATCATTTATTCATATATTTATCTTGACTCCTAGGAAAGGGCATTAGAAAAACGGGTATCTTTTTACTCACATTGAGAAGCAACTACTGTAAAAAAAAAAAAAAAAAAATGTAGTTGTCTCAACACAAGTTAGCTTACAATATTTTTCGGACCATAAGGCGCACCGGAATATAAGGCACATTAAATATTCTTCCCAAGTGTGTAATATCTCTCCGCCCTTCCACGTACACACAAACTACCTGAGAGGCAGAGTTATCCGTGTCTGTCGGGAGAACAGTAGTAGTTGGACTACACTGTTCTGTTTCTAACATAAGGCCAAAATAAACTTGTTTCAAACTTGATTCAATGTTATATTGAATTAAGTTACTTGGTTTATTGTTGCTGCCGCATACTCCCGGGCGAGGGCTGCCTTACATGAATGCACTTCTAGTTTAGACATTACAGCCAGGCAGTCTTGTAGTCGGCTCAGTGGTCCTGTTAGGCCCACCAGGTAGTGACACAGTATACCATAATGCTCCAAATATCCATTGAGCAGAGCGGCTTCGTTGTAAGTCAGACTTACATGTTTAGACAGATTTTTTTTCAGTAAGCACAAGTCCGGTAGTCATATATAAGGCGCACCGGATTATAAGGTGCACTAATATAAAACATGAGCATCCCCTGAGTGGTCCAATAATAAATAGGTTAAGTTAAATGATTCTTCTGTCATTTAGGAGCTGCTCAAAGCTTTCAGCATTCGGACGTGACTGAATTTTCTGTAGTGCAGACCGAGCTTCTGCATTGCTCTGCATGAGATTAGGTAATGTTATCGTTTGGGCTGACATTTCTAACCTGACCCTCGCCAGATGGAGTTTGGTCCACAGAGCTCCACGCAGCCATCTGAGATTGCTCCATTGGACCTATATTTCAGAAGGAAGGCTGTATCAAAAATCCTTGCATATCATTGGATAAAATACTAGTCCGTCATCTTTACTGACGTGCTACTTCAACCGCTCGCATCGAAACCGAAATCATCATTTCTCTGGTGTTCTTTTTTTGTCCTGTCTGGCAATTGTTGTCTTAATGCCAAAAATAGCTATAAAAAATCGACTATGTCGGGACAGCGGCAAGACTGGGTTAATACCTCTTGCTGCATTAAACTTTTTTTACTCCATCATGATACACTGAAATCGGGGACATTTCCGGGGATATCTTCCGGGACAGGTCATCCAAAACAGGCACTCGGGGACATCTGGTCACCTTGACTTCCTCGCTGCGAGCCACCATTGTTGTCTGAATTCAAAAATTTGCTTCTCTGATATGTCACATCTGTGAACATCCTGCCTGGCGATCCTGATTGGCTTGTCCATTTTATGTGGCATTAAAATCCCTCCCAATGGAAGCGATTCCAAATGGATGTGTGGAGCCGTGTGGAGCTCTGTGGAACTACATCCATCTGGCAAGAGTCAGGTTATGACATTGCAAAAATTCAGTTGCAGCCGCAACTTTGTGGAGTATGTTTTTCTTCCCAGAGTTCTGCTTAGCTGGAGATCAAATCATGTATTCTAATGTTAGATTTACGTTGGAAGGTGATGCAGAGATACACAAGACTTTTTATATTGATATTGATCAGGATCCACTGACAGCGGTACCAGGTTTTACTCCACTGACAGAAGGCATACTGTTTCTATTTTAGGTTTCCCCCTCATGTTGAGGACAAAGCCCAAGGGTTAACTATATTTCAAATACAATTTCTTTCTCCAATATTTAGCTAGGCTTTCATAGCTTTTTGCGTGCTGGTGTATCCTTTTTAAACAGTTTTTGTCCAGAGAAATAATTCTGGAGTCCTTAGATTTTCTATGACAGGCAGGTTTATATATCTTGTTCAACCCACTATATTCTGAATATTTAATGCAAGTAATTTATCTGTATTTGCTTCCTTTTTCGGTATGATAATAGCAGTGTTGTAGTACTCGAGTCCGAGACTCGAACTCGAGTCCGAGTCATTAGCTAAATTTAGAGACTCGTGACTTGACTTGGACTTGAGCACTGATGACTCGAACTTGGACTCGGACTCCTACATTCAGATCATTCTGACTCGGAAATTGAGAAAAAGACTCGACTTTTTTTATATCATTAGGCTATAATTTTAATATGTCATTAGAATATTATTTGGTGTATGATTTTAATATCTAAATGTCGTGCCGCGCACGTGACGTCACCATCTCATGAGCAACGCCCCTTGCCGCTAAGGAAGGGCAAACAGTGTGAGAGCGCGCAAGTAGCAACCAGCCAAAACACATGCAACATATACAACGATATGACCGACTTTACAGCTGTTAAACTTTCACAAGAGGATGTCCAGGCGCCCAGTTTACTGATAGAACTGTGGAACAACATACCAACGTTCAGCTCAAACGATGGATTGAGTGTCGAGGGCTCGGAAAGACTGGGAAACTGGCCAAGTTGATAGAAAGGTAAGTCGTTGTTTTTCTCCTGCTCGGCGTTCATAGCGTCAGCGGCTGTTTTTTTTTTTCTGTTTGTAGTCACCGTCCAGGAATCGGTATAAATTTTCCGGCCCGCCGAACAATTTAGTCCGGTCCGGTGGCCAAATGCATTATCATTATCCAACGGCTGTATCTCCTCGCTGCATCCACCGATCCACACCAGATTTGTTGTGAGTCAAGGGGGAGGGCTGCCGAACGCGTTTGTGGGAATCGCCCGGTGGACGGGCGAGGAAAATGCGTAACAGCATCTGCGGTGGCGGGCGGACCCCGCCCGCCGGCCGGCACCGCGGCGGTGCGCGAACCCCGCCGGCCGCTCGGAGCCGCGGCGGTGTGCGAACCCCGCCCGCCGGCCGGCACCGCGGCGGTGCGCGAACACCGCCCGCCGGCCGGCACCGCAGCGGTGCGCAAACACCGCCCGCCGGCCGGCACCGCGGCGGTGCGCGAACACCGCCCGCCGGCCGGCACCGCGGCGGTGGCCAATAGTCCGGAGTGCGCTTGGCTGTGAGGGCCGATCGACGCCGCTTGCGGCTTTAACATCCTTCATATGCGGCCTATCAGCGTACCTCGAGTCGCTGTTGCGCGTTCCATAACAACAATGTTTAAAAACCATGGTTAGGAGACGTCTTAGACTTGGAAAAAGCAGTAGTTTTACCGAGTAAAACCAAGGGTTACAGCTAAAGAGTTATTAGTGCAATGGAATGTTACTGCTTCATGTCATACATCACACGTCAATAGTGACTCGACTCGGACTCGACTCGGATGAGTAGTGGACTCGACTCGGACTCGACTCGGATTTTTTTTTTAATGACTTGGACTTGACTCGGACTTGAACACTGGTGACTCGAACCTGGACTCGGACTCGAGGCATAGTGACTTGACTACAACACTGGATAATAGTAATGCCTAATCAACTGCAGTAGCTTCCTGGCTGAGGTATTTATTTAACTTTGGACAATCTCACCAGTAACAAAATAACAATAGCTGTTATTTTTTTTCTCTACCAGAAAATACATTCAAAGCTAATTTTTTTTTTTTTTTTTTTTTTGGCTGCCATGCCTGCCTAATGTGCATTTGTCACTGTGAGCAGAACAATCCCAGCTGCTGTGCTGTCTGTTTTTCTTGGCCCGTTGGGCGATTGCTGTTAGAGGCTTTAATGCAGCATGTTTCTTCTGATCTTAACATTTTTTTTATATGCACATCACACAACGATAAAATGGAGACATTAGCAGTAGGATTGTAGTTTTATTTCAGTTTTACATTGAACATTACGTCAGAGCAGTTTGAACCAAACTTCTCTCTCTACTGCAAAGTTCTGGAGCTTAATTTCACCTCGGCTCACATTTCGTCTGTGACGAGTGCGATGTGGTCTCCTTGGCCAAGGATATCCTTGAACGCCTATTGATTTTGATTCCCCTCATCACGTCTAGTTGTGAATCAATTCATGGGACATTTTGTGAGATTCATTGATCTTGCTAGTCCTCACTTATCTCCATCAACAATCAATAAACATAAAAACTGGGGTCAGTTCACCATTTTCTCTTTTAATGAAGAAAAGCTTCTTTTATGAAGTATGCGCCACCTAAGCTGCTGTATAGTGCACTAAAGCAAATTTTGGACACCTTGCTAAATTGAGAATTTTGTAGAAGCTTTTCATAATAAACCATCAGTGTTGTGGAGGTACTGAAATTTATAGGTGATAAAAACTGCTTTTTTATTCAATGTCAAAAAGTCTCCTAGCAGCTTTGTGGAGAAATGAGTCATGGGCTTGTTGACTTTCCTGACCCATACAGAGACACAAGAGAATATTTTACACATTTTATCTGGATTGTGTTTACATATAGATGGAACAGCAAATGCAGTTCATGACATCATGTGTCTGTATAGCTCTATGTGAGCAGGCTGGTTTATATTCAGATTTTTCTTCCTCTTGTTGGGCAATACAGTGAATAATGCTGTTAATATTAGTATGTTATAAACCCTTTCTCTACCTATTTCTATTCCTACTTTATAACGTAATTCTTGCATATTTACACAACTTAAATCTAAATAAAATACTTAAGGTTGCATGGAAACAGTATATGGCTTTCAATATAACATTAATTCTGTCTGTAAGGGACAAACATGCTTTTAGCCAGACGTGGGTCAGGGAAATCTATAGCATATATCGGTATTGGGTTATCTAACAATTAAGATCAAGAGGGAACATCTTGGCCTAGTGGTTAGAGCAGGCCACTGTTCCGGCCACTGGTGAAATTCCCGGTGCTCAAAAGCTCAAGTCCAACAAATGTTGGTTTGTAATGTGAGGTAAAAAAGACTAATCTGGCACTATTCGTGTGATTTTTATATCAGATCTACATATAAGAGAAAGATAGCTATTTATACACAAGCTCTCTGGCCAAACGGTACTTTCTTGGCACCCTGAAGATTATCCCTGCAAATCTGTGAGTTACATTGCTATTATGGATCTCCTAAAGGCAATCCGTGTTCTAAAGCGCCCTACCATCAAATTCACAACTAATATAAACACAAATTGGTTGGGATTCTTTATGAGCAATGTTTTAAGTCTTGAGCTACCTTTGAGTGAGTTGTCAAAATGTGACATAACTAAATGGATATGGGCAGTATTACTGCCATAGCCAACACATGGTTAATTCTCTTGCTCTGTCTTTTCTTTTTTTTTTCCACTGCACAGGCGAAAGCTGTTAATGTGCTCTCAGATACAATAATCAACAATCACAGGCATACCGAGTACACAAACCCTCCATGAATGGTACCTCCCCATGATCACTTAAAAGTCTAATACAATAATCATCCTTTTATGTACATAATATCTGTACATGCCTTTACGATCAGTGGAATGGGCGTTCGAAGAAAGAGCTTTTTGTGTCACCTTCACAGACTGTGGGAAACAGATGGAGGGTTTCATCATTCTACTGTCGGGTTCTAAGATTGAAAAAACATTTTGACATTGCCTTTTGCGACTTGACCTTTTCGTGGGTGAGTCTGTCGCTCTCCAGGGTGACCCATGCATGCTGTAAAATTAGTCTGTATTTGTTCTGTTCATCATTTCATCGTAGCTAGAAGTTGACACTGAGGATTGACTCTTGCTTTTTGTTTCTTGTTTCATATTGCAAACATAAAGTACCGTAATTGAGTTTAGTGTGTTTGCAATGGGGGGAAATGAAATTGAAAGTGAGGGGAAAAAAACACTGCATTGACCTTTTCAATTTCATTAAATTACCAGTGGTGTAGTTTTTGTAGGTTATTAGATGAAGCAGACAGCTCTGTTGAAAGACTGGGTCTGAAAAAGTTTTTTTTTTTTTTCCCCACATCTTGGCCTCCTACCCAATCATACCAGTTTATTTCCATTTTAATTTCTCAGCTGGCAAATGAAGTCCCAGTAAATAAAATACTTAGAACAGTGTCAGATGTTTTCTGAATTCACTGAATTTAAACGACATTATGGCCCTTGGTAAGGAAAAAAATGTCCTAAAAGATTTTTGTTTAAGATTGTTTTACATATTTCTCATCTTAAAAATATGTTTTAATGAAGAAAAGTAGTTATCTGTTACCATATTATCAAACTAGTCAAATAATCCGCATGTTTTCTATTTTTTCGCTTTATACAGTTATAATGTTGGATTCTTGCTAATTACTCCACTAATGCAGTCCCCCAACCAGAGAAGAATATTCACACAGTAGAAGTAAACATGAACTTCTGTAAGGATTATGTATACCGGGATTTTCTTTCCCGTTTAGTCCCTATTTTGTCCACAGATTGCTCATGTACTCCTCAGAATGATGAGCAGGGTTTCTGACAGCTTTGTGAAGTTATGTGGGAGGACAGGTATGGTGTGGATGAGTCATGTCCGACCTGTGACTGATGGACAGAAACCCCTGTCAGCCTTCACCTCAATCTACTTTGCCATTCTTTTCCTTCTATTATTCCAGTGTGCTAAAATAAACAGTACCAACTGGAGGTGATATAGCTGCAGCAAGTGTTGTGTAACTATTGCTCTTTCACAATATATGCGTATTTTTGTGTATATATTGTAAACCAGGCACTGTAATCTCATAATTTTAGTTTAGAAGACACAGTGACTAATAGTTTGAGTGCAAAAGGCTGTGAAGGCACATTTTGTTTCTGTTTTTTTTTTTTAGCAGCCACTTAAACTGAATAGAAGAAATATTATACGATTTATTACATTGAATCTGAGTACCCTGGTTGTTTTCATCAAGCTAATTCAGCCATAAGGTGCCACCAGCAGGTTGATGGTAGACATGCATTCAATCAGGGTACAAATTGAAATACTTTGCTATTTTATTATGCTTTAGTCACATTTTACCCAATCTTCACAGTAACTTATTGTTTATTTGAAACCCAAGCAACATTTTTTGGAGGTAATTTTGAAAAAATGTTTTGCTGATTGATTGTTTTTTTTTTTTTTTTTGTAGAAATATTGGTGGAAGCTTGACAAAAGCAACTATACCTAAAATTTGCGAATAGGGAACAGCAACAAAACCTGGCTTTTTTTTTATAATCAAATGTCCCTTCAGAGCTAAGCAGTGCTCTGTGATTACATGTAGTTTACCTAACAATTGCCAGTAATAAGGGTGCATTTAGCCTTTACGTAAAAATTGGGATTTCCAACTTCCAGGTCAGATAATTTGAACAGATTTAATGTACATTTAATAACATAATTATTAGATGACTATAATAAAATGTGATATAGAATGTAGATCTGAGGAAACTCCATTGCAATTATAAATAAGGAAACACCAGACCGTTATACAACATAATTTAAAATTCTACAACATTAAAAAAGTTATCCTAAAGCAAAAATAAATGGGGAATACATCAAAATGTAATAAAACCAAAGAGAAATTTACACGTTTTCAATAGATGGTAAATAGGTTAAATGCCATAAAAATACGTGAATGAAAATAAGACCAAATTATTGGTGTTAAAACAAAAGCCAGACTAAAATCTTTCTAATAGAATGGAGAAACTCATTATTGGTTGGTATTGATGATTGCAGAAAATGCTGTAAATCCAACTTATTTTTCAAGTTCCTCTTGCTTGACCATGACATTATTCTCAGATTAAGACATGCCATCTTTATGAATACATATGTTTGAAAAGGTCCATAATATTCCCAAATAATAAAAAAAAAAGCTACTATTACGGAAAAGAAAATGTATCCCTTCAGAATAAATAGCTCCTCCTTGGACCTTAGCAGTGCAGGTTATTTAGGATGATTCTGCTCTGCTGAATTGCTCGGCTCCCTCCTTGCTGCTCGCTTCCATATCAGTATCTGGATTTTATGTGTAATTGATGTTGGTTAATGCTTGCTTGCTTCAGAAACTTTGAACAGTTTTCTGCGGAGAGACCATGGGGCAACTTATCCCGGTAAAGCAATGACAAGGGATTTCCAAACTGCAATTGACTCAATTTTGGTGCTAATTAATTACCCCTGTTGTAACTTTTAGCTTTTAATTGCTTTTTTATGCAACAGGTAAAGTATTGCCTTACCATATTTGACATAAACCAGCAATAACTGGCAGACATGCTCACTGTCTTGGAGCCATGAATCATGCTCTTGTTTAGACTCTCCTGGATAGTTGTCTAGTTGCCGGTCTCTGGTCTCCCAGTGGATATTTGACAAGAGGCCAACAAGAGTCTTATCTCCTATCCTTTATCTTTTCATTTTTCAGTTTGTTCTTCCCTCTATTCCATCGTATCTGTCGAGGCGGTCCCTTGACACATTTTCTTCTTCATACTCTAAAAGGGCAGATGCTCTGGGACACTCGCTGAAAACAACTGTTGGAAAAAACCCATCACTACTCGACATGCAGTGGAGGGCGATTTAATTCATATCACACTCCATGAGGCTTAGACGGGCATCTAAAGCCTTCTGGTTTTCCAAAACTATTTCTTCAGCTTAGTTTTTCCTCTGTTTTTACTGTCCCCCTGGTTGCTTCTGTTTTACTCTTATGCCTTCATTTAAAAAAAAAAAACAAAACACTAAACATAGATTCATAAATAGTGTTTTTACCCCGATGCCTTTAACTTCACTGTATCGTTGTTGTTTTAGAGATGCTATTATTTGTAAAGAAATGCTCTGCCATGGTCTTCAGTTTTCTGTAAAAAAAATATTGGTAACTTTTTTTGGTTGCATTTTTAATATGACACTATAAATGTTTAATACAGTAACAGGCTTGTTTAGAGTACACTGTGCCCTATTTAAAGCATTTAATATGCTTAACTGATGAATTAACCTGTTTCCCTGAGATTCTAATTACATTATCTGCAACTGTTCCTAATAAAATAATTGTTTGGATGAACAATATGCAATTGAAGTCAAATTTACTTACTACGTACTACGTACGTACGTACGTACTACGTAAGTACAGAGGATATTACAATATCCTCTGTACTTTTCCAAATTATTGTATTCTACCTGATGACATTTCAATGAACCAGAACTCAGCCCATTGTCTTTCCCCTATTCCAGGTACAAGCTGATACGAAGACGAGTCATCTGGCTAATAGGGCAATGGATCTCTGTCAAATTCAAATCTGATCTTCGACCTTTGCTCTACGAGGTGATCTTAAGCCTCATGCAGGATCCTGACCTGGTGGTAAGAAAACTGCAAACACAGCGTGGCTAGACTTCTGGCAAATATTGCATTTGTAATGACAGGAACTGTGAAATGATAATTTGATACACAAATGAACACCCTCAAAGTATGGTCATCCAGTTGCCTTTTTTCATTGTCCCAAATACTGACTCAAGTCATTTAAAATTAGAAATTGGCCACTGATTAATATGATTTTAAAGTTGAGACTACTTTGATTAGACATGAGTCAGTATATCTAGGCCACCACATTTAGTATCGGTTTAGTCCTGGCCAAACTGCCAGATCTAAGCTTGAACTTACAATACAAAACAATATGTAGTGCAAGTCATGCAAAAATGCTCAAAAGATTAAATCAAAACTCAAAGCTTAATTCCATGATGATGAATTTCATCCTTTTTTATCTGTTGCATTATGTTGCCATATCTGTGCATATTTGTACCGTGTTGGAGGATGGAAACGCACATTATGATGTCTGTATGAGGGTTGTTAAACAGCTGTACAGGCTGTTTACTGACAACAACAAAATTTCTCAGTATCACCAGGGACGAAGTTCACTTTGTTTTCAATCAAGAAAAATGCCAGTTGTTCTGCATGAATCGTAATTTCCAATCAGAACCACCACACTGTCGTATAGCAGCAGCACCTCTGAGCCTTTGAAGTTAACTTACCAAGTTTCCCTTGTGATTGCTGCACATATAGGCCGTGGGCCAGAATCTGTAGGACGCTTCCTTAAGAAGTTTCGTATGAACTGTCAGGGGGCAACTTTCTTCCACCAGGATAAGTTGCTACACATAGCAGTGATCTCAAAACACCAATGTTCCCACGTTTTCGCTTGCACATTAATAAGTTATAGCCGATAAAAAATCTAAACTGTGGCGCTCCGGTCCAAGAGGTCACGTGATTCGATTTTTGCTGCTCAGCCAATCAGATCGCTGTATTGTCAGCTGTGCGCGTTCATCAGTTCATCATGGCTGCGCTCGTAAGATGTTTGTATGCATTTGTTTCCAGATGAAGAAAGCCCAATAATAGCATTTTCTGGCGCCAGCTGGCAGAGATCTTGATGGCAAGAAAAAAATAAATAGCCCAGACCATCTGTCCATCCATCCATCCATCCATCCATTTTCTAACAGGCTTATCCCCGCTGGGTTTGCGAGGTGCTGGTGCCGAGCTCCAGCTGTCAATGGGTGAGACGCGTTGTATAAACTCGTTGTGCCAAACGAGTTATCCCCTTCGGAATTTGTAGAATTTTGTATTGTATTTTTGAAATCAATAAAAGTTTTAACCTCCAGCTTTGTGAAGTCTAAATATTTTAAACATCACATTCTTATAAAATGAAATTTATTTTTTTTGAACTCCTAATACGTTGTTCTATTTTTAAAAGAGACATATCTCGTTTTCTTAATACGGTTAATATCTCGATAAGGTTCTTGGTTGAATTAAAATCTTATTAAATCTGATAATTTTGGCTGTGCCTTTATTCAGTGTTCATTTGATCACACGTGAAATCCGCTTTATATAATCTATTCATGCGGGTTTAGCTACCAAAAAAGAAAAAAAGAGAACCAGCAGACAGCTGTGATGGACTTAGGAAGGTGGATTTTGGTTTCAGCAGACAGACATTCGACAATCTAATAACATAAAGCTAATATTTTCGTGACACATCTGGAAATGACCGTTTTCTTTCTCATAACGTATTATACTGGATGGATGGATGAACGATAATGTAACGACACCATTGCTATATTTCGTTAAGAAAAGTAAAACATCCTCATTTCCACGCCTAATAGGTTGGAAATGAGGCGGAGTTGACTAGATTCATTCTTCCAGCTGAATGCGCTCTTGGCGCAGGGAATACAAATTCTGGCGGGGATAAGTCGTTTGGCACAACGACACCTGTGCTATCCTAGCGCAGCAGGTCTTGGTGATATCACAGTAAATTGGGCAAAAGTCTGGACTATTTCTGCCCTGCGATGGACTGGTGACCTGTCCAGTTTATACAACGCCTCTCGCCCATTGACAGCTGGAGATAGGGACCGGCACCTCGCGAACGCAGGGATAAGCGTGTTAGAAAATGGATGGATGGATGGATGAATGGATGGATGGTCTGGGCTATTTATTTTTTTCTTGCCATCAAGATCTCTGCCAGGTGGCGCCACAAAATGCTATTATTGGGCTTTCTTCGTCTGGAAACAGACACAACAGAAACAACCATCTTACGGGCGCAGCCATGATGACGTGGTAAACTCGCTCAGCTGACAATACAGCGATCGGATTGGCTGAGCAGCAAAAATCGAATCACGTGACTTATTGGACTGGAGCGCCACAGTTTAGATTTTTTATCGGCTATAACTTCTTAATGTGCAAGTGAAAACGTGGGAACATTGGTGTTTTGAGATCACTGCTATGTGTAGCAACTTATCCCGGTGCAAGAAAGTTGCCCCCTGACAGTTCATACGAAAAGTCACCGTACAGATTCTGGCCCACGGCCTAATAGACATATTTGCCCAATATGTGTGACTGCATGGCTCATTGACTAGCTCGTCCTTTTTTCTATGCTTGTCAGTCTTTGCTTAAAGAGGGCTAAGTTTTGACCTTCTAATAAATGTCTGAAAACATGTTTAAAAACTTTAACTTCTAGACCTAATATACCAATTCTAGCCTTGAGCAGCATGAATTATTTATGGATTGACATATTTTCAGCAAAAATTGCCCACTCCTTTTGTCTGTACATAGCATGATCATTAAATTCAAAGCTCAAAAACTCAGTAGCTTTAAAGTGTTCTTATGTAACACACCACTCTCTTTCATTTTTTAAATCTTACTTCACTCACTCAGCATTGATGTTCTTGATGCTGCCCTCTCTCCTTCCTGTATTTCTTGAGAGCTGATATTTTGTCTGAACTGGAGTTCCTGCCTTTTAATCCTAAATGTATGTCTGGCTTAACACATACAGCAACAGTCTACAATAAACTCAAACTTTCCCCTGCTTTTGGTGTTTTCATTTAGAGCTGTTTGCTGAGCAGGGGTGTCAAACTCTGGTCCTCGAGGTCCGGTGTCCTGGAACTTTTGGATATGTACCTGGTTCAACACACCTGAATCAAATGGCTCTTCAGAGCCCTGCTAATTAGCTTTTCTTTTTTAATAAGCAGAGACAAACCTCGAAGTTGCAGGACGCTGGTCTTGAGGACTGGCGATTGACTCCTGTGTTATGGTATCTAGCATATTTACTGTTTTGATATGACTTATGGTGTTCTTCATTGCAGTTTCAGTTAATTCTATGCTGGCAAAATGTACAGAGAAAGTTGTTTCTTCATAAACTTTCAAATCCATAAAAATCTAAAGACCAGTGCTTCTAGAGTTTGGGCATCCCTATTTTTGGGTGAACCGGGATTGCCTTATTCATTCAGGTCGCTTTACATTTCTGCATATGCTGCCAACTTTCCAGAAGTACTCCTGGGCTAAAATGGTGACATGCTTTCCATGTTTTTTTTTTTTTTGTTTTGTTTTTACAATTTACTAATTTCAACTTTTTGTAAAGTTTTGTGTAACTTAGTGTTTTAATTATAAAGCAATGGCTTTTGTTTCCTTACTCTCACCAGCTGTACTGTTGATAAACTACTGCTCCTGTTGCGGGAAAAGTGTTATTGCATTGTCAGCCTCACCACAGATTACATTTTGCCATTATTGAATTTCATGAGCAGAAGGCTTGATTGATGGCTTATTTTTAAACAGTTTATGGGAAATTATGTCAATGATTCTTTGCAGCTTTTAGATTGAAGTTAAAGAAAATCTAGTTAGATCTGTCTTTTTGAACCACTTTGTTGAAACTTGCTGTCTAATCCTATCTCTTACTTCATTATTTGATGGAGGAACCGTTCGAATGCATGGTTATTTGGATTCCCTGCGCTAAACACAATACAATGTAATGTAATAATAATGAAGTTTTCTCTGCCCAAGGCAAAGTATGCAGTTGAGAATATGCATTGACAGTGGTTTGTCTTCTTGCCAGCAAGAAAACAGAAAAAACACCAGGTAGAGTGTCATGAAGCTTTGCAAATAGGTGGAACATGGACAGGGGGAGGAAGAAAACATTAAAATTTGATGTGCACCTGATGTCCAGGTGCACAACGTGTGGACAGTGGTGTGTTTGCACATCAGCCAGATGACAAAACTTCCCAGTGTGAAATTCACAGAACGGGTAGGAGAGATGGGTAACTGGACAAATCCGATAAATCTAGATGTGTATCCATGGACATTTTTCTTTAACCTTACCTGAGGATATTCTTCCCTTAGGAAATGTTCTAATATTATGATTTCAACATAATTATGATAATAACACTGGACTGAGCCATTCTTTAGTAATATGTTCTGATTCTAGTATTGAAATGGGGCAAATCGTAATCACTAAATCTTAGTTTCACGCTGACTTGAATTGTGTGAGATTTATCATCATTTATTTAGCAGACTTGAGACGCATACGATCACAAATACTGACACGACACCTTATTTCATTTTCTTGGTTTGCCCTTTCTCCTGTGCCTAGATGTCCAGTCTCCCCCTTGCCGTTAAGTCAAAATGTCTTTTCAGGAAGCAGGTTGTTGTCTGTGAGTTTTCTTCTGCTCTCCAACATTAAGCACATATCACAAAAGCACAAATATTGTTGCATTTAAATTTGTAAAATTGAAATATATCACATGATGTTGTTGCTTTTATTTTAAACAGAAAGAAAAACTATGGTCTTTATTGTTGTAACAATAAATGTTATTAAAGTTAATGTGAAATTATTACATTAAACAGCACATGAATTCGGGAGCAGTTTTTAAGCATCAAGAATCTTCGTCATCGCGTCACAATAATGTAATTTTGGTATGACACCGATTCACTTAGAACACAAGCAACACATAATGTTCAAATAGTTTGATTCATCGACAACACTCCCTGAGAAGCTGATAGTCAAGGCAACTTTATTTGTATAGGTCATTTTAGTAACAAGACAATTCAGAGTGCTGTACATGAACAGAGCATAAGCAAATAAAACATACAGAGGAAAGTACTTTGCAAATTTTTTATCTTTGGTTAAAGAACTGCAATTTGCCCAGATGTCCAAACAAACACACATTAGCATGTCAGAGATACTGTAAATAGTGATCAGTCAGATCAAGAACCTTAGGAAACAGCATGTTGAACATGCAGCATGTAAACATGTTACAGACTATGAACTGGGCTGGTGGTTTTTGATTCTCAGCAGAGGGTGATAGCCCCCACAGCTTTGAGAAATAAGCTGTTTTTAAGTCTATAAGTTTGTGAATCGTTTTTCTTATAGGAGTGGGACAAACAGTGCAATGCCTGGGTGGGTTGGAACTGTGTCGCTTCACTCTTGTAGCGTAAACTGTGTCTGGATCTTGTAGACGGCAACACGCAATCCCCTGTGCCGCTGACCTTACCACCAGTGCTAAGTCCTTCTTCTACTGTGATTTCCAGCTCCAATCCAAAAGGGGGGAGCTGCTGCTGCAGCCTTATGTGCTCATAAAATGTTGCAGTAGATCTGGTCTAATATACTCTGGCGAGAAACTTTATGAATTATGGAGCACAGCTTTTAATTCTACATGATGTAGTAAGCCTGCATATAAGATAATTCCCCTATGACCTCCTGCTCTGTTTGAACTGTAACCAACTGATTTTAGCTGGTTCTCTTTTGGACTATCCAGTTGGGCAGTCAGTTGCTTCACCAAACTGATGCTAGTAGCTTGCCAAATGGGATTTCAAAACATTACCTTAACATTACCATCTGCACCTGAATATGTGATTAAATGATGGAAAATTTCAGAAGGAAAGATAAATTTGCCAGCCACCTCTCTCCCTTCACACACATTTTGCCCCTCCAAAAGATAACACCATTATTATGATGTCTACATGCAACTTTGATGTCAACTTTTAACTTAGCAGCTCACGTACCAGCAACCATCTGTGGTTTTAAGTCAAATTTGCTGATCTGGAGACACACTGGTAGTTTAGAAGGATTTTGCTGTTTGGACAATGTGCTGATTCAGTAAGCCTATTAAAATGGTTTAGTTCTTAAATAACCAGAGAGATGTCATTCTTACCGATTGTGCGGGGCTTTATTGCAAAAGACAACTGCATGGCACCCACATGTGTTCACATGTGGCTGCTGCATTCACATCTGCTGCAGGCTGGTAGATCTGAGCAGACTGGTGCCTCCACTAGATGAATGGTGCTCTGCCTTGCAAAGTGTTCTGTTGTATTTTATCTGATTTACAGTGAGAGAGATACAGTGGGGCTATAACACCAGTTCAGATTCAGTTTCTTTACCTTGCCACTCCATGGCTGTTCATTGTCCAACTCAAGAGATCACGTTAAGATGAAGCTTTTCTTTCCAAATCAGTCTGTGGAGCACTGGGAGAGTTAGATTAATCTTATGATGAATTCTAGTTTGCTGGTTAAAGTCAAATCAACAGACTTTTTAATTTGTCTTATTGCAGGGAACGATCATATTGGGCTGGGTTTATAAAAAAGCTCCTTTTGCTCTCTTGTTCATTCACCTGTAAGAGTTTTGAATCTCGTTTAGGGTAAGGTAAAGTTACAGTTTTGAAATTCAAACTTTAAAAGTTTGATATACATTGATACGAAAAGCCAGTCCATTTCTATCAGACATCTTTCTTTGTGTACCTACATGGAAATGCGCTAGAAAATGAGCGCTTATTTAAAGACTTAAAACTGGGGATCAGGGTTATCACTTGCCAACAGAGGGTTGGAATAGCAGAGGGGTTTGTGCTGTTTACCATGACTGTGGATCAATTACAAGGAGTAGGATGTTGAAGTCAACCTTTTGCTCACCCAGTCCTCATCTGGCAGAGGAAACTTGATGTTTGTTTGAAAGGCAGCACATCAGTCTTGCCAAAGACAATGTTGTCTCTCTTGATTCTGTTGTTCAGGCTGGGTGTCAGTAAATACGCTGACATGGTGCAATGTTGTCTCTGTGAAATAACTAAAGGGAGCACAAGAAAGGTGTCTTTTTTATGTCTGAAAAGCACATTTATTTGGAAAGGACTGAAAGCTCTCAACTGCTACTTCTAATGATAATGAGTTAGCAGATACAAAAAAAATATTGATCTTTTATAAATTACTCCTTTAGGGTCACTTTGTCTCCAGCTTAAGGTCTTGAGTTTTCAATGCAATTTTAGTTCTTGATAAATATTGAACTTAAGTATGGTTATTGATATTCACCTACTTCATTTATGACCATTACGTCCTTCAGTGAAGCTCAGTGGATATGAAGATTACTCATGCTGTAAACTGTAGGTTTATGAGTGTAATTATGCCTCCGAGTTTCAGTGCTCTTCGTTCACGCAGTCTTACTCTTGCATTACTGAGTTCACCAATGGTGTGGTCTCTGATCAGTATTCCTGTTGCCACTTGGTCATTATGAATTATACATCATAAACTTTTAACGATGGTAATGGGTAAAGCTATAGTATATCAGTCAGTTCAGTTATTTTTCACAATTTATATTTACATTGATCTTTGTTGCTTGGAAACCAATCGATTTTATTTCTTTATAACTATGATTTTATTTTACCCTCAAATTGTTGAGGTAAGTTAAGAACCACAAAGCTACGACAAAGAAAAATCAGAGCTTTTCCAACTTTTCCCTAAAATGCCTTTAGTGTCTTATCTGCCACTACTCCCATAGAGGCAGCTTCACGTTCTTCACAAAGCGTGAATTGTTCCTTATTGCCTTCTTAGCCATAAAACAGCTGAGCCAAAACTCGATAAGCTGGTTCACACTTTTTTTCTCTCGTTCTGCCTAGAAAAATCAGTTGAATGATATAGCGTGAGGTGGAACAATGTTGAATCAAAACCTAACTTCCTTCTGGGCTGCAACCCTGTTTGCGTTGAAGTGATTATGTTCCTTTCTTTAAGTTTGATGAAATTTAATTATATGTTAGAATGATGCTGCAACTGCAAGCATTCGAGCCATGTGCTGCAGAGTTGGTCTGTTTTCAGCTTTTTGATGCGTTTTCCTCTGTTTCACACAGTTTACTTTGTTGGCTGAGCAATTTTCGATCAATCAACTTTTATTCATGCAGTGTTTTTCAAGCTCGATGCAACCTGGACACTCTCACAGAGATGAGACATGAAGAACATCCAGATATAGTAAAGCAATCCAAAAATCAAATTAAGTAGATTAAAATTAAGACTTGAGTAACTGTAAATATGTTGAAATCTGATAAAGAAAGATCAGATTAAAGAAACACGAAGCCACTAAAATCCAAACAAATAGATTTTTGGGAAAAGAAATGTAAGACAGATTGAAAATATAAGTTTATTGATTTAGCAATATAAAATTATATCACTGGAAGTGTGTTCTATAATCCTTCACATTATTCTTGTCTCTTCAGCTCACCTCCCAGATTTTTGTTAGATTTAGGTGTGAGGACTACAGTGGCCATATGTTTTGCTCCATTGTCTAGACAAAAGGCTCAAATACAACATCTTCTATATAGTCTAGCAGAGAACACCGGCTAAATATTTTAAAGGTCCTGTATTTGAGAGTTCATGATATCATGCACTCTGCAGGCCCGTTTATTCTTTAAAGGAGAAACAAATCCACAGCATCAGAGATTAACCAATTTATTTAAAGAGGGGCATTAAATGCTTTTCCAATTATTTTCTTTTTTAACTCGCTATATTTACACAAAAGGTTATTTGTAACTGCATGATGTGCAAAGTATTTTTGTAATTCAACACATTAAAGTGGTTGTCATACCAAAATGGAACATAGTGTGTTCCCATCCCAATAAATAAGTTGCAGTGATATAAGACGGATGCATATTGCTTGAATTGGGCAAGCCTTTTTAAATCTAAATGGATTATCCTGTCTTGAAACTGCATTCTTACCCTATTTAAAACTGACTTTATTATAAAGCCAAAAATTGTCCGTCAAATTGAATTCCTTCTTTATTGCAGACTAAATATGTTTCCATTCAAGGTTAACGTTGCTGTAATTTTTAAACCAGCTTTGAAGACATTAAGCTGGGAGGTTTGGTGCGTTGTTCCATTTAGGTTCACTTTTTCACCTTTAAAGACAAACTTACTTTGAGGTATTTTTAATATGGATTATAATGTTTTGGATTTCTTGGCAGTAATTGTAGGATTTTTATGTACATGGTTGAAGCCACAGACTTAAGGGATTAATCATCATTAAAATATAGCATTAAAGAGGGAACTTGGCAGGGATACAATCTGAAAGAAATGGAAGTGCACATTCTGTTACATGTGGTTATTTTACTCCCAGCAATAATTGAATATGCAATCGCTTGACTAAACAACAGTTAAATATGATTGTTGAGTCCAGGATCCCATGGAGCCCAGTGTTACACTGGCCAAAGACGGAAGAAGTTAGACTTCCAGGAACCAACAGGTCCAAGCAGTTTAATCGTTAGGTAAATAATGCTCAACAAAAATATGAAACTAGTGCATTAATAAAACTAGGACAATCTTTGAGTTTTTCCTAGCCTTTCCAGTCCATTTACACACCCTGAGGCTCACAGAAAAGAAGTACATGGGAGTTAAATCTTTGCTGCCTCTAGCAGATGAAGATCCTCAGTCATGGTAGTTTTGCCATCAAGGGATCTTATTCAATTCAGTAAGTATCCAAAAAGTATAAAACTATAAAAAAAAAAAAAAAAAAAAAAAAACTAACCAGAGGATTTTTACGAAAAAATATTTTTTTAAATCAGAATCATAAAGAAAAAATAAATAAATAAATTATTTTTACTTGTCTGCTAAAGCTTGGTTTCAGGAACATTAAGCTTACTTTGCACCAGTATAAAGTTAGCCATTCAAAGCAACTTAATTCAACTTTATTTGACTGGATAGGTCATTTAGTATATAAAAAAAAGGTTGAAATGGTCTAAAATGACTGATTTGCATAGTTATCGTTGTGATGCCATTTAGGAATAAGCAGAACTTAAGACTGAGTTTCTGTTGTAAAGCGTGTTTATCTGAGTGCTTCTGCCTGGCAAGCTTCACTGCTTCTGTCTGTATCCGTTGAACGGACGAAGGCGAGAGAAGAATGAAATAATAAACATTTAATTTCTCTGTGGGGTTACTGAAGTATTTTTGAATTGAGCAATATGCATACAATGCTGTGAAAGGTTTTCACCCCCTTACACACTTTTGCTGTTTTTATATCTGTAAACGCTTCAGATAATCAGACAAATCTGAATATCAGACAAAGATAACAAATACAAAAAGCAGTTTTTCAAATGCCAATTTCATTAAAGGGAAAAACTGTTATTTAAACCAACTTTTCCCCAACCCCCAACAACCACCCTATTCCAACCTTTCTTTTGTAGTCACAAAGCATTTTCTAAGGCTTTTGGACTGCAGTGAACCACAGAAGGAGCCATTATTCACAGATGGAGAAAATATGGAACAGTTGTTAACCTTCCTAGGAGTGGTTGGCCTACCAAAGCTACAGCAAGAGTGCAAAGACGACTCATCCAAGAAGTCACAAAAGACCCTAGAACAACATCTAAAGCTCTGCAGACCTCAGTAGTCTCGGTTAAGGTCACTGGTCATAGTTTATCAGTAAGAAAGAGATTGGGTCTCCATGGGAGCGTTCCGAGGTAAAGCTACTGCTGACCAAAAAGAACACAAAGATCCATTTCACGTTTGCATAACGCATTATGAGGATCCTTTAAGATTTAGATAGGAAAATATTCTGTGAACGGTCGAGGCAAAATTGGAACGCTTTGGAGGGTAAAACAAACAGCATTTCTGAACAAGAGCATCATGCTGATAGTTAAACACGGCATTGCTACAGTGATCGTCTGGAGTTAAAGGAGCACTGCACATGCACTGACACTTTTAGTCACAATCTTGGTTCAACAGAAGCCACGGTTAAAACCTGGATTACATTTAAATCTAATGCAGCCTTTTTAGTTACTATGTCTGAGATAAACCGTTAAACCCAACCCGAATGCTTACATTTTTTTTTTTTTTTTTAGAAACATCTTAGCAACAGGTCGCTACCCCCGGAGTTTTGTACATTTTATCAGAAGGTTTTGGCGTAGGCTATTAGATCAAGTTCTGGGAGTCGCAGCAGATACCATCTGCAGTGGGATTAGCAAGCGGCTCAGCCCAGTGAAGAAGACTTACCACTTTCATCAGTCCTGGGGAAAAGCTAACATAAGCTGCCAGGACCAACTGTTGTAGCATGCTGGCGATGGCACAAAGGATGATGGTATGTGTAGCTGGAAAACTAGAAACAAATGATAATCTCTGCAGACAGTGGTGTTGATGTACTGAGGCATCAATGTTTCAAAGTAAAAAAAAAATAAAAAATGGACCATGTTCTTTGCTGTGGATGTAGCTATAGTCATGTTACTGAAATTGCTTTTCCACTTTGCTTAAACTTTGATGTAGAGAGCTTGTGTGCGAGGTGGTGCGCGTTTACTGATGGAACCGGGGTAGATTAATGATTTAAGCGTGTTCCATGTCACTGTTATAGTCTGGGGTCAGTAACACAGTAATTACATTTGGAGCAACATTTGCATACCAAAGGTAATTTTATACATGTTGTTTATAAGGAATATATGTCCACATTACTAGTTGCGCTGTGATTCAAAAATCATACTTACTGTGGCACCCATAGAGACATAAATTATTTGCTTGGAAGGATCTGCAGTAATTGAGTTCTCACCTTTTTACATTTCTCCGTTCTCATCTGCCTCCTTTAATCTTCGCCGCCATCTGATTTCTCTCCCTGGTGGACGTTCCCATCCTCTACTGTCATCCTGCTAGATTATAACGGTGGTGTATAAGCAATGAGCTGCTGCGTTTCAAAAAAGAAAAAGGGTTTATTTTAAACGCATCAGACTGATTAGATATGGACTTACATGTATAGCTCTTTCAGTTTGAATGCATTTTCAAAGTATTGCCATCAATTGTTTTCATTTTATCAGAGGTGGGTAGTAACTAGTTACATTTACTCAGTTACATTTACTTGAGAAACATTTTAAACAAAATTTACTTTTAGGAGTAGTTTTCTTGCACTGTACTTTTTACTTTAGTAATATTATTGTAAAATATCGCTACTCTTGCTTGAGTGAAATTCATGGCTACTCTCTCCACCGTGAGTAACTTTAATGAATAAAGAACATACTTGTTCTAACCAAAAATGCACCAAAAATCTAAAGACTTAATGTATTTTTCATCTTAGTCTTTAAAATACCATAATTTGTACTTTATATTTTTGTCTGGCTGATTACATCTTTTAAATATTAAATGATTAGTTACTCAGTACTTGAATAGCCTTCCTACCAAATACCTTTTTATATTCTTGAGTAATTATTTGTTAGGGTACTTTTTACTTTTACGTGAGTAAAAATATGTTAAAGTAGTGCTACTCTTGAGTACCCTTTTGACTATGCTAATCACCTCTGAATTTTTATGCAATTAAAAACTCAGGTGTAAAGTCAGTAACTTGGAGTAAAAGATAGATTGCCTAAATTGAAATTCTTTTCTTTCTTGTTTTGTTGTGTTTTTAAGGCTGAAGAAATAAGTGATGTCATAAAATGTAAATTTTAGGAAATGTTCCGGTTGTTGGAAGCTGTTTCCAAACCGCGCATAGAGCTCATTTTAAAAGGGGCGATAAGTCAGTGAAATTGGATTCCTTTATTTCTTTGTTCTTCGCATACTGGCTGCATTCTTTTATGCAGCTGTTGTTTCATATTTGTCAGCTTTGAAATGACTACAAGGAATATATTTTTCTTGGCTTCATTCACTAGAAACTCACACTATAAGCTTTGTTTACTTTCCTTTTGTGTAGATTTCTGTATAAAAATGTTTGTGTGCTAACACAGTGGCACTGTGACTTGCTGCTTTTTCTAAAATAAGCTTTTTTTTCCCCCCTCCCTTTTCCACAGGTGCGGATTGAAACGGCTACAACGCTAAAGCTGAATATCCTCACTAAGTTTCAGACTATTCAGACAGGGATGAAAGTTTTCACCCTGATATATACTAGATTTTTGAAGACTTATTGTATCAGTGCAGATCAAATAAACATTACTTTAGTCGCAGTCTATCCAGTGCAGTAAAGTTTTATCCATAACTCAGGATCACCTGTTGATGACTTTGAGTTCCGGACCGAGCAATTCCTCCCGGTAAGTATGATCTCTGAATTGACTCTTTCAAAAAGCCATGTTAAATAAAGTAATGAAATAAGCTTTTTTGTGGTTAATCTTCTGAAATGGTCTCAAATGTCTTGTTTCTGTTTTAGTACCTGGAGTCCATCTTTGGGCTTCTCTTCCAGCTGTTGCAGCAGGTGACAGAGTGTGACACCAAGATGCAGGTTCTCCATGTCATCTCCTGCGTCATAGAGAGGGTGAACACCCAGGTGAGATTTCATATATTCAAAGCTTTTGGAGCACGGTTCGAATTGCACCTTTCTACACGGGTATCTCTCAGTACGGTAGAATACAAAGAAACAGTGTTTATTTTGGTAATTCATTTCAAATATATTAAATTGATGAAGCAGGTTCAAAATTTGTAAGCATTTATTTGTGTTCATTTTTTGTTTTATGACTTACAGCTATTGAAAGCACCTAATTTCTTAACATATTAAAATAATACATAAGACCAATAAAAAAAATGATTTTTGAAACAGAAATGTTGTGGTCCACACAATCAGGGGGAACGCTGCTGACTTCACAGGTCTCCAGCAGACAGCAAATGACACTGGCCAAAGGAGAATAAGACACAATATTTGAATGGAAAGTTTAGTGGAAGGCAAAGTTACCTTAGAAAGGCATGAACAAACATCAATTCAAGAGTTTTGGAGAATTTAACAAGTGATGAAATGCTTTTGTCAGCAGTCTGGCCCAACCTAAAATCCGTGATAGATAATCTATTTTCAAGAGGAAGAGGATGCAACAATGCAGAAAGCTGCTATTAAAGCAAAGTTGGCTTGACACCTGAGAAGTGTAAATGCTCTCTTTGTTGTTTTGATGTAATGTTCTAATTTTCTGATAACTTAATTTTGGGTTTTAATTAGCTGTAAGCCATAATTATTAAAATTGCAACCAATAAAGGAAATCTATCACTCTAATTAATCTGTATAGTGAGATTTCCTTGTAAATTGCATTACTGAAACAACTGCGATGATACTGTAATTTATTGAGATGCACCTGTACATGTCTCAGGCAGGAAAAAACACAAAGTTGTGGCAAACCTGAATATGAAGGTGCCCTTGTGCAGGGCAGACATTCTTTTACTTTGTGATGAATAACTGCACAAATTGGAGTTATTGACCTGTACTCTGAGGGGGAACAAGTGACACAAAGATACAAAACATTTGTCACCTTGTGCAACACTCAAGACCAGAACAGCAAAACAACATTATGGCTACACGGTTAGACAGACATGAATAATTTTCGGTGATATTTTCAGTGCTTCTTAGCCCAATTCTGTTTAAATCACACGGCCCCAGGCGGCACTTGTTCTTGTGTCTGCTCTCATTTACCGTGCGGGGTACAGTCATCTCTCTGCATTGCTTTTATGGTCGCAGGGATTTCATTTTTTCTGAGGATCAATTTAATCCATTTAGCTGTCAATCCTAAAAATAATGACCTTCCTCTGGACCCCCTACTGTTTTTTTTCCTTTGATTTATTTTTTAAAGATGCATTCTAATTACCTTTGCCTACATGATTCCTTGACTTACAACTGTCAAATATCTCACTTTGATCCTAGAAGACTGTCAGTTTGGTTACGTCTTCACCAGTCTTTGGCACGGGCTAAACTTTCAGAGTCAGTTGAATTCCCATTAATATTCTAGATCCCCTCACAGGGGATTTTGAACCCACAAAGAGTGGCAGCAGTTCAAGAAAAAAAAAAAAAACCTCAGCAATGAAACCCCGAGTGCGGCTTGAGTTGAAATGAACACGATGACAGATATGAGATTTAGCTCCTTTTTCCCTGTCAATCTCATGAATGTCACCCTAGGCTGGTTAGCGGGTCTGCTTTTCCTCACTTCTTATCTCTCTCCTCGGGGCTGTATGTCGTGTTTTTGTATTTGCTGTTCCCTTTGCTCCTAACCCACTCCCCACTAAGGTGTAATTGAGCAAAAAAGAAATAATAAAAAAAAGCCCGGCGTGGGGTTCGCAGCGAGGCCACACAGCCACTAAAGAGGATATGGAAGGTTGACAAAAGTCAAAAGTGGCGAAAAGGCTCGACCCTTTTTGAAGTTGTAAATTTAGTGCTACAATCAGATCTCTGAGGTTCAGTTCCTTTAACGTTTAGCTTCACATATGACAGGTTTGCACAGAAATAAAGAAATGGAGTGACAACATCCACATTTTGTATGGCTATGACATAATTTGAATATTTAAAGTAAAATAACATAACACATGCACACCAAAATATAATTATAAATGCTAAATAACACAAACATAGTTGGCTGGAAAAATGTCAAATGCTTTCAAATAATTTAGACTGAAAATCAAATTTTTCCTATTCAAAAATGTAACTAGCCTATTCACAATTGGATAGGTTTTGTTACAAAGGTTGTTTAAAAAATCTTTTATCTTAAATATATTTCTGCGTACTGCTTATCTGTTTGAAATTGTATTGAACTGAAACATGTTCTAGCTTCTAGCAGCTCCAGCATCTTGTTTTAATGAGATGCCAGAGAAAGTGGCCGTTTGGAGTATTACAACACTGCAGCTCCCCCACGTGCTGCTGCACACTGATGATCTAAACATGGCTTATAGGAAGGAAAAAATCAGTTGTTTAGACGTGCTTCCAGTTGTGGAAAACCCAGACGGACATGCTGTCAACAATAAAGCAGTGGCAGTCATAAGATAAGAAAGAAAAGAAGAAATTCACCCTTTATTAATATAATGCTGGTTTAAACCTGCAGTCTGCAAATAATGTTATTCTGCTCAGTAGACATTTTTATGCTGTAGACATGTTTATTTTAAAACGTATGCTAAATTCAGAGGATGTTTTATATTTTTGCTTTAATTTGAGTCAAAATCAAGCATCAGAAGTGGTGCTTCGAAAGAGCTTAAATCATGTTCATTTCAACATTATTTTATTTTTTTTCTACCTTTGTGTATGCAGTTTTAGTGAACTAATTGTTTTTGAATGAAGTTAAACGCTCTGCTCTAAAAATGAAATGTGAATATGTATTTAAAAAAAAAAAGGGTTCTAAAGAATAGTCAAACTAGTTGAAGCTGGCTGATTTTTGCTTTTAAACCACCGGGATTGGACGAATAACTGCTTCAGTATTACTTTTCAACAGAACAGCAAGAGTCACAATTGAGTTGGTTCGAACATGTGCCGAGGAGAGATACAGTCTGTGTGCGCGAGGGGGGATGCAGAAGATTGAGCCGCCGAGCAAAAAGGTGGAGAAGGGCAAAGAAAAGATTAATGGATGTAGTGAGCGAGGACATGCCTGGCATGACAGGCAGACGTGTAGGACAGGAGGATATGGGAACATGATCTTCTCAGGTGAAAAGAAGAGATTAGCTACATTTCTGTATTTTAAGTGCTCCACATCTGCATGTTCTGCTGACACTTTGAGAGGGTTTTAGAATTTCATGTGTGATTGTAAGAAAATAAATTCTCCAAATGTTCTACTTTTCAATCACGAAACAAAAAAAAAACAAAAAAAAAATATATATATATATATATATATCTCAGCTCTTTTAGTATCACAATTTCAGTGCTTTACAGCTGACACCCCATGTCACTATAACTTTAAATCCAAATGTATTTTGCATATATAAAAGTCAAACGCTGAACAAGTCAGTTTTTTTTTTCTTCCTTTTTCATATTTTTGTTTACGGACCTACTGAACACATGCAGGGTGTGAGACGGCTGTTTTCTGTAGGTAAGCCATCTCAGCTCAGTCAGTCAAGCTCTTCTAATGTTTTCAACATGAAATTGAGGGTATTTTTTGACGAGCTCAAAGGTTTTTAATTTAGAATTTGAAGTGTGTGGCTTTATTCATGTGTTTGTAATGTGTAATAATCAACCCGTTCCTAAAAGTAATGCTGGCTTTTGAATTTTGATCCGGTTGGTCCATCTGCTGTTTAACTCAAAGAATTTTCCTTGTCGCTTTGTTCGCTGACGATTGGTTGCCAGTACGGAAATCATGCCCTGCTTGTTACTACACTGCTACCTGAGGGACATTCAGTGTTGAAACTGGGCCTATTTGGAGGTTTAGCTTGGAGTTTCTAAAAAAGTTCAAGATCAAAAAGTCAGTTTCTAGTAATCGTATCGACCTTTAGAAAGTAACAGTTGCATTTCCCCTTATTCGTGTTGCTGTACTACTTATTTTCTAAGCTGAACTTGTGGACGGACTTGCAAACAAATTTGGATTTCTCGTCCACTTCAAGTCGAATTTTACACTGACACGTACCTTTGGATTGTTTTTCTGCTCCAGATCCGGCCATACGTAGGCTGCTTGGTTCAGTACCTGCCCCTGCTCTGGAAACAGTCTGAAGAACACAACATGCTTCGATGTGCCATACTCACTACGCTCATCCACCTGGTGCAGGTACAGAGCTTCACCATCCGCTCCATGCTTTTTTGTTTTTTTCAGGCACATGTGCCGTCAAGCACAAATACCAGGCTGTCTGTTTTGATATATGGTCGTGTTGAGCACACCTGGCACTTTCATGACTTTTCCTTTTTTGGCCGCTGGCCCAAAAATTGGAATTTCTTGTTATAATGTATTGTCTGAACCCCACCCCCTCCCCCTCCCCCTCCCAACTTTGATATTCTTACACGGTCTCAGAAGGTTCATAACACTTTGGTAAAATGCAAATTACTACTGCTTCTGGCAGTGAAGAGCATTATCTTGCCAGACATTTTTTATGATTTGTCATTTTTGATAATTTGCTGCAACATCACTTGAGTTTCCCACTGAGGTAATGAGGAAAAAATAGCTCCAGCCACGAGCTTTGGTAACCCACAGGAATTAAGCTGCCCGCCTTCGTCTTCAACGCGCTTTGGACCCCTGTCTAGCTCGGCCTCATTACTTCATAGTGGCAGATGATTATGACAAGCTCCCATAGAGAGCAACACGAGAACACATCTGGCAATCTAAGCGAAACTCATGGGGTTGAACAAATGAGCTGGGAGTTGCTCGACTGCATTGACTTATTCAATGCCTTGCAAAACTCCTCAAAACTCTTCATGCTAAAATTATGCGTTTTTCAAAATAGATTGAATATAAATTTAGATTGCTGAGTGAAAAATTTGTACAACCACATTTTGCTGCAAATACAACCTGACCTGTCTGGTGTGTTCATTGGTCTTTGTGTCGCTGTCCGGTGATTGTAAAAATCCAGCAGTTTTATCAAGATCAGTTAATAAATTAGACACCAGCAGACTCTATTTACTAACTAATTACCTCTCATGGTAATTAGTTTTTAATATAATTTATTCCGCGGTATCAGTGTAAAAGAGCTAAATACAAACCTTTTTTTCACAGTTTTTAAAACATTTTGAAAACCATTTACTTCAATGTGACATTCAGACTTTTGTGTTGGTCTATCACGTACATTCCTGCAAAATACATTGAAGATTTGGTTTCTAAAGGGACAAAATGTGGAAAGGTTAAATAGGTATGAATGCTTTGGCAATGCCTGGTACTAATTTGATGACTTGAAAAATAATAATATAGAGTTGTGCTCTATCCATATTGTGCATGCTGTTAATCCTCTTAGTCTCTGTTTGGATCGGTGGACATCGTTTGCGCTTTATATAAGAGACAAACATAAGCAAAACTAATTTAGATGGAAGGGTAAAGGTCAATGTTCATTGCACAGACAACTGTAGTACTCTGGAGCCATGGGCTTGTAGCAGAATGGAAATGAGTCCAAGTGTGTTTATTTTGGCTATTAAACTGCAGTCCATTTGTCACCGGAGCAAACCAATCTTGTCTCCTCGTGGTCACATGGCATTAAGTCAACTCCTTAGCTCATAAAAGCTGCAGCATTGACTCACTTGTTTTTAGTGGATGAATTTTGCCCATAAGACAAGGTTGTTCCAGCTGGGGATTGAGCAACACTCTTATTTCTTTTTACACCCACATAAATGCAAGAGGGAGCAAATTAATGTCGCGCCGTCATAGAGACACTGTTGACAGTTCTGAAACACTACTCTGGCTCCACTTTGCCTTCACATGGATTAATCCTCCTGCTTGCATCACCCCGCCTTCACGCAACCTAGAAAACGCACTCTTTCTAATGCTTCAGTGTGACTTCTAGTAAGTGTTTTGTTTGTAAATACAAAGTGAAGTGAAACGTGAAGGGATTGGATGTGTTTTTTTAAGGGCACGGTGTCAGTGACGGTGGTTAAGATTTCGTCAACAGAGAGGAGTCTGAGGACACGTGTGGAAAATACTGAAGAGAAGTTTGAAGGGAGAATGTTATGTTAGTGTGCATAATTTATAAGTGGGGCTTTGCTAAAAGCAAAACCACATATTTACACCCGCTGTATACAAAACCATTCCTAAGCTTTTTTTTTCTCTGTCTGAGATGATTATTATCATACTAAGCTTCATGTTCTAGTTCAGTTAGGACTAAATGAAATATAACTACTAAGTAAACAGCAAAAGGAAAGAGAATTGGTGAATGTTGTATAACTTCAGGTGTGTGGCATCCACTTGGATTACTCTCTTTAAGTAATGCATTGTTGTCATCAGATCAAGAGGTCCCCGATTTTGTAAGCGGCTGTTAATTTGAAACATTTGAGTTAATTGAGGTTCTTACCTATTGATTAAGGCTCCTGCCAACAACACTGGTTTCTTCTGTGAGATGATGGAACAAATCTTAAGATGTCAGCCTAGATATAAGGAATAAAATTCATCATTATTAGATACAATTTTCTTATGCTTCAAACCCCCACCTTCAGTTGTTTAAACAGTTAAAGGTGAGACATGTTGTGAATTGGTGCTATATAAACGGAAACTGAACTGAATTAAAAATGAGCACAAACCGCATGGAGGTGTCCAACCATCATACTGCTCAAAAAGATGGTATTGTGTCTCAGAGATGAGACGTTTTGGTGAAAAAGGGGCATATCAGCCTGAGAACAGAAGCAAAAGACCTTATGAAGATGCTTGCTAAAGCTATTAAAGGCCTAATTATTCAGTCAAACAAGTTGTGTGCTAAAATGAGTTGAAAGGTCACTTTGAGAAAGCAGTCAGGTACAAAGTGTTTAATCTGTGAAGACATATCCAGAAGTCTGATGATGCAAACATTCAAGTGTTAGGTCTTAATGTGGGCGTCGTTCCACGTAAATGTGGAATAACTTTATATAACAAGGTATTTTGGAATTAGTTTTTTCTCCATGTTACACAAAAGCCATGTTTCTGCATAATATGTTATTGTCTTGGACCTCAACAGGGAATCATACCCCAAAAAGATCCCTAATTTCCTACTTACCCACATATCATCCAAAATGTCATTAAAATCCAAATGACCAGGAAATGAGCTGTGACTTAGTTCCTGCAGTTGTGCCCCAGTGTTTTCTTTTTCCTAAATAGTCCAAGTTAATGGGCCCGCGCTGTTTTATCGGGTCATCAAATTAACATATAATGTCCAAACAACCCTTGATGCCTAATTCAAGTATTTTGCAGCAAAGTTTCTGAAAGCTTAGTTATCCGAACGAGAACTAGCTGCACATGCCTTGCAGCAGGCCCCCCTCGTCTTTTTGTAAGGGGGAAAAAAAAACAGAGCGGTTCAGCACGATGTTGGGGAAACGATGTATAAATCCACTCCTCTGCTATGCTCTGCTCACATGAGCTGCAAAGAAGTTCAATTAAACCGAAGCGCACAACGCACAGGGACGCTTTGAAGCATCCTGTCTGCACCCATGTCATGCTGTCACCGTTTGGCACCGACTCTTGCATCTTTTTGTTCTTCCAGGGCCTTGGGGCAGAGAGTAAGAACCTTTACCCTTTCCTTCTTCCCGTCATCCAGCTGAGCACCGACGTTTCTCAACCGCCGCACGTCTATCTGCTAGAGGACGGACTGGAGCTTTGGTATGGATAAGCATGCGGTGCTCAAACATTTATGAGTAGAGGGGAAAAAAAAAAAGAGAGTCCCTGAGGCAGATGTTTATGAACCACTTAGTGATATCATTTCATCCCTTACACACACGCCTACACACGAATACCGCGGCTGCCTTTATTTCTGCCTCCTTTTTCCTCTGTTGTGCCTATCGATGATGAGTCCTTTTAGTCTTATCATTCGTCAGCCTCATTTACTGACTGTTTGCTATCCCGTTTAGAGGCCAGATGCAAAGAGTTTACAGATAAGTGTCGCTTAATGAGCTCACCGTTGCATCTCGTTTGAATTGGCTTTTTCACAGGCAGAGATCTGGTCACCGAATTTGTTGAATATTCTTGTCGCTCACAATCTTCACTTTGACTTTGCTTTGAGAGCAAGTTATTTTATAGCCAGCATGAGGAACCTTCTACAGAGGAGCAGTTTCTGTTTTGCAAACGAACACAAAGAACAAATTCTTTCATTTTCCAAAGATTTTACCCAGTCTGCCTCGTATTCTTTCTTCGTGCCAGCCCTACATCTCGGTCCTATAATGTATTCTGTCTTATGACCGGCACTGTCCTGTATACGTTTATTTTGTTTGCAAAGTCATTGTCATTTTCTCTTGCTTTTATCTTTCTTGCTCTTATTTCTATGTCTGTGTCCTTCTCAGTACCTCTCCTGTTCATTTCTTATCATTTGGGGAGATTTTAAGATTTTCCCGCAACCTATGGTTGCCTTTTGAAAACTGATAAATCAAAGTCTGTTCATTAATGGTAAATAGTTGCACTGCCGCTGTACAGTTTTCAGAATAATAGCGGTAAAACATAACTTAACAGATCAGATACTGTTTTAGGAAGAAAACATTTATTTGTGAGAATGAATTCACTAGTAGGTTTAGTAGAGTAATAGAAAACCAACGGTCATGACCTGCATGCTGTCTAAGTGTGCCATACATTGATTAAAGGTTTGACCGGAAAGAAGAAAATGAATGAAGAAGTTAAGAAAAGGATTGGATGCACAAATAAAATGATCTGAAACCAAAATCAGAAAAGACCTGAAAAAAACATGGGAAAACAACCATTCACACCATTTGACGCATGATGGCTCAGGTATCATGATATGGGGGGTGTTTGTCATACTATGTTTGGCCTTTTTATCCCATACCAGGAATTAATGTTTAATTTGGATACATAAAAATAGTTGAAGAGGTCATAACGCCTTATGGTGAAGAGAAAAAACCCTTGGAATGGGTGTTTCAACAGAACTGTCTCAAACACTTGAGTAGTGGACCTGGTCCAACAACTTAAACATTAGCGACCAGTCGGATCCCTGTATCCCTGATCCAATAGGAAACAACAATCATGCTGCTTCTGAGGCAAAAACCAAGAAAATGGACTGGAAATAACTGCTCACAGGTTCCAGAAGTTGGTTGGTACTCAAACACTGGCGTTACTACTATTTGTTCACTAATTCACGGGAAAGCTAAATCATCAAGCATTTTTCTATTGATACAATAAGTTTTTGACTTGGGGAAAATATGTCAGGCACTGTTCTTTTTTGTGCAGATTATTACTCCTGTTTTCCCTTGCATTTTGTAAATGGCAAATTAGAGGTTTTTGGTATTTTGGTTTAGAACTGAATATGCCCAATGCATTACTGTTTGTTTGTTTTTCTCCTACAACAAATTCATACAAACTAAGAATTCACACACTTATCAGTCTATTAAAATACCAACCAGTAGCATTTAATTTGATGCACTTTTTACTCCACTTTAAAAATCAGAAACAGGTCACGGACGTGTGCTTTGATGTTTAAACGAGGATAATCTTTTAATTCCTGTATTTTCCGTTAAGTAAAAAACTGCTACCTCTATCAAAGAACCCGCAGCACATTTTCTCTTCTGCTTGGTCTAAACCTTGATAATAAAAATCAGAACAGGCAGGTCAGACCTCCAAGAAAACTGGAAATCAACATCAGCCTTGGAATCCCTGATTGGTGCAATCTTGTTTACTTCACAGAAACATTGACTGTTTAAACACTTGTGATGTGTGGAAAAAAATGTGACGGTAAAAGACAATTCAGAAAAAAATAGGAAAAGAGCTAGAATAAAAAGATTAGATGGGGAGCCGCCTCTAGTTCCTTCATGTGGAATTATTAAGTAATCTTGATAAACTGTTACGCTATGTTGTCTGTATTAACCAAAGGAATTGTGAAGGATCCCACCCCCGTTACTGACATTTTAAATGTATCTGAGCTGAAAATGCTCAGTAGATTTTCCCCAAATAAATTTTTTTAATTCCAATAAAATTAAATTAAAAGCATCAGCTCCTTTACCCCCCTTCCTCCTCCCCACCTCTTTCACTCTTGTTGTGTTTTTCCCTCCCCTCTATGATTTCTATGCTCTCCTTCTACTTTCCGTCTCGGTAATTTCTCCTGTTGCATTCTTTTTCCCGACCGATTCTCTTCCTGCCGCCTCTAATCTGTGTCCTCTGCACATTTTTTCTCACATCGTCAACCCTTTTTCTGTCTTAACATTTCTTATCTGCTTTGTTCCTCTCATCTTTTCCTTTACTCCCCCTTGATGTGCGTTCTCCCCATTTCCTCCCTCTCATTGTGTAGGTTGGTGACTTTGGAGAACAGCCCAGCCATCACCCCGGAGCTGCTCAGAATCTTCCAGAACATGTCGGCTTTGCTGGGTGAGCTTACAGAAGACTTCTTTTGTTTTCTGATTCATCCGACTGGGCGTGTGTATATCTTCTTTAGAACATGATGCATCAACACAAGAACTAAATGAGCAGAGTAAGGATAAAATATGACAATATTAGTATTTATTTAAGTAGACAGTAGTTAAATAAATAGTATAGGGAGGTGTGTGTGTGTGTGTGGGGGGGGGGTTATATTAAGTACAATTGAAAACAAATACTATATAAAACCTATTTTCCCCCCTCTGACATTAAATCACACAAGACTTTTCATTTTGTAGGCCAGATAGGCTTGATAGAATCATTTTTGAAATGTTCTTCAAATTCAGCAGTCTCTATACGTTTTTTTTAATGTAATTTGGTGTCATTGCCTTTAAACCGTATGACTTGGGTTAAACTCTCACCAGCTTCTAAATAGTTTGCTGGAATTTTGTCCCATTCTTCCCGACAGAAATAGGTCAACTGAGTCATGCTTGTAGGCCTGGTTTTGCCCAAACCTTTTCAGCTCTATTTTATATAGTTCTGATCCGTGTCAATAAGGGCTTTGTTATAGCCACTCAAAAACATTGACTTTATTGTCCTTAATCCTCTCCAGCACTAATTTGGCTGAAAGCTAAGGCGTATTGCTTATTTGGAACATCCATTCCCACCCCAGCTTTGATTTCCTGGTTGTCTTGAGTTGTAGCTTTCAGTCATGTAAAGCCTGGCGGCCTATAATACAGTGGGCAAAACCCTGCACATTTCCTGAGGTGCTCTCATCTCTATAACAAAGAACCTGTCCTCCTTCCTGATCAGTATGGTTGCTGGACATTCCCGTAACGTGCATATGTGCATGTAATTGTTTGAACAGATGAATGTCACTGTGCCTTAGCGCCTTGGCTGATGAAGGTAATACATGAAGGGTTGGGATTGAGGTCAGTCATCGACCATCCAACAGGCCCGAATCCAGTACTGACCACTCAGATTTTGCATGAACATCAACCAATATACAATATCCTTCGTAATTTTTCATTAAAGCTGCCATGACAACACTGTATAAACTATTTCATGTAGTTGATAGTACTGCATTTATAAATTCTCCAAAGAATTTCGTAAGAAGTAAAAAAAAATAACACCAACTTGTTGTGTCAGACCAAATGTAGTGCTGATATGCAGCTCTACCAAGTTGACTTCATTTGGCCATATTTACCCTCCAGTGGGACCGAAATAAATAGCCACATAGGCCGCGGCGTGGTGTGGCGCTCACTGTGGCTGCACGTATGCAGCTGGGAGCCAGAACCACCGTGGTACAGCAGCTTGCCTCGCAGGAATATGCAGCTGGGATCGAGCTCTTCACTGCGGTGACTGCGGCGGATATCTCACCCTCCTGGGCGACAAGGGAAATCATGCTGCTGGCAGCAATTTAGCTTCAGTTAGTCAACCGGATTTTATCAGTCACAAGCACCTTTGTTATATTTAACAGCATTTGGAAATGGAATAAACTTACAGGTAATGACAACATTGTGGTCACTAGCTTCTGTGTTGGTACAGAAGTTTTTTTTTTTTTTTTTAAATCAGTTTATTTGAAAACTCAGACTTGAATTCCCCCACGCTCAAGGAAAGTCTTCAGTAAAGTCCAATAAATTAACTTCAGCCACTCTGATGCAATTCTCTCGTCCTTCGGGAGTGACTGGAAGCTTTATGTATTTTTGACCACCCTTTGACATTTCAGCTCTCCTTTTTAGCAACCGCTGTGACGATGCATTAAAATTGAATCTGGGATATTTGCGCTTTGTGGCTTCAGAGGTGACTGCCTCCTGTTAGAGCCGATACAGGGAGGCTGATCTGGGCCTGCCGTCTGCTCACTGCTCCACCTTCCTCCTCTGGAGGGGACCAGTCAGACACATAGCAGGTGCATCAGCTGGTGGGTGGAGGGGATGGGAGGCTGTTTGCTTGATGGTGTGCTCTGATTGGAGAATAAGACAACTGACGTAGAAAGATGACCCGTTTTCTGATCTGATCGGTTTTGAGCAAAGCCACAAAGTTGACCATCCTTTAGCAGGTGCGCTGATATTCACTTTTGACATTCACACGGCCTCATCAGTACACATCAGATCATCAGAAAAATTAAATTTGTTGTCATGGACCCTTTAAAGCATCCTTCTATATAATATAGATATTTATTTTGTGGTCACAATAGGGAGTTGATATATTTGGCAGCTTATGTCACACAATATGTCTTTCAGGAGTGCCTTAACAATACAGCCTCAATGGGCCTAGAAACAACTCAAATGCTATGAATTGATCCGTCAGAAGCTTGCAGAGCCTCAGCAACATCATCTTGGCTGTCGCTAATTGTTTAAAAATATAGCTTAGTGCATATTAACTTTGAGTAAGTTTTAATATTTCTCATGAGAATTGTCTAGAAATGTATCCCATTAAAACCGAAAGTTTAGTCTGATTTTAATGTCTGACAGTGTGGAAAAAGTGGCCTTGGCCTTTCATACAGTTTATGTAACCGTCCAGTTTCGGCTGTATAAGTTTAAAGATAATTGTTTTCATCTTTCTTTTTGACTTCAAAATAAAATTAAGTGAAGTTTTATTTATGAAGTCCCCTTCAGAGACACAAAGTCGCAACGTGCTGGACAACATAAGTCACCTTTAGGGTATATGTGAAATATGAAAAAGCATAATAAAATCATGATATCAAAGCCAGGTAGGAAAAACATGTCTACAATGCAGCCATTGACTTAAGCTAAAGAAATCTGATGTCAGAAAACCTAATTATATAATTTCATTCCTGTGGCTATTGTTTGCTGCCTCAAGATATCCGAGCTACCGCTGTAGGCTGCGATGAGTGGCCGCAGATTGAATTGAGCCGGCTGGATGATTTATCACAAGCTTAGATCATCAGGACGCCTCACATGTGTGTTTCTGGCCTTCTCTATTGTAAGGGACATTAATTTAGTATCAGATCGCAACAAGTTAGACTTATACAACAGCTTTTGTGCTCGTATTGGCCTTGCTCGAGCATTTTATTACTTACTATATGGACTTTAAAGACTCCATAGGGCACAGAGAGCCAAAAGGCTGTGGGTCAGAGTAATAGTGGAGGAGGGAATTAAAGAGGATCAAGGAGAAGAGGGTTGATTGAACATAACATCAAGGCGGTAGATGAAAACAAATTCAAGTGGCGATGGTTGGAAAATCCGCAAAGAATAAGGAAAGGTTATATGTATAGCGTGGACATGGATGAATGGGAAGATAAGTGAGGCCCTTATCTTCTGCCTAGCAGAAGCCATTTCATTTTAATTTACTTATTTTCTGCCAAGCCTCACTCCAAGTCAGATTAAGATGCAGAAACGAAAATAACAAATTATACGCCGTGTGCTTTGAGGTGACACAACCAGCTATAACTGAGGAGATTTTGCATGTGTTTACAGTTCACAATAAGATGTACAGGACGGAAATCAATAGATCATCTATTTATACTTAAAAAGTAAGGCTGAAGCTGAAACAAAAATTAAAGGAGACACAGTTAGCATTAATATATTCCTCAAACACTCAGGAACTGGGACCTAATTGGCTGTATCTACATGAGTAATGAAGATCTTTAAAGGATTCAGCGAACACTAATCAGCTGCCACATTAGTCTTTTAAGTGTTTCTGATGATGAAGTGAGAGAGTGTCGTTTTAAGAAGAGGTTGTTGAACTTCAACCGGAGATTAAATGTTACGCAGTAAAACCCGGAAACATATCACGAGAGTTTTGGTTTAGGCACAAAATTCTGATTGGATGAATATATTTACTCTGAGCCTAATTCTTGAAGCTTTTAATATTCTTCAGTGTCAACGTTTGGTATATTACACACCAAGGTATTCTTCTTGTGAACATGACCTTACATTGATCTTTAGCCATATCAGTTCAGTCCTTGGTTTTACTCTAATCGAAATGATCAAAAATTTGTGCTGAAACTCAAAGCCAACTGAGATGTGTCCTAAATCTGCAGCTGTGGCCGAGTGTTGCCGCTGATTGTGTGCCGGAGAACTCGTTGGTTAAAAATCTCTTATGACATTGCAATTAACCTCACCCAGCCATTTAACTAAAACAAACCACTATTTCCTCTGTCTTAACAGGAGGCTAATGTGTTCAGTGTTGTTGGGAAATACACAGTTTGAGAGACCCATATAGTCATAATCAATAAATTAGAATATTATTGAAAGGTTAATTTATTTCAGTAACTTAGTTCACTAATGGTGCGTTCACACCAAACGCTGCTGTTTGGTGTGAACGGCGGTGATTGAGGTGGTGTGAGCGGTGGATTTACATATTATCCCTATGCAAATGGCTTGGTCAGGGGTGGTGTAGCGGCCCACAGTGAGATCAGTGCGGTTAGAGCGGTGCAGTGACTTTTGCTGGAGTTAAATATCTGAACTTTTCTGTCAAGTCGCGTCAACCTATCAGGGACCGGTTGTTGTGACACACGGTGAAGGAGCGCAGTGGAGATGAAGCTTCTTTCAATCATGATTGGAGAAATAAATATTATGAATAAGGAATGCTCTTTAGAGGTTTGTGGGTGGCTTTGTGGAGGCCATTTTAATTTAGCCCTTAAAAGGACTGTTAAATCATCCATCATTCGTCCTCCCTTCGTAGCGCCAGAACTGGACCGGCCAGCTACCGCTTCTGTGGCCAGGTCAGGTAATCTGTCTGTCGGCCTCTTGCTCTGCTCTCCGCTGCTTTCCCGGTGCTTCTGTCTGAGCTCCATAGGGGGCCTCTGTTGTATGGATGATCTGTCCCCGAAGCAGTTTCGGATCCTGGGCAGACAGAAGCACCACGGGAAGCAACTGTGATCCAGTCGTAGCTCCTGGACTTCCTGAACTGGGAGCATCTCCGGAGGATCTGGTAGACCCGCAGGGAGGCTGGCGCCGTTGTTTGGCTTTCCCCATTAAATGCAGCACCGTGACTCGCTTGGTAAAATACCGGTCTGTCTTGTTGAATTGAGCAGACACGGGGAAAGAAGCTTCTCCTATGTAATGGAGAAGCATGGTGAACCCCATGACGCCATGCTTGGTGTGAACGCACCATAATAGGAGCACATTTCATAGGTTAACACAGACTGATGTTTTAACGCCTTTATTTCTATTAGTTATGACTTCCAGCTAATAAAAGTACAACATTTACGATGGGATATTCTAGCTGACCAATGAAAAAAGCAAATTTTTTAAAGCATAAATGGATAGTATGTTTAATACAGGCTTTAAGAATATTTTTCAAAGGTACTTTCAATCGTACAAACTAGCCCCTTGGAAATATAATGAAAATGACTGTAACAACCTGATTAAAATGCAGATTTTCTTTCATTTGTTTGGCTCAATTTTTCTTGATGCATGTTGAAGTTGGCTGTTTACTGGAATCAGACGTTTTTTTTTTCCCCTGTTTGCTGTGTATTGATGAGTGACCTGCTGGTGGCAAACTCAAATCTGATCTTGTTTCAATCAATCAATGCACCATACACAAACAACACTATGTTGCACAGTCAGCAACTGCTGGTAGGAAAGATATAAATAGACTTTGAGGTGTGTTAAATCTACTATTATAGTTGAGTTTTAGTTTCTAAGGGAAGTTAAAATTTACTATAATGGGTATCAGCAGGTCAAAACTTAAAAAAAAAAAAAAAACACATTGGAAATCTGCCACAGAATGTTGATTGTATTTATGTCTTCGCCATGCATCTCATCTGCACGCCTCTAATGAGACCTTGGGACGTATTGTTTTTGTCCTCTAAAAGTAAAGTTGGTAGTTCAGTCTGTGTGCTTTTACAAGCCAAAGTTTTATTGGGGAAATAACTGAGCCTTCACCTTACAAGACCTCTGTTATTGGGAGGATGTTGATGACGCTTTTTAGATAACTTAGCAGCTTTAAGCAACTTTACTAACACACCTCATTATAGCCTGCCTGCTCTTCCCCATGTCAGCCTATGGTAAGATTATTAGACTGAGACATCTTTCTTCTCTAAAATGGCAACAATAGACAAAATATTGCTCTCAGCTTAGAATAGACTGCATCTTATACCCTGTGCAATATTTGTCTACATACTATGGAAGTAGACAGTTTCTGAAGCCAGTGTGCGCATTGTAACAGTTTAATTTAAATTTTACTCCAGGGCTCCTGTTGTGTAAGGCCGTTTTTGTATCTACATCCACAAAAGACCCAGCCTTTCATGGGTCGGCTCACCGATTGTCTTGTGTTACAAAGTGAAGCGGGGTACATAAACGCTTGCTTTTAAGTACGTTTATGTTCATATTCTGCCTTCTGGAAAACATACCTTGTTCGCAGAGTTGTTTTCTGCAAACAGCTTTCCTTGCTTGCAAATTCAGTGCATGCGCTGTTTATTTGGGCTATAACTCTTTCACAATGTTGCATCAAGCAGAAACTTATTTTTTTGTTACGTTTAGTTCTGCTTCTGTTTTGTTCATCTACGTTCAGCTCCTTTTATGTTTCATGTTTGTTAATTGTAGTCCAGGCAATATAAATGCACTCACATTATGAATTTTTATTTGGATGGGTTGTTATAGTGGTGCGTCATTGTGAAGTGGACGGAAAATGAGACATGGATTTTTAACATTTTTACAAACGAAAACCACAGTATACTGACAGTGAAATGTGATAGATGATGCTGTAGGAAGGTTTTTCTTTAGCATGGGTAAGGAGGCTGGTCAGTTCTCATGAGATGCATGGAGAAAAATACAAAGTAGTCCTGGAAGAAAACCTTTTATCGGCTTCAAACATTATGCCATTTTGCTGTTCCATGACACAGATTTAATCATCTTTGGTGTGACGTCAAGTTTTGATGTGTGCACATCGTACAATCACTATTTACTACTAAATTGCTAACGCCGTACAACAGCGTCTGCCATCCTTCCACAGCACCCGCTGGATTTCACATAAACACAATCAGCTGTTCGGCCGCATGCTCTACTCTTGTATCCCAAATCCATCTGAAACAGAACCTCTACCAAATAGGTTTAATAAAAAATAGTCCAGTAATAAATTAAAAAGTCCTCTTTGGAGGAATCGGTTTAAACAACTGTCAATGTCTTTTCATAAATAATAATAATAAAAAAAAATACATTTGGCAAAATGTTCCAGTTCAACGCATCAAAGTCATCTGCTAGTGCAAGAAAAATAAGATCCCACAGGAAAAAAAAATGCATTTTGGCCCAAATCATTTCAGTCTTGGTCTAGGCTCCCACCATAAGGGAACAAAAATGAAAGCTCTCACCGGATTGTGCCTTGGGTGCAATCCAACATGCACACAGCTGATGAAGATGCACCTTCACAGCTCTCAATGCACCTTGTGGCGATGTGTTTGCTCCGGTTAAACAAACTTGTCTGATCGGAGCAAGCATGACCGGTTATCCCTGACAGAAATCGATTCACAAATCCAAAACTCTTTCAGTTTTTCTTTTTTCTTTATTTCCTGGGCAGAACATAACATGCGCAGCCTTTCATTTCGCGTTACAGCCGCTCAGACAAGCAGCTCTGATTAGACGCAGGTCGTAGCAACTGTCTCGCTGAGCTATTCTTTCGAAATTTCTGACACTGCCAGATGTTGATCATAGGTTATCTTTGGCCGCAAGAGGTAAAAAACAGCCGTCCATGAATCTGTCTCACTGCGCAAGATCGCCGATTTAGAGCCATGACCAAAAATCTCCCACAGTCCTCGTCTTTCGCCCGCGATGGCTGAAAATCACACAGTGTACCGACGATTAGAGAGAGCAAAAGACCAGAGACTGTCTTGTTTTTAGATTTTTTTTGTTTTAAATCATTTTGAAAATCTTGCATTATCTTCCCCTACACCACTATGGTTTACTTTATGTTGGTGTCAGTCACATGAAAAATATCAAGCTTTAGTTGTGAAAAAAATCGGCACAAGTAAAATGGGTTATGGATATGAAGTATTTAATGTATATAATAATAAAAAAAAAGAAAGAAGCGTTCTCCCTTGAACAGACCAAAGCTATGCCACAGAATACTGTTAAAGGTGTGTTCTGGTTATTGTAGTTCAGTGGTCTTCAGACGTGCTTACAAACACACAACAGAGAGGGAAGAGAATGTGCCATGAAACTGCAGGCCAGTTTAAGGTTTTACCACTAACTCCCAGCTGGTGAGTCGGACTTTGAAAAGGTATGGGAGCATTTTATTTTTGACTTAAGTACAGCACAAGATGACCATATGCTGTGGGTAGATCTAGTGTGAGGGTATTATTCAGCAGTGAAAGTCACTTTCTCAACAGTGCTGTAAGAAAACCTTTTTATGTTTTGTGCATTAGCAGTGGGGGTTTCTGTATATTTGAGTGCTTGTATTCAAGTCCCAGCAGAGCAGTCTGTGCTTGCTTAGATTTTACTGCCACAAAAAAATCTGAAATGGATTAGAGCAAAAGGCCACATTGCTCTGTTTTTTCCTCTGATTTGAACACATAATTATAATTGTACGGTCTGGTTTTACCTAGTATGCCTCTTCCTAATTTAGCTGACATTTAATTTTGTTGTGTTTTGTCAGTAACGATGGAATCCGAACATCGGAGCAGGTTGGTTTAACGTATTACGGACGTTGCACACTGGATTTCTAGCTGTTGGATTACTGCCAGTCCTTGTCTCTGGTTAGACCTAAACTGCTGAACAATAAAGCAAAGCAATAACTAAAACACACCATCATTACTTGCTCTACAAAATACTAAGTAAAACATATTTTTATCCCACGATCTGTAACCTGGTGAACTAACATGTCAAACTATTCATTCAAGTATCCAGTGAGTATTAATTGTGATTTATGCTGGTAAATGATGCGTTGCACTCTTGAAGGATTTGTAAAACATAAAGCAAGTAAGGGTTTTTGGCTGTGGGGGCGATTTAGCAGCTGTGGATACCATGTTATATACATGTATATAGTATGTACCATGGTATCATGCACTCCCCCCCTACACAGAAACAAACCTTAAACCCTAAGGAATATTTGCATGCTTTTAGCTTTTCAGGAGGCGTTGTTGAACAGTGCAGTTAACCAAAAAATAGGCGTGGAAACAATGTCTTGTGTCTGCGTGTTATATGTAATGTGTTAGGGCTGGACGATAATTCAATAGCAATATATATTGATCGATAGACATATATCGATGATAAAAAAAAGGGTCAATAAAAAGTTAAGTAGATTAACAGTTTTCCTTTCTTTTGCGTTCTAAGATGAGATAAGATAGACTTTATTGATCTCAGTGGAGAAATTCACTTGTCACATCGGCTCAGTAATCAAAAGAAAGTGCCAAAAGGAGGTAAAGGTGCATGTGGTATATGCAGTGCGTCCACATATATACAGTGCATCGAAAAAAGCAGAGATTTGTGTACATTTAAGGTGACTTGTATACATATGGATTTGACGTTGTACATTAAAGTGGTACCAGGTAAAGAACAACAGTGAGGTAGTGAGGTACCTATAACAGCTGAAGTCTCTTATTTAACAGGATTATTGCACAGGGCCACGGTCATGTAGGTTAATATTACATCATTACATCCTCTCAACCAATCACAAAGCAGACCCAGGAATGCACCGTCACCAAGCTCTGCCCCCTTTCAAAGAGTTCAAAGAGAATGCATTCTTTTCTCTTTTTTAAAAACTTGCGGTTTTGGTAAAAAGTTGGTTGAATAAAGGGTGTTGAGTTTGAATTCAGTGTTCTTTATTTAAAACAGGTCATTAAGCAACAGCATAAAATGGTCAGCGGTGAACTTAAAATATATGTTTTGAATTTGTTGATAATTATCGATATCGATCAATATGATTTCTATTTTATCTATGCTATTTTTCTATATCGTCCAGCCCTAATCTGTGTGCATCCTGAGCCCTGTCTGTCTCATCAAAAATGTCATTATGGTAATGCATAATGACAAAGATTCTTGATTCAAATATCTGTAACATATGTAAGCTGTTGATTTTAATGCATACATTTCTACCAATATATATTAAGTACATTAAATATTGTACCTTGTTGCTGTTTTGCTCTTTATGTAGAGGCCGGTCTGAATCCCAACCGATCAGCAGCTCAGTCAGTACCCAGACCAGGGTGCTCAAAATGTAATCTTTAGTGTTAGCCCTGTCTGAAGCTTAACTTTTAAAAATGTTTATATACCTTCATAGCATAAGCAGCCTGTGCCCATATTTCTAGTCATGAAGCAACATTTTTTGACAAAGCAATAATAAAACCAGTGCATAATCTTTTAGTCAGATCCTTCCTGAGGTTAAACAGGCTCTTCAACTTCCATATAGAATTTGCAGTTGATAAAATATCAAAAAGCAAACTTGTATTGGCTTTTTCACTCGGTGGATGTTACACCCATGAACATTTGAAGTTGAGTTTTGATGTGAATATAGTTGAAAAGACTGAATAATTCTCCTTGAGCTGCAAGTGTAAAGTAGACAGTTTCTGCAGATCTGAACAGCTCAATTACATATTTTCCGGCCCGCTGAATCCAGCCTCCTAGATGTGCGCCGTTGAGTGCAGAAAATTATCATGCTGTATGAAATGCCTCCTTTAAAATTACAGCGAATTGTCAGCCATTAATGCTTTTTCCACACGTTGCTATTTTTCATGTCGCTGTCTCATGTTACTTTGAGAAACATTATGTTCCTGAGGTTGATTTTGCACATTTTAAACTCATTAGATATCTTGAATATAATTAACTTGTCAGTATATTTCAAGGGAAAGCTGCCGGGATAAAAGATGGTAGCTTAAAGGTATCGTCACAGGTCAAAGCAAAGTAGCACGCTGTTTTAAAATTAACATTTTCAGCATTTGGGAGTGAAAAGAAGAACTTTTATGCTACATGTATGCATCGCTTTCCCTACATTCTGGAAAAGTTATTGAGGAAATCAGGTTTTCTGTTTCGGCATCTTTCTCAAGCGTCAGCCTCTCGTTATCTTTGGCCGCTTTTCACTCGAACATCGGGTCGTTCATTCTTTTGGACCGTGGAGAGCCGTGGAGGGATGTGGGCCATTGAGAGACTTTGGCTCCCGGGGAGGTTTCCGCATGCCAGGTACGTGGCCTGGCCTCTCTGATAACGAGCCCTGTTCCATCACCGCTAAACGTTCTCAGCAAATTCCCTGATTAGAATGTCAGGAGCACCGCTGCGGTAAAAACACACCAGCTCTGTGCTCTGTGTCTCTACCACTTTGAACTAGAGCACGTTGGTGTTGCTAAAGTGAAGCGACTGTTTGTCCTGGAGCAGAACAAATGCAAAATGAAATGAGCATATGAGGGAGCTGATTTGCTTCTTTATTTTGACTCTAGGGTGTTTTTTTTTATGTATGTTTTACGGCTAATGCTTTTAGAAGCAAAGGAAAGAGAAGTGGCTAAACCAAGGGTGCCAAATTCCAGTCCTCAAGACCTACCATCTACTACTGCATCTATCCATCTTTTAAAAGTTACACAGTAGTTGCTCTCCTAAACGGGACCTCGACACTTCTGGAAATAGAAGAAATGCATAGATTTGTTTTTAAAAAAACTAAAATATGGCAACAAATATTACAAACTTGTAGTCTGATGGTCCCTATTAAGCCTTGGGGATTTTAGTAGGATTTTCCTTAACATGAAGATCATTTTGTGTTTCTGTTTTATTGCAGATATTAAATAAAATACCTTTAGTCACAAACATACTGGTGTGTTTTAATTGATTACAGGGGTGAATTAAACAGGGCATATTATCCCCCCGCCTCCCATAATCAATAATGTTTACAGCGAAGCGGTATCTGAAGTAAAGACACGTGAAAGTTCTCCCACTTAACTGGCCAGCTAATGTGCTTCATGGATCAATTTAGACATCCTCATTAGAAGACAACCTTTTTGTTTCAGGCCTCTCTACTCAAAGTAATGACTTCAATTACAGCTAGCATACACATTGGATGTGTTCAGTCATATTTAATGCAGATAGACTGAGTTATCTTTTGAAGTTTAATTATGGGAAAACTACTATAAACTTGTAATCTGTGACTTTTCTAACACTATAAATATCTAACTTAATTCGCTGCATTTTTTTCAAGGTCAACTAGTGGGACTTCTAGCCTTTACATTATTATTGTATTATCCTTTTACACACTCAAGCTATTGCTTTTTAAGATGATTTTTGCCATTTATTTGCTTGTATATCTGAGAAAAACTTCCAGACACCAGGTTAATTTAACACTAATTGTTCATATGCTGGGTTTGTCCAGTTTAGCTACAGTTTTATGAGTCAAACATTCCAAGAAATCATTACTTTGCCCAAACCTACACCACTTTTTGACCAATAAGGTCCAGAAGACTTGATTTCTGGTTAATGATTAAATGTTTAAAAGTTAGCTGTTTCTTTGATAAGTCATAAAGATTTCTTTTGTTACCAGCAAAATCTAATGCAAAATGACATTTAATTTTATTTGCTAGAGATGCATGATATATTGGCATTAACATTAGTATCTGCCAATGTTGGTAATTTTTTTTTAAACATATCGGTATTGGTCTGATAATTAAAACTGTGCCGATATTAACAACCAATGTTGTTCCATCTAGTTGCCTTTTGTGCTTGTATTTCAAGACGGAGAGGGGAAGAGGTTTGCCTGCGGTTTTTGTTTGGTCATGTGACAGTGATGCATCACAGCCAGGACTTTTTTTTGTTTTTAATGAAGCAGGGAACTGAAAAAAAAGGTGTCTAGACTATGGCCTACATTCAAAAATTCAGTTAGCATAGTTTTCAGTCGGTACAAGCTTCTACCTTCTACAAAATTTGACCATCGCAGAAACACACATTGTTTATCGGACATAATAGCAATATCGATATCGGCCCAAATTTTCATATCAGTGCATCCCTATTGTTTACCCACTCAGGGATTGGTCTGAACATTGTGGTATAAAGCAGTCTTACAAGTTCATGACCTGCTTATTTACAAGTTAAACAGGTGCTAGATTCAGGCTGATTTCTTTAATGCAAAAAATAAAATGCTTCTCACTGTAAATTGCAGAAGGCCTATTTTTTGATATTCTAACTAGTGATGAATCTGAATCCTATTTATTTAATCCAGTTGCTCAGTCTAAAGGCCCCCACATACTTGCACGGATATGAGTCCGCCGACATCCGTGCATCCTCTAGGCGGACTCTGCACAGACAGGTATGCGCAGAGCTTAACCTATACCCTAAATAACATTTACAGTACTTTAAAAAATATGCTGTTAGTGCAAGAGCATAAACAATTTTCTATTAAGCTGCTATTGGCACTCTACAACAACAAGGAATAAAATTCAGCTCCTTTTTTCATCCATACATGAAATAGAAGGTGAAATGGCCATTTCAACCATTATTTTATTGGTTTTCAATCCCATTCTTTCTCTGTTATATAATTTGGCTGTATTTGACTAAATACATTTTTTTTTTTTGTCTGTTGAAGTCTTCATTTATCATCAACCTCACACATTTAAAGCAAAAATTGGTTTATTAGATGACCATAATTGTAGCATTTTTCTCTCTAAAACACTGGAGCTACCTCCAGGGCTGTTATCAGAGTCATATGCGAGGCTCATTTTCTAGTTAATGTTCATAACCAAAGCAAATTTTTGCAGCATATGCCCAGGGCTATGAAATATGTTCTGACTAAAGCCTAATCAGGGCCTCAACAGCTGCTGTTGTGACTAGTTCTGTTATGACACTTTGTGTGTGCTTGTGTGGAGAAGGTTAATGTGGTCTGCCTACCCTGCAGAATCTGTCAACTGGCAAAAAAACCATTTGGACTCATTTTTGGCCTTTTTTTTAATATTTTGTTCATGGTCAGAAAAAGTATTGGCAAGAAAGAAAATGAAAGGAATTTGAAAATAACTGAATGTGTACGTTGAAACCTGTGCTCATTCAACTTAGAAAATATTTGCTAGTGCCAGGTGGACCGCTCTCTAGTAATTAGTAGATGAAATAAAATGTAAATAAAAGGATATTTAGGGCATAGATAAGTAGTCTGTAATCCTCAGCCTTTCTGTTGCTGTAGACACATTCCTCTATTCCCTCTGCTTATCCAAGATCAGGTCAACAGAGTATCCTATCAAAGGTAGAAACCCAGCAGCACTTTGAAGCTCTTTCTGGGGTGATGCCAAGGTATTTCTAGGCCATAGCAGACATGCAGTCCCTCCAACCAGTTCTGGTTCAGGTCTCCTCACAGTGGGGAGGCAGCAAACCTTCCAAAAGGAGACATCCAAGATTCCTCCTGTCAAGATGCACAAACTACCTCAGCTGACACCCGAGGAGGAGCAGCAGGATGACGTCACATCTATAAGGCGAAGTCCAGTCACCCTACAGAGGAAGCTCTTTTTTTTTTAACTGCTTGTTCATTCGATCATGATCCGTGCCTCATGACTATAGTTGAGCATTGAAATGTATATAGACTATTAAATCTCTTTAATTAATTTAATTAGTTTGATCATTCAGCAGTAAACAATGAGAATCAAGTCATGGCCTCAATTCTCAGTTCCCTGACTTGCCCAACCTACCTTTAGGCCCAGAATTTAAAATTTTGTTCATTTAAAAATAATTTTTCCACAAAAACTTTAAACTCTTACTCTTGTGATGATATTCAAACACAACCTTTGCCTCAGCGGGTATTGCTTCAGTCTCTTCACTGCTTCGTGACATAATGATATTTGACAGTGTTGTTCATCCGTTACATCAGGGCACATATCTGACAGCTGTCAAAGTATTCACTTATACTCCCTTCTGCTTCTGGAAAAGTTGAACATCTCAGTTGATGATTTTCGATGATTTTGATTTCAACCATACAGTCTCATGAACATTTTATAAAAGCTGCAGAGAATATCTTCACTGGAGTACACTATTCTGTTTTTTGTTCAGAATGTAAGTAAAAAAGGTCTACCCTGTATGTATTTTGTCATACATAAATATCATTATGTTGCTAAATTTCAGAGTTAGAAGGCGGACCGTTGTATGTTATTTGGTAGGCATTCTTTTGTGTAGTATGTTCATATTTTACTATTCCTGTCTAGCACTACTCCTCATCTGAATTATAGTTTGAGGAAACCGATCTTATTAGCATTCACGTCTTTCCTTTTCATTATATGTTAGAATCCACCTTCTGAAAACTGCATCAGTCCTCCAGGTGTTACCAACTAACATGCATTATATGCAATACGCAGTAGAATTAGCTGAAATGAAAAGTGCTAAGGTTTGTATTGCAGGTTTTTTATTTTTTACTTTCATATTTGACCACATTTCCTCTGACCACATCTAGTTTTCCTAAGATGTTAACTAAAGTAGCCTTTTAATGGTGCCTTGGATATTGACTCTCATCTCATTCATAATTGCCCCTCTATGTTTGTGCCAGTCTGAGTCTCTAGGGACTAACTTGTGGCATCACATCTGAAAGCAATATTAGAAGAGTCAATATGTTGTCACTAGAGGATTGCTGTGATAGCAGTTAAGTTCCATCAATGGGATGCCACCAGAGGTTTTAAATCCTCTTCTTGTTGGGGTCTAAAGTTATATTAAAACTGCAATTTCTTTTCAGTGTAGAATTAACATGTATCATAAACCTTAAGTAAATGTCTAGGTTTAAAAGCCTTATTTTAATGTAAATTTAAATACACTATATTGCAACAAGTACTCACTCCCCTGCCTTGATTTGTATACGAACTTAAATCATATTCTGTACTCGATCCATAGGGTTCAATGTGACGTTGGTCCACCCTTTTCTGCTCTAACAGCTTTGACTCGTCTGGGAAGGCTGTTCACAAGGTTTTGCTGTGTGTTTAGGGAAGTTTTTGACCATTCTTTCAGAAGAGCAATTGTGAGGTCATACACTGATGTTGGACTAGAAGGCCTAGCTCACATTTTCCGATCTAATTCGTCTCAAAGGTGTTCTTGCATTGTGCTTTGTTTGTTGGAAATTGGAAGGGGCCATCTCCAAACATCTCCCACAAAGTTGGGAGTATGGAATTGTCCAAAATCTCTTGGTGTGCTAAAGCTTTTAGTGCTTATTTCCTTGGAACTAAGGGCCAAGCCCAGCTAAGGAAAAAACACTCCACACCAGACACACACACACACACACACACACACACACACACACACACACACACACACACACACACACCAAACTTTACGCTTCGCACAATGCAGTCAGACATGTACCGGTCTCCTGGCAACCCGTAAACCCAGACTCGCCAATCAGATTGGCAGGTACTGAAGCATGATTTGTCACCTTCTGTCTTTCTTGTAATTTAGCATTATATTTTCAACTACAGCAGCTGCGGTTTCTTGTTTGTTTTCTTGCTCCACCGCCGCTAGTGTTATTATTATGCCCATTAGCCACCAATTCTATTTCAATTAAAAGGAGGAGTAATAGTTTTTCCTTGCTTCGCGGTTTAGTTGCCTACTGAGCCGCTAGCTGATTAACATTGCCCTGCTAACAGCGTTTCCTGGACCATGGAAGTGCATCTTAATTGGGGAACTCACACAGAGTACTGTAATTGAGCTCTCCATGTCACTAATATTTAAATAAATAGCATTAGCTTACATTTTCCAGGAGGTTTACTACTTTACTGTTGCAGATACAGGAACTTTACTGACCATCTTAAATTGCTCTCAAACATCAGTGTCGTAGTGTTAGCTTTTAGCCTGAGCGTAGCTGATTATTATTTTCATTATTTTATTTTTTGCTGTCCTTCTTGCCTTACTGTGAAAGTACCTCCGAACAACACTTTTGTGTTTACCCAGTCAGCTAAAGAGCGTTACATATTTTTTTCTTCTGGCTGTACTTTACAGGTAAGCAGAAGCAGCTCTATTGGGTTTGACATTTGAACAGCTGCAGGTAGCAGAAAGGCGGAGTGTCTCTGCTGTTGCAGAACTACTGCCAGAACAAGTGTTAAAATTTGGGCAAATGTCAAATGGTCCATTTATATTGACTTTTTACGCAAATGAGTGGCTTTAAAATAATTAAAAAAAAATTGTATTTGTTGTATCGAGATATCAATTATCTTGACAACCTTACAGGTCATATGTAGCTAAGTACAGTTGAACTGATTGGGTGGCATCTCTTAATACAGACAGATCATGACACAAACCATATGCATCCAAATATGTTTGAACCAGACTGTATTTTGATTTAATTGTATATTGTAATTTCCTATAATTTTAAAAGTCAGGAGTGTGACCGATTCTGATTTGGACTGTGTAACAACAGCTGCTGGCACTAAAATTGTTGTGTTCCTGTGCAGCCCTCCGTCTTTGTTCAGCAGCAGTTAAGCAATCTAATGCATTTCTGACAAAAGAAAGCAATTTGTCGTAGTGTAGCTTTAATCTCTTTCTTTCTTTACTTAAAACTGCTATGTATTCTGCTACAGAACATCGCAAACACTCACACTATACAACAATGGCCCTACTGCTCATTTAAAGTGCCAGACTTTTCTGCTTACTCACATGTTTGCACAGTCGCTTATTGGATTTTTAAAACCCATTATTGTGCTCATTTTGTGCACTGGCACACAGAATGTGTTTACCCTAATTTGGCTCCATACTGTGATAGTACTGATGAATATTCATATAGGCTGATGTGCTAACAAAATAGGCCCTGGAATGTTTTGCATACTTGACCAGATAACAGATGGTTGCATATATTACCCCAATTACCTTATTATGGCTGACAGCCGGCCGAGGAAACACATGGCATACATCAGCATCAAAATCCACCTGTGTGAACCAGCATGGTCCAAGTGGGCTTCTCACGCACAGCCCTCTGTGGACTTCTAATCTTCTTCCACACAAACTCGACAAGCAAGTGTGCTGTCTGATCAGGATTAGGTTCCTTATGATACCTGAGCTCAGAGAGTTTGTTATAAGCTCCGGAGAGAGATTTTTGGTTGAACTTGACTTTTCACTCTAAAAGTTTTTCAATTAAACGTCAAAGCATGTTCGTTTTTTTTTTTTTTGTCTTTTTTTTTTTTTTTTTTTACAAACTTAAAAGTTATCGTATCACCTCTAAAATAAACTTCCAGGATTTTGTGAATCCAGTTAGCAGCCAAAGAATAAAATGTTCAGTTTAGTTTTTTGTGAAAAGAGTGAAAGTGTGATTTATGTCAGTGTGGTGTTTGCTTCACCCTAGGCTTTTGTAAAGTTTTCATCCAAGTTTTCTACATGGCTGTTCCCTCCTGTCAGCCTGTGTTGCTTTAAAGCTATTCATGAAGATGTAGGTCTTGGTGCATGCATGCGTATTTATTTATTTATTTTCAGACTGTCGGGTTTGTTTGTGTGGGCATGTAGGTAAGAGTGTTTGTTTCCATTTGTCAATCTTTCTTAGGATCAGTTTTTCTTATAGGCAGTTTTCTATTTTATTCCCTCTTAGCTCTCTCACCTCTTTGTAAACATTGTGACTGTAACTGTGTTGACTATTCTTGGAGTTGAAGCCTGTAAACACCATGAATCCCATCCCATTTGGGATTGTTTCTTGTTTACACCGCAACGGTTTGTCTTTGCACCTCTCAGGGCTCATAAGACCCTTTAATTTCTGTCGTCTATGCTCTACAATGCCTTGCAAAGGTATTTTGACTTCAGGTGATAGACTAACACAAAGCGGTTTGTGGTTTGCATTTGTATTCAGCCCCTGTGTGACTCAATACTTTCCACAACCTCTTTTCTCTTTGCAATTACAGTTGGCAAGTCTTTAGGGGTATGGCTCCACCAGCTTTCGACATGTACCGACTGAATTATTTGCTCATCCTTCTTTGCAAAATAACGCAAGCCTCTGTCAGCCTAGATCCAGTCCTCAGGGGCCGGCCTCCTGTATGTTTTAGGTCTGTCTCCCCACCAACAGATCAGATTCAAATGAATGATTTACCTTGTCTGTCTATCATCAAGGTCTGCAGAGACCCACTAATTAAGCACTCATTAGTAGTTTCAGCTGTGTTGAACCAGGACAACACCTAAAGCATGCAGAACACCACCTCTTGAGGGCTGACTTTGGACACTAGCCTGGCCAGCCAGATTTACTTATGCCGTAAACACGATGTATCAATGTGGCAAGCCGCCGGTAGAGCCTGAGTTCAAAGGTGGGACTAAACGGGCTCAGCAGAAACAAGTTCGACCAATCAGATCACTACAGATGTGACGCAAACTCCAACATGCTCTGTTTCAGCTCTTAGAGCAGCCAGTTGTTGAGTTTTTAAAGATATATCAAGCTCATTCGGGACATGATACAGGGCATCATTCTAATATCGCTCCATTGCGCCGCCATCTTGACTGAACAGAAAAGCGCTGCTGCATTATGGGTAAAGAGTGACTCACCGTGAGCTCCCACGTTCTGCACTGATTGTTCTGGTAAGTTTTAGACCGGAGAGTCTGAGGCTGTCCAGACCGACAAGCTGTGTATTGAATACACACAGCGTAAGTCAGTCTGGCTGATCAGGCATTAGAACACCACTGCTCTAGATGGAGAGTATCTGTCAATCTTCAATTCTCTTGTTAGCCTTTCATTACACACATCGTTTGCAAGGAGGGCCACATGGTTCCGCTTTGGTCTCGCCTGACCAGGGCACCATATTTTACCTGTTTGCCTGCGTTACTTTCTGAAAACTGAAGATGAGATGTTGTATAATTTTGTTTTACATTGACTAAGAACATGAGCAGGTATACTGAGATTCAGTAATACACTGGCGTACTGTATTGCCTAGTAGGAACTTGTGAATTCATTTTGATTGACTATTTTATTCAGGGATGTGCAAATGCAAAATCTATGCCACCCTTTAAAGATTTTGGTGGGGGAAAAGAAGCATGTGTTCCATGTTACTGTTATGCACTCCCTTGTGTTGGTTTGTCTCATTAAAATGTCAGCTAAAATACATGTTTGTAAATGTAATATGCAAAAATATAGAGAAAGGTTTAATTAGTATAAAGTTTAAAGAGTAATGTTCCACCATTCATGCCGCACTGATGAACCTTATGTATAAAGTTGTGTTGTTTAATTGAGTTAATAAATATAATTATAAGGCTTTGACAGTAACAACAGAGTTGCACCAAGTATTCTTTGGATTTCTGGAAACACTGAAACCAGGGTCTGTGTGTTCGCTCATGTTTGTATCTTTATGAATTATAAGATTTACCGGTATTATTTTAGGTTAGTTTCTTTTTATTTTGTTTTCATAACATGGACCAATTTTGTCTGTAATAGAGGAAAATATATGATTAACTCCACAAGGCACTTTATATTTCAAAATGGCTGTACATGACTCTTCAATTCAGCTGCTCCTCATTACACCAACCTCATTCTCTCTGTGTAGGAAGTTTGTTTTTTCTATTTACATGGCCAACATGGCAGATTTAAAAATGTTGACTGTAGCTGTTATCCCCTCTTTACCGTCAGGTTTTAGATGTATATGAGAGCACTAGAGCTCCCTGTTCAGTACATAACATTAAACATCATAATCACACAACTCTGGTAATCCACTTCTCATTCTTACACAACTGGTGGTTCAAGAGTCAATTAACATTTATTGTAGAGCTATTGTACCTCACCAGCCTCAGGCTATTAAATGAAACACTCTGAAGCACCCAAAAGTGAAACATGTCCACTTCATCGTCTACTCTGTAATTGTGTGGCATGTTAACTTCAGGAGTCATTTATTACTTGATGCATTTCCAAACTGTTGCAAAGTTTAAAGAACAATAATGCTTGGACATTTTCTTTTTAGTTAGAGTTGCACTGTTCATGTTTTTGGGACCAGTTCTAAACATTGTAGTAACAAAGAAGGGATAAGAACGCTTAAAGTATTTTCTTTTTTGCCTTCCTGTCAAAATTTGACCACCTTTAAAATACAGACAAAATTATGATAGTTTGCATATTACCTATCTTTAGTATTGTATGGTTTCTACTGGTAATTAGCAGTCTCAGTAATGCAATCCCTAGAGAATGCAGGCCCTCACGATGCATTTAACCTTCCCAAAAGGCATGCGATACGTCGACATCTAGCATGTCTCCTGACTGATGAACAGGCTCCGTGTAGCCTTCTTGTTATCTGCTGAAAGATTTTGTGCTTCCACCGAATTCATGTTTAAACACATAACTGAACTAATCATGGTTAACTTTTAGTGTTCTTCCATCAACCACGGCCTTTACTCTAAAGAGTGATGTTACTGCAATTAATAATTATGCTCGGTTAAAAAATAAATTGTTTTCGACTGGCTGGTAACTGGTCTGGGTTAAACCAGTTGGTCAATTTCGTAATGCATCTGTTCTTTCTTGGCATGTTTGTTCTGTTCTGTTTCGTTATGAGACAATTATTTAGCTCCATTTGCAGTTGTCTGACACAAGAGAGCCCTCTTCGTGTTTGTGCTTCTGCGAGTCTCTGAGGCATTACAAGGTGATAAAACATTTCATAGATATTTTTCTTAGAGAAAATCCACATGTCCTAGCCGACACCTAATCAGTGAGCTTTTCCTTATGTGTGGGTTATCATGAAATTAGTCGGCAGAGCTCAGATAAAAAGCAGAGAAGAAAGGGGAACCGATTAAATGCTGGGATAATGATCTCACGGGGCACCCTTAATTTATTTGCAGTTCTGCTTAATGGATTTTTACAACCACTCTATTTATTCTGGCAGCTAAGCAGCTTCTTAAACTTTCTTCCAGGCTTGTGAAGCTGATGCTACAACATTCTTCTGTTGCGTCATGGTTCCATCCAGTAGCCTGCTGATTCTGTTTAGCTGAGTTGATTAAAAAGGTGTGTTCTAATGATTAGCAATGTGGAGTTTAGTCAGTGAGGTAACTGATTATTTAGAAAAGTGACTAAAATGGGTCGTACAGTGGTGTAAGCATCATGCTATGGGAATTTTTTCCCCCTGCTGTCGGGAGTCCTGAGGAAACTGTGCGCTTAAGTTAGCTGCATACTTCGCAAACTCAGAGAATGTTGTTCTTGTCAGGGTGGCAAGAACAGGAAAATAACGTTTGTTTTGGTTCTGTCTTGTCACAAGAAGTCCAACTGTTGTACTTTTAGAAAGACCCACACGTACACGTCACACCCACAGCATGATTGTCGAAATTTGACAAACAGCATCTCAATGGTAGATACGGCGGGAAGAGAGGAAGAGGAAGACAACAAAATGTTGCAAGTGAGCAGAAATGGCATGTTCGACAGCCTAAACCACCAGTTGAGCAAGATGACTACAGTGTTTAGTTCACCAGATGCATGAGACATTTCCACTTTTCCAACTTAAATACACCCATTCAAATCCTGACCAATCACAGAGCAGTAGTTGGAACCCCTGTGAGACAAACTTCTGCCCAGGCGTGGTGTCGAGAACAAGCGGCGAGAACTCCCAGAGCACGGCTGCCAGACGTAAATTACGTAATTCATTGGGGAAGCAAGGACAAATTTCCCTCGCTTCGATGTGAGAGAGTATGTGGCAGCGTTTAGCCTGAATATTTAAGCAAGCACACCTTACAGGGCCCTCCACCATGCTCTCTCCTGTACTTTACCTTTGTTTTCTTTCGGGCTCGGTCTTATTCTGTTTACCTGTCTTTGTTTTCTGGGAAGATGCCACTCGAAAAATTGGCAGTTTTCCCGTGACATTTGGTTGTTCTTCCTCCATTTCTCTGCACAGTTGCAGCATACCGGCAAACATAAGCTTGATCTGTGCTGCGCAACACAGATTTGAAGCACTTCTTAAACGTTGGTGAAACAACTTATCATTTGTTCAGTGATTCTCTTCACAATTTGTTTTCACAATTAGTTTTCTTCACATGTTGATTTGTAATTCAATGTGAAGTGTTCCTAATACACTGCCTGGCCATAAAAAAGTTGGCACCTTCCGTTAGTTAACTAAGCAAATAGGTGCAAGCCTCCCATTGAATAATTACTGCATGGGTGATTATGTTTCAGCTGGCAACAAGTTATTTACCTCCAACTGGTGCAATGACCTGCCTCTCATTTCTTAAACGACACATCCCGTGGTCATGGAAAAGATGTCGGTCTGTTTGAGAAGGGTCAAATTATTGGCACGCATCAAGCAGAGAAAACATCTAAGGAGATTGCAGAAATAACCAAAATTGGGTTAAGACCTGTCCAATGCATCATCAAAAAAAAACTGGAAGGATAGTGGTGACCCATCGTCTTCGAAGGAAAAAATGTGGCCAAAAAAAATCCTGAATGATCGTGATCGGTGATCACGTAAAGGTTTAGTGAAATCAAATCAATGAAAAACAGTAGAACTCTGTGCTATGTTTTATAGTGAAGGTAAATATGTTTCCAAATACACAATGCAAAGGGAACACTGAACAGGGACTGAACAGCTGCGTAGCCTTAAGAAAACAACTAATCAGGCTAACTGGGGGGAAAAAGGCTTCAATTTGCTAGGGAGCATAATTTTAGAAGGTCATGTGGTCTGATGAGTCCAGATTTACCTTGTTCCAGAGTGATGGGTACATCAGGGTAAGAAGAGAGGCAGGTGAAGAGATGCACCTATAATGCGTAGTGCCTGCTGTACAAGCTTGTGGGGGCAATAGATTTTTTTCTTCCCTAATGGCACAGGCATATTCCAAGGTGGCAATACCAGGATTTATCAGGCTGGAATTGTGAAAGAGTGTTTCAGGGAGCATGAGACGTCATTTCCACACATGGATTGACCACCACAGATCCAGACCTTAACCCCATTGAGAATCTTTGGGATGTGCTGGAGAAGGCTTTGTGGGCAGACTCTACCATCATCAATGTGAGAGCTTGGGGGAAAATGTGTGCAACACTGGGTGGAAATAAATCTTGTGACATTGCCGAAGATTATCGAAACAATGTCACAGTGAATGTGTGCCATAATCAAAGCTAAAGGCCAAGCAACGAAATATGACTGTTTTTTGGCCATGCAGTGGACTTTAATGTGTGTGGAAGTAGAAGCTATTATGCGTATTTGAGTCTTATCAATGCTTTTTACAAGAACTACTAATATTTTAAACAAATATATATATATTTTTTTTAAATCTTATGTTCACATAAATTCAAGTTTACATATTTAATTTAAGATCCTGTTGAGCACATGAAAATTTTTACTTGCTTGTATTTCATCAAGTGGAAAATATCTTCAAGTTCAGCCACTCATGTGACGGCGTTTGTGTTTCAGAGCTGAGCTCCGAGAATCTCCGCACCTGTTTTCAGATTATCAACGCCTACCTGTACCTGTCTGCCATTGAGTTCCTACAGGTGGGAGAAACACACTGACTTTATAGAAAAGAAGTTTATTTAAATGTGGTTTATCAGATTTCCCTATCATTTTTCTTATCTACAGAGTTACGGCGAATCATTGTGCCGATCCTTTTGTGATCTTCTAAAGGACATTACAAATGAGGGACAAGTCCAAGTACTAAAGGTACATTTTTTTTTTTTCTTTTTTCTTTTTTTGACCATGTCAATTTAACTTCGTTATCAATGGTTTTTCTGCTTTCTGGGCTGAGTTTTGTACCTGGCCTCTTGATTTATGGCCGTCAAGTAGGGCTGGCCGATAAATCGATTTAAGAGATTAATTGGAATTGACTATATATATATATATATATATATATATATATATATATATATATTTTTTTTTTTTTTTTAGATTTTAGATTTTCTTTTGTAAAATCTGGATTTCATTTTGCCAATGCATTCATTGGCCTTTTCATGAAGAGAATAGCATTCAATGCTATATGTATTTAGGAAGATATGTTGTCAAAATATTGTAAAGAGGAAACTCTTTTACCATAATACGAGACACTTTAATTATTAACCTTTTTAAGTTAGTTTGAAGTTACACAAATGAAGTGGAGCCTGTTCTGAGCTTATTGTGTGAAACCACAAGCAGTAAACATTTAGTTATATTTCCGTTATTTACAATGGAAAGGCCGCCATCTTGTTTTACGAGCATGTTTCACAGCTTGTATCTAGTTGTATTTATTTGGATTCAGGTCACCTCCCAGGTGAAATGCTTGACATAAAAGCAATTTTTTTGAAATTTCACTATTGTGAAACGAAAAGGAGGATAAAAAGTCGATTTCATCGGATTTGGTATAATATCTGAGTTTTTAACTTTAAGCCATAGCTTAATAGCTAGTAGAGCTAGCCATAACAAGCTCTACTGTCAATTTTTACTTTTATTTGTGTGGACTCCTAGAGATCAGGTCCAATGGAAAAGGCCAAAAAAGGAAAAACAGATGGCATAGACTTGTCTTGATATTCTTACTCAGTCTTACTAATTAGAAATTGCTTGAAATAAAACATCTTTAGAAGTCTTATAGAAATTAGCTTTCCAAATTAGTTGCTTCGGGTTGATTCAGATTTCCCCCCCACACATTGCTTCACTTTAACCTTGCATTAAAAACTATGGATATTGTGTTAATCGTTTCACAGTTCTGCATAGCTGTGGAAAAAATCGAAAATGAGTGTAGAAAATGTTTGAGTTTTCAGACTTTGTTCTAAGATATAGAAATTTCTAAAAATATTGTTCTGTAATGTTTATTATTACAGTTTATTGTTAAGTAATGTTTTAGACATTATTTGCCTTGGATTTGCTGCATCGGAAACTGGATTTAAAGTTCTAACCATCATTATTTTGGTTTCTTTGAGTTACTGACCGAGAACCCAAATTTAAATACATACTCAAGAATAAAAAAGGATGCTCTCAGGTTTTCTTGAGTTTTAGACAACGGCACCTTTAGTTTATAAACTACATCTGGTTTAGATGCCACCTAAGCATCGAAAGTGCAGTTTTTTTTTTTTCCCCCCTTGTTTTCAGAAGCACAAAGTGATAGAGTGTACAGACTGTTTGATAAAACATAAATATTTAGTCTGAATGTGACAAGTCTAAGTTGTATAAATTCTGAGCTGATCTGTCTTAGCACTGCACTAAAGAGCTATTCTTCTTTATTGGTGTCTAGACTATGTTAAAAGCCAACACCAACTCTGTATTGTTACTTGATTCATTAAGCCCAGAGATAATAAAATCTAAAATCTGTCCAAGACTTTTCCAACCTCAATCTTTTCTACTCAAAAGACCATAATGGACGTAAATAAATTTCAGACTGGGGAATGATAGAATTTTGAACTGTTTTTCCCTGATAAAATGCTATCTTTTTTTCCCTCCATCCATTTTTTTCTGTTTATTTTATTGTAAACTATCATAATGTAGGCATTTTCAGGAAATACAATTAGTGTCTGGGTTAAGATGATTAGGATTATCTTATTTGAAATATGATTAAACAAGAGCGTGGATTACAAGATATCTGAGGTGTTCTGAATTATCCATTGTGGATAAAGAAAAGTTATCTTGGGTATTAGAAGGATTAATCAGAATGTATTAATCATGAAGCTGTACCTACAGAACTCTGAATGGATTAGTCAGCATTTAATTAAAAAGCCATGGCACGCAGCAGACTTACAGAAAGCATACAATGGTAATGCCAGTTTAAGTGACGAGGGTATATTTTGTAAAGGGAAATGGGTTTTGTGTTATACTTGTTTCTTTTATTGTAAACCAGAAATTCACCTTAATGTCCCCCCTGAGGAACCTGTTTCCTCTGCACATTTATGTTTGATACTAAAATAAATTAACATGATTTAATAACATTTCTTTCAGAATTAGTGTTTAAAATTATTCCAGCGATCCTGTTTGCTAATGTTATAGCTGAGCTGTATAGCAGCAGAATTGTTGTAAGTCCACAGCGCTTGAGCTTGTTTAAGCCTGGTGGCTTACTGCACATCTGGCTCTAGCAAACATTGTTGATCTGGGAAAGGAGAGCTGGCACATAGTAAACATGCATGTCTCCATTACACACCATGACAATAGAGGGATCTGGCTAATCGGCACAAGCTGTTTGAGGATATCAAAAGCACTGTGTTACTTGGTTTGACCAATCTAAAGCAAAAGACTTGAAAGTTATGCAGTTATCTTTTGAAAATAAGCAAATAGTATTAAGAATTATTTATCTATACCCAATTTTCTTTGATTTACTTTTTAGAAGCATTGGCAAACTTGATTCATACAGTTATGTTGCTGCACCCTGAGCCTGGATATTATTAATAACTTGGAAAAAGCCAATTAGAAATGTTTCTCTGTCACCCTGTTTGTGCCGCCTTGGTCATGATTAACACTGAAGTCCAATCATTGGATGCCAAAAGAGGATGGAAATCATTTCCTAATTTGAGTCTAAGTAATGTCTTTGCTTTTTTTTCTTTCTCATCTGACATGTTGGCAGGTGCATTCATGTCTTTTAAAACTTGTTTAGGTGTAGTTGAATGGAAAACAATTTTCTAATCGATTTTAAAGTTTTTGTGCTTTTTTATAATGAGTTATTCATTATAAAAAAGGAAGGTTATTAGGCGGGAGCTCTGTCTCATCATATGTTGTCAAATTTTCATGTTAATTGTAGCTGAATTAAAAAAGACCAAGTAAAGCATGTGAAAAGGAGAATCGGTACTGCTCAGATAAAGTCACCGCAGTTCCAATGACATCATGCAAGTTTTAACAAGAGAGAAAGCAATGATTGTTGTGGATTTAAAATTACCATAAACTGAAGAGAAAACCTGTTTCTGTTTCAGCATTTTTGATGATGATTTTTACATAAACAAAAATATAAGTAATCAACTCTGAAAGATATATATATATATATATATATATATATATATATATATATATATATATATATATATATATATATATATATATATATATATATATATATATATATATATAAGGAATACAGATGTGTTTAGGATAATGGGTGATATGACGTACTGCCCAGGGCAGTGTTCTGCCAGGAATGCGTAATGAAAAAAAAAAGTTTTGTTTTTAATTCTTAAAACTGGTAAAGCCTGAGCAAGATTATTCTAGACTTAACACAAAAAATATATCTTTTTTTTTTTAGGCTTTAGGATTCACTTGAGATTAACCTTAAAGTGAAAACTGCAAGATATAGAGAGGTCTAGCATGGACAGATTTATGCCAGGGATGAATGCAGTGTTAAAGCTGGTGAAGGAGGGAATTGCCCGGAGCAGTTGTTGTTCTCAAGTGGGTGGTAGGTTGGGGGCTTCTCTGGTGCCTCTTGACACACAGGTTTGCAACATTGATAAAATCAATCAAATAAGAGATGCAGGGGGAACACAGTTGACAGGTTCACATTAAAATTTGCTTTATGATTTGGGAAATTAATTGATTAGAAAATGAAGTCTCATTTTACTAATCATTCAGCCTCTGAAAAGAATAGTCATACTTAGGACATAAAGAAAAATCAGCTAAAATGAACCCACCACTTTTCTGTATATATTGAATGAGATAAATTTCTTGGAGGATGAAAGAAAAAAAAACTGCTTAAAGACAAACTATAGAGCTCAAACTGACTGGTTTCAGGATCTTGTCTCATAAAATGTCAAGATAAAGCCTGTAACAGCTGTATGAAAATATTTCTGGTGTAAAACTCTGTGTGCATTGTGTCCGCGGTAAACTTCAAGTCATGGAGGGAAATGCTGAAGGAGTTGGGTAATTGTATCTTCCTGTCTCCCACAACAACAAAACCACAGTACAAGTACACAACTTGTATTCTATGAGTCACACATCAAAAACCCCTTGGATGCAGTTTTCCTCCAGTTGATCCTCAACAATGATGCAAAACACATCCACACACCTGCGTAGGAAATAAATCACTTGGGTACATTGTCACTCACAGACACAGAACCGCTGTTACACCTTTAAAAATGATTCAGTGCGGGAGCACAGATACTGTTCTGCAAGTCATTAAATATGAAACTACTGCTCTAATATGTTTGCTCCTCTTAGTCCAGTAAATTAGGAGGAACACAAATTCACACACCTGTATTAACATCTTCCCACGGACGCAATTTTTCATGATGTGCTTGTGTTAAGGAAATAAACAAGGCAGTGGATGCAACAGCACAAATCTGCTGATGTGAGGCAGAAGTGCTGCTTGACAAGTCGCTTCTTCTTTGGCATGTTTTCTTCTAATTATCACACCAATACGTGGAGCAGAACGACCTGTTGCCTAAAGGTAACTCTTATGCCAGTACAGTTGAGGGCGCTGCCTCCTCTGGACTCTGTACTCATAAATTGGAAATAACAGCATGCTTAGGATGATGACGCCGGTCACTACCCGATCTGTACCGGTAGCACGATCCGTACCATGAAAGCTCTTTTGCGCATGTGCAAACAGAATAACATCCGGAAAGGAAATTTTTAATTTTTCTTTTTATCTTATTTTGGGTGGGATGTTTCTTTTTGTATTTCGTTGTAATTGTGTGAATAACAAAAATACAAAACAAATGGCCGATTCGCATTTCAATGGATGATTTCACTGCCCTGAGCATGCACAATGATCACGTCACAAAGAACGAATATTTAAATTCATTTGAATATTTTATTTTCTGTGTTTAGCTATGCCCTCCAACAGCTGATCACAGAATGGACCCGTTTGCAGTCTTTCGTCACCTGCACTTGTGTTTTTGCAAGAAATAAACGATGTGGCTGCCAACAAGGTCTTCTCTTGTCCCTGACGTGTCCACCAGAGGGCGCATTGACAGCATAAATGCGTTGCAGCTCACTCAAGTTTTTTCTAATACAATATTTCGTACAAAATAATGACAGTTGTTATAAATTGAACCATAGCATGCTGTAGGAAAGGATGGAAATACTTTGTTTCTGGTCCTTTTTAAACGACCCGGAAGTTATTCTGTTTGCATATGCGCAAAGGAGCTGATGGTACGGATCGTGCCACCGATACAGACCAGATAGTGACAGCACCTCGGAGTGGTTCCGGGAGTGTGCAGGTGTACGTCAGCTATTCAGGGCATTTTAAATTTGGCAGATACCTACCACTGACTCCTTAGGACTAAAAAAATCAAAGCCCTCTGTGCTGAATAATTATTGTGTATTTAACGAAACGGCAAGGTCTCTTGTATCCTGCATGAGTTATGTTGATTGATAACGTAATTTGAACATATTTGTATCTTCTGTTCTCCTGGTGATCAATGAAAACTTGTTGGACTCCTTTCATTGTTGCTGTCAGGGAGCGTGGAACGATCCAAAAAGTCTGTTATTGCTTGATTTGTTTAACAAGGTGTGTATGATATGGGATGTATATGTTCAGTACCTTCTATCCCTTTACAGACCCATTGATGATCATCTTACAAAAAAGGCCAATGCCTGCTTCTGTTTTGATTTAACTTAAAATATCAAGGTAAAAATTATTTTAGATCCCCAAGCAGCAATTTGTTTTGAAACTGAAAGACCATTTCAGAGTTTTTTTTTTTAATCACTGAATAGTCTAGGAACATCTGTAAATTATCAGTTATATAAATCTAGTGTTTTAGTATTCCTGTTAAAATGGTCATTAAGTATTTGCCATATTTTATTTAGTCAAAGACGGTTGCACACCTTTTATTACGGCATATGTAGACATCTGATTGAACTGTATCTGCTGAGGTTTCTTTTAGGCGCAAGGCAACAGACCACTGAGAGGGTTGCTGGCATTAGGTCAGGGGGCCTTTTTTTCTTGCCAAAAAACAAGCGTAAAGACAAAATTATGTTTCAACTTTGCACAACCAGAACATTTAGAAGTAGAATAAGGGACCTATGACTAGATTGCTTGGTTTGGAGTTAAAATCTGTATAAAAAGAATGAGAAAGATGGGCAGAAGAACAAGTATGACGGGTTGTGTTGCAACCTGCGCTAACCTTAGTGTGGAAATACATTGGTGTCCATCCAGAGGTCAATGAAAGCCACCTTTTATATGGTTGTTTCATATCTATTTGAAGAGAATTAGCAGTCACTAAAATACATTTATATTCTTTTATGCTAAAAGGGCCAAAACAAAGGTACATTATTCCAGAGCCAAGCTGCTTGATAAAATGAAGGCAGACTGACAAACTGGGACCTGAGGCTGTAGACGGGGTGTCGGTGTTTGATGGAGGAATGAGAGCAGCAGCGCACCCTCTTGACTTTATTTGTCAGACAGCAGTTTGTATGAACCCCAGCACACACAGACTGTTGTATTGTTTAACTGATTCTGAGTCAGACCTTTAAAAGGGGCTGGGGATAAGAGTTGAGCTTTTTTCTGTTCATGTAGTCTTTAGATAAAAAATGGGCAGGTATTTATGACATGCTTTATACTTTCTTAAATGCACATCCACACACTCTCCTCTGAAAATACACAGTGTGCAGGAAGTGATGCAATGCTGAGGATCGAAGTAATTGGAAATTCTCACTGTTTCCTCCACCTCCTGTATTTTGTGCTTCACCTCAGCCGGCATGCCTAAACGCACAGAAAAACAATTATTCTTCCTGTCCAAAAAGCAGATTGGGCCAAAACCCACCCAACCTGGCAACACTGCTCTTGGTCTGTACAGGTATATACGGCTTACCTACAGGTCACAGGGGGTACTGTTGTGACCGTGAGTGACAAAGAAATATACACAGGAAATTTTTTTTCATACGCGGGTGCGTGGATGTGTTTTGCTCCGTTTGTTTTGGATCATTTGGAGCAAAACTGTGAATGTAAGAGGTTTTTGATGTGTGACTCATAGCATGAAATTTGTGTACTTGTACTGAAGAACCTGAAGAGGCGCGCCTATTGTTTTGTCAAAGACGGAAAGATACAATTACCAACTCCTTTGGGATTTTTCTGTGACTTTAGGTCTATACTTACGAAGCACAAACAGTTTTGCATCAAAAATATAGCATATGTGGTTTTGTCCTGTGGAAGACAAAGGTTGGAAACCGCTGACTAAGGACTTTATTTGTGCGAGAACCATCAGCTGACGCAGGACACATCCTAATGTCTAATCTTATTAGAACAAAAATGGCCATTCTAGTCTACAAGTTAATGAAGCTGAGTGCTACAGCCTATTTTTCTTAATATTCTTTTGCAAATTCTGCTTTACATCGCTCCATGACCTTTTTATTTTTTCTCCTGCCTCCCTTCTAAGTTTTACCTTCCTGCTTGTCTTTGCTACATTTTATGTGCATCCATCATCCTTCCTCTCCTTTGTGTCTCTACAGGTGGTTGAAATAGCTTTAAAGGTTAGCCCCATACTGGGAGCCCACATGTTTCAGCCCCTGCTGCCAGCTGTCTTCCGAGGTATCGTGGACGGGGAGGTGAGGAGTTTTTTTTATTAATTTTTATTTCACATCTGGACCAAGGTTGTGTAGAAAAATTGATCTGTAATGATATTTGAAATTAGTTGCAGTTCGCCACAAAGTATGTTTTTTTTGTTGTTGTTTTTTTTAACACCTTCTGTCTCTCTCAGGAAAATTAAGTCAATGGTAAAATATCTTAGTCCAGCAGTAATCAAAAATCCAGGTGTGCTGTCGTGTTAATCCATCTTTCCACCAGGGTTAATGTCCTGCCGGATCCTGTGTTTGTTTAAAGCATCGTTGTCTGTGCCCATTTGATCACGTGACTCTGTTTTTGTGTGATGTACAGCGTTATCCCGTGGTGATGTCCACCTACCTTGGCATCATGGGTCGTGTGCTGCTCCAGAACTTTAGCTTCTTCTCCTCTTTGCTCGCACAAATGGCTTCTGAATGCAACCAGGAGGTGAGGCTGACGTCCGCCCTTCATTTCTGGCCCCTCAGCACAATTTTGTCTGATCGTCTCCTGAGAGGCAAAGTGTCAGTAAAAGTAATGACTCGGAGAATTACAAATTGGGACATTTGTAAGCCTGGAAAACTTGACTAAGCTTTCCTAGTTGTAAAACTTTGGGCTTTTTTTACTTCAAAAATTAAAGATTATATTAGTAGTTTGAAGCTTACAAAATAAATGTAACCATATAAGTATTTTTTCACATTTTCTATTAATAGGAAATTTGAAATAATAAAAATATGTATTTCTGGCATGGAAAAGAGACAAAGACATGCAGATAGAAATGGGTGGGATTGAGAGGAAATAGGCTTGATCTTTTTTTTACCTTTTTTATATTACTTTCTCAGAAATGGTTTAAAGACCAAAGCAAAACCAGACAAATCAAGTAAATTATTAAATGAGTAGACAAGATGTCTGAGGAATCAGAAATGACCATGAAGGGGTAGTAAAAAATAGAAAAAGAGCACCTTGTGAACGTAATCACACAAAGCATTTGTGAACGTCAGTTTTCTTGTTTTATCACAGATTCTTAATTTGATTTAAATCTGGACTTTGATTCTAATGCATAAATATCTAAATCTAAACCACTGGATTGTAAGTCTGGCTGTTGGTTCAGGGTTGCTGTCCTGGTGGAAGATGAACTCCACCTTTTGTCTAAAGTCTGTTGCAGCCTTTAGAAGGCTGCTCTCCCAGGATTGTCTCAGCTTCATTCCTCTTTCCTACAACCTTAACCAGTGTCTCTGGTTGTCTTAAAGAGGAGCATCCCCACAGCATAATGCTGCCACCACCATTATGTTTCACTGTGGGGCAAAACGTAATGGAGTGTTTTTGTTCTTGTTTCACCAGAGCAACTTTTTCTCTACCACATGTCCGGCCCTACATGACTTGTAGCAAACTGCAAATCAGGGTTGTTAAGGCTTTCTTTAAACAATGTTTATTTTATTGCTGTTCATCCCTAAAGGCCAGATTGTAGTAATTTAGTAATTTCTTATCAGATAAAGATTCTCCCAGCTAAGATGTGGATCTGTGCAGCTCCTCCAGAGTTACTATGTGACTCTTGGCTGCTTCTCTGATTAAACTGGCCAACCTTATGATAAATGAAGCGCTACTGAATTAGATGCTCAGCTGGACTTAAGTTTTTAATCTAACCTGTTTTAAATCTCCACAATTTCAGTGTGAAGGCAGTGGGTTGAACTAGGTGTTATTTGAGAAATTGGAGTAAAGTTGCTGATGTGAAATTTCGCTGTCACCTGAAATTTGAATAAGATAGCTTGAAATATTTGGGGGGAAAAAACGTGAAAAACCTGAAGGTGTGTGGATGCCTTAGCAAGCCTTTAATAAATCCCTTCCTCCATTTCTAGATGGACCAGTTGTTGGGGAGTGTGATCGAGATGTGGGTGGACCGCATGGACAACATCACTCAGCCTGAGAGGAGGAAATTGTCATCTTTGGCTCTGGTGTCTCTTCTACCTTCTGACAACAGGTAAGAAACGTCGGTTTCCCCGGCTGTATGCCCAGGAGGTTTTGAGCTGCTTGCTCCCAAATAATGTCGGCTTGACAAGTTCTTCCAGTACAACCATCCCGACCTGTATAAATACCAATTTTAATGCACATGTCCCTGCATTCCGCTAAAATTTACCAACGTATTATAAATGTGGTTTCCACAAATCACACAAATTTCGGAGGGCAATGCTTTTTTAAAAATACACCCACACACCCACGTTTACCACTATAAGTTTATTTGCCACGTCTCTTTGGAATTTAATACCACATGCTTTAGTAAGTGAGATAAAAAATGCAAATATGTAGTGAGCCAAGAATCTGAAGTGTGCCGGATTATTGTGCTGTGAGTCAACACCATCTGGCCAACATCTGTCACTCACCAGCTAAGAGCAAACATATAAATACTCCCCGACACTTAAAGTCTAGCCCTCTTTTGCTGAAACTTTTGATGATGGATCAAACTACGGTTTTAGAGCCTTTCTTGCAGGGCAGCTGTCGAAAAATCTAAACGGTGCACTCGCCGGCGCTGCGGGGTTAAATATGTATTTAGTCGTAGGGAATTGTTGATGTGGGTGCTGATTGCTGTGAAGGAAAGTCAGGTACGTGCAAAGAAAGATGAGCTGCTTGTCCTGCAAATTGAGGTGTCTTTAGATGAGCCACAGTCAAGCACCAACTTATTCACATACTTCTACATTAAAATATTCCAAACCACACCGGTATTTCTGGAGAACCAAGGCGCATTGTAAAATTATGAAGGCAGAAGTTTTTTTTTTTTTTTTTTTTACCCGCCATCAAAGACGCTCTCAGCGCACTGCTTTAATCAAACGTTTTCGAAAAGGGTACGAACGATTCTTTGTGAGATTTGAAGTTCGACTTGGTGTTTGATGTCCCGACTGGCAGTTTGTTTTTAGCGAGATTTAGGGAAGCTCAGCTCTCTGCAAACCAGATATGGTAATCGGAGGCACAGGCGGGCATGAAATCCTTTGTTACACCCCCGTGCTTGGTCTGCAGCAGCAATAGATTATGATGGCTCAGACGGGTTAAGTGCTGCATGATTAATCAACTATCTCATGTACAGTTTACGCTAAAATTGATGAGCTCTGTTTCTTGTCCAGTTACCCTGATCATGTTTTTTTTTTTCTTCTTCTTTTGATCTCACTTTAGACATTGTAATACATGTATCAGTTGTTTCTTTTGTTTACCTCGGGCTTAGCATCTGAATACTTGACCATTCATTATATATTCATTTTTTTCCTGCTTTTTCTAATAAGATGTTCAAGCTGATAACACCGCATACAAACCAGGGTTAACTAACTAATTTCTTTATTGTAATTTGCAGTTACTGTGTGTCTTTTTCCTCTAGTTGTACATGGACTAAGATAAAGGGACAAAATAATGACTGCATGTTTTTCTTTCCAAACTAAATATTTATTGGAAAACAAAAGCGCTGATCTAATTGCATTTCAGAAAATGAATTATTGACTCATTATCTGCAGCGCTTTAAGGCGCTTATTGCTGTCAAGCACCTGATTCTTGCTGGGGGCAAGTTTCCAGTTTCTACGAGCAGCTCTGAATCGACTTTTATTACTCGATCACTTGAACTTAATTTTTCAATTTCTTCAACAGACTCGGATGAAGAACCCCTCACGTCTCCCCACAACTACAAATTTCACCTAGGCAAGAATGTGGTGGAATGATGAGTCATCTGATTTTTTATTTTTTTCATCCCTATGTGTCACAGTTGTGGCTCTCCGCTTTACAGGAATGCAAACTACTTAGTCAGTTCAGATGAACAAATCAACCCCACAAGTTCTATTTTGAAGCAGAAATCAGTGTAGATGACGCACAGCGCTGCAAGCGTTCAATACATGTGTGCACAATACTTTGTGCAAACAAAAAATATTGCTAATAAAATGACACAACTTACCATTTTTTTTATCAAATTAGCCATTTCTTTTGTAGAGAGCATCTTTTTTTATCAAAACCTTCTACGCTGGGTTATATGGGCTTGTAAAACTATCAGCAAATGACTTAATGGAAATATCTTAGCTTTCAAACTGTGGTTGTAGTGTCTCCTTCAGATTATGATAATTTAGATAAAACCAGAAACGATTAGAAGAGGGATATCCAGCCAGGGATGAGCGTCAGTAGGGTCCATAGTGTTAACCGAAATAAAACAGATCATCATAGGGTTCAGTTTTCGCTCCTTTTTGGCGTCCTGAGTTTCTGGACAGTTTTATATGCTCCGTCGTGGGATTAACTGAGTTAGAACAAGTTGTTATAATTGTCAAACAACCCTGCAATCCCAAATTTGCATAGTTTTCTGCACTAACAGGACTATTCTGTGATGCAGACTATTCTGGATCAAATGTAATCTACTGCTGATGCATCTTGTGCCTTTGGAGACTTTATGCTGAAGAAAAGGCAGTCAAACTCTGTTTTGGCCCTAAGTCTGTTCAAAGCTAGTTTGCATGGAAAACATTCCCATCAATTAAAAATAAATCTGGGACTGGTCCCCGTTTACTCAGTATTACAGTCGTACATGCTGGCTTTCCAGGTTTTGCCAGACATCGAACTTTATGTAGCATAGCCTGAGTTCACAGACTTTGATGTTTCAGTGCCCGTACCTTCACTTATTCTGTTTTTGAATTGTTTTAAATCCATCTTATTATATTTATTCAATACGGGGGGGGACGGGGCACTTTTTGCTCTCTCCTTTTTAAGAATGACTACAGTAATTCATCAATGATTGCTGCTAGTCTCCAGGCTTGGGTTGTGAGTGTTTAGAGCTGGGGCTTCTGCGTTACTGAAAAAAATCGCTGTAATCAATAATGATAGATGGCAAAACAATGTTACATGTGGACCCTGGACTACTTTTGCAGTTTAAAATGTTATGCTTTTAATATGCTGTGTATATCTATAATGGAAACATATTTTTCCTTTTTGTTTATTCATAAATGTCGGAAATCTGTTGCCCACATGTTGATTTAGACTTTCAATTATCCCCTGCCTTGAAATCATTTTGAACACTAGTTGTTGTTATCCACAGCAGCCAAATTGTTGTGATGGGAATATCCTATGAATCAGTATATAATAAAATAATTCTGTGCTTTTTATTGCTTTTAGTGTGCCCAGAAAGAGGGTTTTACTGTGTTTTGATGTTTCTCTAAATTGACTGTGTGCTTTGTTGAACCAGCACACCCAGTAAAACGGGACAAAGCAGACAGCTGTTCCATTAATAATGTCGCGACTAATGAAACCGTGTTTTCTGTGTGTTATCAGTGTAATCCAGGACAAATTCTGTGGCATCATCAACATTTCTGTGGAAGCGTTGCATGATGTGATGACAGAGGATCCAGAAACGGGGACCTTTAAAGAGTAAGCCATACGTTGTTGTTTTTTTTTTCTCCTTTTAATTTGTTGTGTGACGTAAAATAGAATCAAATTGAGATTTCCAAATAATTCATACAGTTTAAGATTTACTTTTATTGGTGGAATTAAGGAACAGGATTCAGCTATACTGACTTTAATTTTTGTTCAGTAATGAGTCTCGTTTGGAGTCCTCTAATTGCTATAAAAAGAGACCATAGCTAGTTATGTTCCTGTTGATAAATTCAGTCAAAGAACATTTTCGTTAATTGGAGGAAAAAAAGCTGCCTTTTAATACTGTTATCATTCACCATCCCAGTTAAAGTTCATGGACATGTTAAGGATAAAACATACAGATGTAGATATCTACATATCTAACAACTTTATTTTTCACTGAAGTAAAAAAAAAAGAAGCTGATTTCAGTCTAGAAAGCCTCATAGTTGTGACTCTTAAAAATAGACCATAGGACTACAACAACAATACAGATGACATAGCAGTCCGCACATGAAAACTTGAGGTCAATTTTTACATCATCCTCTTGCTTTTAAATTTCAACAGGGTTATCTTGGAAATGTTTCCATCTATTAACTTTTTTTTTTGTTAGCAGAGATGAATTAATTTGAATTTTGTGTACTTGTTGTTGTAAATGTTGACTGTCCGATACATATTATTAGTTAAATCTGGCTTATGATAAGATATAATAAAAGCAGTCAAAATATTATTTCATTAATTGTTTATATCAGAAGCTGATGAGACATTATGCCATGCTTGTGACATAGAAGAGTTGCAGTGAAACAGGCTTTTGCCACTTACAGATGGACAAAAGTATTACATCGTATGCATTTTAAACTGTTTAGCATCTTATGGTAGCAATTAGCACAATTAGTGCAGTCAGCTGTACTATAGGAGCACAATGTAGATCCTTGTCTTAACTCTCAGATTGCTGCCAACATTTTCACTTCCTGCATGTTCTGCACACGTTGACAGCCCCAAATAAAACTGAGAAACTTTGGTGTAATGACTTCAGATCGTTTCAGTGCCAAAAGTCTTGAGCTCAGTCGCTGCCTAAACGAGCTGTGGGTTAGTCACAGCCCAAAGAAAATGTTTTCTTTTAAATTGTGTCCTACATCTGTTTTTGCTCTAATATTATTGTTTTAACCCTTTACTGAAATTAAAAATAGCTAACTTTAAATATTATTCACTCAGTAACAGCACCCACACTAAGTTGTGTTGTCGTTAATGTGACCTGGGAGTGCTTGATGATATTTATTTAGCTTTTGATTGACTAATCACCAGTCATAGCCCTTCAAGCTGCTGACAGCTTAGTTCATCTCAAGTCGTTTGAATCGATTGTCATATTTTAACGTCTCTTCACCTGAACCCAACACAATGTGCTAAAAATAGTAACGTTATTGCTCTGCTGAGGCTTATGAATCCCCTTCCTACATGGCTGTGCTGTACTTTTCTATAATTTGCGAACACTTGAGTTTTCTTTCTCCGTATTGCAAAACATCCCAGGGCTGAAGAAATGTTTTACAATTTTTAGAGGAAATCTGAGAGGAAACATTCTCTTTCATCCTAGAAACATGCAGGCTAAGACCCTCTAGCAGTCTTCCGCTTCAAATTACAGAAACAAGAGCCCCACAATCTACAAAAAGTAATGAACACGCAAGCCTTCCTACAGCCTCAATTCCACAAATCCCTTATTCAGACTTGCAATATAGTGAGTCACCACTACACATTGCGTTATGCGTTTATTAATGGTACAAGCTTGCGGTTGTGACCTAGAAGATAACCCTGTATTTTATGAGCACACATTTCAGAAATCCTTTGGGTTCACAAATGGTCTCCTTCGCCATGTTTTCTCATTGAGACATTTTTTTTTCCAGCAATAAGAGAGCCCTAATGAGGTAAAGGGTCAAAGGGTTAAAAAAAAGTTGTTTTTTATTTGCCATTAAGGCCTTAACGGCCTTTAGTTCACTGTTGCAAAACAAATATAAATGGATGCACTTAAAACTCTGTTCAGTAGACATAGATAATTTGGCATTTTTTTTCTATCTTTAATTATGAATTGCAGGTTTTTGTCACATTGCAGCAATAAAGTCAAACCCAAACCTGCTTTTTGCATTTTACTGAGCTGTCTGGAGATGTTATATGCCATTTAATACAAACGTTAAGAATATTATTTATTAAATCATCTCCACAACAATGTTATGTTTTTTCTTTATTATCAAATGTTTATTATATAGAAAAATGCTATTTTCTTTTAAGTGTCCAAAGAAAATTGTAAAAAATGTATTTTGATTTATTGCATTTATATACCAAAGCCTTTTTTCCCCACTTCTTATACAGGGTCATAGTTTTGACTTATGGTTTTATAAATTACCTCAAAAAATATCCTTCAATATGTTATTGATATATCAATTTCAATTTCAATACAACAATAAATGTACAGACAATGATTTTGCTGCTTTGAAGGAGTGATCATCCCAGTATGATTTGGTCTCACTTTCATTACATAAATGTGTGAAATCTTCTGTCAGCTCTATTATAGGTTGAAAGAGTTTTGTTTTGCCTCTTTTCAATGTCATTAAGCAGAGTTTATTGACTTTCTGATCACAGCTTATCACTCGGTGCTGTTCAAAGTCACAAAATATCCTATTCATGCAACCACAATCTTATCTCCGCTCACAGTACTGAATTAAGAAACGAACACAAAGGAAGTAAAAGAGCATGCACAGACTTTATACCGAGCACAAAGGGTTTTACTTGCAGTTCCTCTCTGCATGCAGATGAACCAATATGAATATAGTTTGTGGCTGTGTAAAACAAATGCTAGAGGGTTCAGCCTTTTTTTTGTGCGCCTGTGTTTGCACACGCTGCTTGCTCTGAGATTGTCTCCTACTGTGCAGGTCTATGGGTGGTTATTAATATTGAGTTGAATATTATTGTGTCGGCAGCTGCATGCTGATGATCCATTTTGAGGAGCCCAAGCTAAGTGACGAAGAGGAGCCACCAACCGAGCAGGATAAGAGGAAGAAACTTGTGAGTTAAACAAGCAAAACACACACACGAACACAGAGTTTACAAGTCACTTTTTAACTGTTAAGATGTCTTCTGAATTTGTTCTTGTCACGTCTTAATATTTAACACCATATATCGATTTTAAGTTTGTTTTTTTCTTCCCCCATCCCCCCATTAAAGCTCAATTATACTGCAATACCAATTATGGAAGATTGAAAAATCTATGAGTAAATGTTCCATTTTTGTGCATTTATTAAAGCTGGATGTAACAGCACTTAAAGTATTAAAACTGCTCTGGATTTTCGCATTTACTTGCAAAAAAAAAAAAACAACTGGTTATATAGAAGGATTTATTATGATAGACCACCACTAAGTAGATAGTTATTGTAAAGTGGAGCTAAAGTTCTACTTTTACAAAGGTTTTGTTTTAATCATTTTTATTATTACAAGTCTACAGTGCAACGTATTCAGTCAATATTGTAGAACCAGCTTTGCCAAGTTTTCCCAGTTATTCTGTATTGGTTTTAGCTCTGGACTTGGACCAGGCCATTCTAACACATGGATATGATTTCTTTTTAAAATTGTAGCCTTGGTTTTTGGGCGGAAGGAGAAGCTCTCCTCTATTGCAATGTTTTGCAATGTTACTTAAATGTTTTGCAATGTTACTTAAAAAGCTTTTTTGCAGGATTTTCCTTTATTTAGCTCCCGCTCTTATCCCGTCAATTCTGATCAGCTTCAAATTCCCTGCTACATCACCACATCACGATGCTGCCACCTCTGTGTTGTAATGGTAAAGGGAATTAACAGACCCAGCTGCAGAAATAAATTAAAGGGGGATGCATTTCTTTTTCTTTTCTTTTTTTTCAATGGGGCACACTTTTAAAAAAAAAAACATTTTATGCTTCAGGTTGAACAGTAGCTCTGTGACCACTTCTACGGTGCTGAGAAAATAGAATCTCAATAAAATACCAAAATGTGAAAAAAAAAAACAGCAAATGTGTTGTCAGATTGGACACGTTTCCATCCCATTGGGCTTCTTTTGAACACATTGATCTGAAAAAAAAAATAGCTTATGAATTGGTTGTAAAAAAAAAAAAAAATTGGGGAGCTTTTCACAACATTTGCCGGGTTTTTATAAAGAATTAATAAGAACTAAAAACTTTCAAATTTTAATAAGACACCATCTCCTTGAACTCATTTTACAAGTTAATTTATTTTTGAAATGAGTAGAATCTGTCAAAACTGAAACCAAGAAATAGTCTCTGGTTAATCAAGTGTCTCTATGAAATTGTTACAAACGTCCCTAATGGGGTTTATAACCTTTCTACTGATCAACTTAAAATGTTTCATGGCTGTGTGTGAAATAGAAATACTACATTTATCTGTGAGAGAAATTCATTTTACATTGTTAGATTTACCACTCATGCTGGGAGGCTATTAATGAATTTTTTTTGCAGTAGCTATGGTGTGGAGTCCAAAAAGCTTAGTTTTGATCTCATCTGACCAGATCAGCTTCTTCCAGATGTTTGCTGTGTCTCCTTCAAGGGTTGCAGTAAACTGCAACTTCCTATGTCTTTCTGTCTTGCTATTTTCCTATAAAAGCCACATCTGTAGAGTGCACAGCTAATAGATGCCCTGTTAACAGATTCTCCCACATGAGCTGTGAATCTTTGCAGCTCCTCCACAGTTACCATGAGCTCGTTGACTTCTTTCTTTGTTTGTTTTTTGCCCGTTGTGTTCCTTGGTCTTCACAATGTCGCTAGTTCTCTGTTACACTCTGAGGCCTTCACAGAACAGCTGGATTTATGCCTGATTAAATTACACAACACTTGAGTCTAATTAGGTTCCAATTAGTTTCATTTAGAGATATCAGGATTATACTTAATTCTTACTTGTAGGAATGGGAAAAATCCTTTCTACTTCACAGTAATGTTGATCTCACACATAAATTCTCGATTCAGATATGTCGTTGTAATGTGACTAAATTTGTAAAAAGTTCAAGCAGAAAAATACATTTTGAAAGGCCCAGTTTGTATGTAATTTATTTAGTCATTAAGTAATTGCCATTCTAGCTTTTAATCTGGTGGGCTTACATGCATCGTCTAAGATACACTTAGATGCAGACCTTGAATGTATTTGTTATAGACAGAAAGGCTCCATATATAGCCAGTCGGTGGGAGATGTACATCAATTAAACCGAACAAGGATATATCTGTGTGTGAGCATGCATTCGTTTGCTATTCCGGCCCATTCTCAAAGCTCAGAAATGTTCACCCTTCATTCAATATTGTAAAGTACAGTTTAATTGTATTATTGGTGGCTGCCTCTAAGTGGTGTTCTCCAAATGAAAGCTTCTGCAAAATGACTTTTACAGATTTTATTCTCGGGTGTCTGAATGGGGAACTCTTTCTATGAGACTATTTTCTTTGTGTTAGCATATGTGTATTTTGCTGGGTTGTATCCTGGTGCACTTATCGCCTCAACCCAGGCTCTGACTTTTTGCTCCGAGGAATAGAAAAGAGGGGGGGGGGACTTTAAGTCGCACCTCTGCGTCTTAATGCTTGTGCGCCTCTGTGCTTGAAGATGTGGATGAATGCGCGTGTGAAAGCAGCGCCTGTGCATGCATGATACAGTTTTCAGTTTGAGGAGAAAGTCAATGAGAATGGGGATCTGTGACATTTTGGGGAAATTATTGATTCTGGTTTTGCTTTTTCAGAGCGACTCATTTTTTTTTTTCCCACGTGTGTGCTTGTCTGTGTAAAAGCACGTCCTTTAAAGCATGTGCAGGCTGACCTGAATTCGCAGTTACAGGGAGCAGAGGATTGTTTATTGGAGCAAACTGAAATCCAAGTACATTGCATTCATGTTTTTTTTTATTTTTTTTATTTCCACTCAATAGCAAGAAAGCCTTTGTTGCCACCAGCAAGATTATTTGGACGAGTTCAGTACTGGTCAGGTAGCAAATAATGGAAGAAACCCTGGATATTGTCACATGGTATGTGGAATTTAGCCTCTCTCTGGACATGGACCCTTGAGAAGATGAGGGGTTTGAGGCAACACCAAATCGATTTAGGTGGGATCCTGCCTGAACACAGTACTGTCTTAGAACAAAGCCCCACTGCTACTGTTTGACCTCCGAAGAAAGGTCAAGATTCTAGATACTTGGCCTGAATTTACATTTATTTATTATTTTTTTCTTTTTAGAGAAATTATTTGTTGCCATTTAATTGTTCTGGGGTATTTAATTTTTTTTTTGCTGAGAACTGTTGCGCTGAGACAAATCTATAATGCAAGGAAGCAACTAGTGAAACAAGAGTTTATCCCAAGACATTCCTCCTTCTATGCAAACCTGTTGGCTCCTAAAATAAAATATATTTTAAGGTTTCACTTGAAACCAGGAACGCAATTGTGGGTCTTAGCCTTAAGCTTTAAAGTAAGGTCACCTATTGGTGTAAAAGTGCTTGAGGCACATGCCTGAACGGGAGAAGCCCAGTTTAAGTTAACAGAGTTATAATATTGAACCTGTTAGTGCAATGTGATGTGATGTGATGTAAATATAAGTTATAAAATAATTTAGGTCATTTATCATGGTCTTACATTTGAATAATGGCCTTAAAAAGTTCTCAATTAAACCCTGTAACCAATGGATCAAATCGTGTGATTGCAAAATAATTGTGGGTAAAGCTGCAAAGGGCTACATTGGTGTTATATTTGATGGGTTATATTTCAGGGTTCACTTATTCATTCTCTGTGTGACAATAATATTGGCAGTTAGTTGGGCTCTCTCTGTTGTAGATGCCCACCTCTGATATACACTTTTGCGTCGAAAGCTAATTTAATAGTGATGATGATTGGGGATGAGCAGACCGCGTCATCCCCTTACAGTCAGCTGACTGTCCGCGGTTTTTCTGGCGTGTCTGGCTGCACGTCCCGATTCACACTCCATTCAGACAAATTTCAGACATTCATAATAATACTAGCTTCCTTACCGTGCCACACGATTTCCAGAGATGATTCTGCTTAGCAGTGTGATGAACCTCAGTGTCTGTCGTTGTTTCCTGCGTCTGTAAATCCTTATTAGATGTTTGTTTGTCTTATCCACTTCCCAAAAGCCGACTCTGTCTAACCATAACATCCTGAATGTTACGGGCGCCGCCATTTTGATTTGCTTTGTCCCGCCTTCAATCCCAGAGAGCAGCAGTACCTCAGATAGTCACTAAGAGGTGGGGAGCAACCAAGGAACTGGGATAGCGTGGTGTGTAAACGGTTGTTAGAACGAGGCTTGGTTAACTGATCCAAGCTCGGACTGGTCTCGGCTCGGATCGGTTTAACAAGGGTAGTGTAAATGGGGCTAGAGTTATTGCTGCTGTAGGTAATTACAGCGCAGTTGCCTGTTTTACTTTGAATACTTTGAAGTTAAAACAGTCAAACAATGTCAGAAGACCCTGTTGGAGTTTAATCTTAAACTTAAATCTTCAGGAATGTATTTGACTCTTTGCAAACCTTTTTTTTGCTCTTATCAACAGTTTTGTCAGACTAATGAAAAGATTCCAGAGAGGACACAGGGTAACGGGGGTCTGCTTAGCGTTGTTTTAAATTAGTAATCTTATTTAACATTCAAGAGTCAAATATGATGCACCCTGCTTCTTCCTGCTTTCTTACAACACATAAAGTTAAAGTTATGATAAACCATTGGTCGTTCTTCCAAGACGTAATCGTTTAAGATATGCAGCCTGTAATAAGGAGCTAAGTTGTTTCAATCTGAAGACAGAGTAGCTTTGTATGACTGAATAGAATCAAGTCTTTAAATAAGCATTGTATGCTTTGTTGTGCCAGTTCAGACGTGACAGAAAGCGGTAACGGACTACGTTACCCATGATGCAATGTGGTCAAAATGGCCACCAACTCATGTGGTCAAAATGGCCACCAACTCCCATCACGCAACACGGCAAAATGGCCGCCGATCAAGGAAACAGCATCAATTCGGGACGTAACGGACTGCGTTACCCATGATGCAATGTGGTCAAAATGGCCACCAACTCCCATCACGCAACACGGCAAAATGGCCGCCGATCAAGATAAGGTTGCTATGGTGATGGCTATAAAAGCCGATCACACACGATGAGCTTCCTTCTTCCCTGGCTTTTAGCCAACCCGAGAAGACACGCACAGCTGATTCCCACGCCACGTGTTCGATTGCTCGCTGGACCGAGATTTTTCGACGCAACGGTTATTCCCTGCTTTATAACAGGAGGTCGACTAAAATAAGTACTTTTAAATTCCCTCTGATCAAAAGACTGAGAGACGCCATATCTCCCAGTGATCGAAGAGGACCCCGCTTTGTCTGGCCAACAAAGCGACTGTGGACCCGGAGGAAGAAACGAAGCAGCTTCTTCCCATCCCGGTCCCGCTGCAGCCTGCGGATAACTGCGCTCGTCAAGACGCGTCCAGAAAGCTGCATTACTCGGAGCGCTCCAGGACCAGCCCCGAGGCACCTCAAAGTAACGGACTCTCCCTTTTTATTTCTGTCTCACCAACAGGGTGTTTAGAAGTGCCTGGGCAGGCGTAGAACTTTGTAGGTGTTGGTTAATGCTTTTATTCCACGACGAAGTTGGAATTATTTTGCTGAACATTTTCTTTGTATGTGCATGTACTTTACAATTGATTCTGCTGTGTTGATTTGTGATTCATCAATAACCCCGCCGTGGGTTACCGCATTTTTTCTTTTCATCTCTTTCCCTGCTCCCCCCCCCCTCTCTCTTTTCGCTTCTCCTTATCAGTTTAATTTCTTTGTCCGAGCTCAAGTCGCGGGCTTTGCTTTAAACTCCCAGTTAGCTGCCCCCTCTTGAAGCGAGGCATTATCCTATCAGCGTAAGCGTGGTTACGTCATTAGGACCTCCCCTCATACGTCATCGTAGCAGCCATCTTGGGAGGGTCACGTGTATCTGAACTGTAGGTAGCTTAGCTGAACTAGCTTTGTGTAAGACATCAAAGCGTCCAGTGAGATTCCCGAAGCTGTTCTGTCTGTCAATGCTGATACGTGAAATGCCGGTGTTTCGAGGGCGGTGTTAAACAACTTTGAGTTAAGATCTGCTAACCGCTCATTTTAATCCATTGTTTATTTTTGTTTTGTTCTTTATTTCCACATATATATTTTGCATGTTTTAGTTTAGTAATGAGTAAGAATTCCAAAGTTGTTTGAATCAGAGAATTACTGTAACAGGGAATTGCTTTTGGTTCAATAAAACCACGACTGCGGAATAGACATTGTTTTGTGTTCAGTCCAATTCACAGTTACATGGTTATTCAGAAATCAGAGCTAACCTCCTTTGGAGTTAACATCTGATATTAATACAGAGACAATATCATTGGATGGTGATAAGGAATAAGGATTTAAACTCTAATTGCAGTTACATTGGGGTTCTCACAGCCTGCTGGATAAACCTGGTCGGTTAACAGTCCGACCTGATCATTTATTCCAGCATAAATGAGTTCATAACAGAAAGTTAACTAATGCATTAGTGGTATAAATACTTATAAGCTTATAGCTAACATCACCACCATTTGAACTATATTTGTTATAGCGAAATTTTGAGTTGAATGATTTATTATTTAAATTATAATACCAAATTATAATTAATAATAATAATAAGCATATTCAACCAGCTTATGGCATAGCATAAATTGGCGTCCCTGGGTGGGCTCGAGTCTACTTATTGGCGTTCCTTTAGACTAAATCGAATAACCAGCAACTTATGAATTGAATGAACACAATCCATATTCCACCATTTTGACTGCTCACCTTGCCAAAAGGACTATTCAGTCATAATTGATTAAGGAGGTATCATTACTAAATATATACGTGTTTGTGGTGGTTTGAGGTTGTTAACCCGAGGTTTGAATATTGATTTCTGGACTGGAAGTCAGCTAGATTGAAATACACAGCAGCCAGCGTCTGCTACTTGTCAATCAGAGTCTGTGTCGTGTTCTGCTTTGAAAAAAAAGAGACCCTGCCTCCATCTGGTGGCCAGGATAGGTAGTTGCAGTCACGGTCTTAAAGACAGCTTAGATCGCTCAGTGTCCCGGAGGGACCGTTTTGAAAGTCAGTTTCTTTAAACTTGCCTGATGGTTACGCCCTTTTTGTCTTTTTTTAATTTTATTTTATTCATTTTTTTTACTTATTATCATATCTTAATTTTTTTTCCTTTTTTGAATTTTTATTTTATTTTACTTTTACTATTATTTTATTTTGAACATTTTTCTTTTCTTTCCTCCCTTATCCCCTTCTGCTCATCATAAGTGGTCAAAATTGAGCTGTGATTTTGAAACTAGGGTTGCAATTTAGCGGTTTTTAACTGTCATTCTTTGCCACCTCTGAAGCTCCAAAACACTTTGCTATTTTCCACACATGTGTAGAGCACCTGTTCTGAAATAACTTACATCACAAACAAAGCCACAGCTTTATCACTTAATTACTGGCCGAAAGGTTAGTGGTCCATGTCACTCAAAGTTAATATTCTCAAAGTTAAACAAGCATATTAACCGTTCCTAAACATAGGAGCTGTAAGTCGCAGGGTTGATTTTCCCTTGCGCAGCCTAATTAAACGCACGTATTTGAATCCACTTTCTGCGGTAAAGTGAGTCATAGTGCGTGTTTGCTGTTAACAGTTAAAGTGAAGCCACTTAACAGTTGTTGTTAGCAGTTGTTGTTTAGCGCTGAGCTAAATTAAAGTGTATGCGTTGTTACCTAGTGCTAGGCTAGAATACAGCGTTGTTATTTGTTGTCTGTCGTTTAGCGCTGAGCTAAACTACAGTGTTGTTACTTGTTGTGTTGTTATCCATAGCTGACACAGAATGGATAGTGAAGATTCCTCAGTGTTTAGGTCTGAAGGAGCTGAAGGTCCAAACCATTCCATTGGAATGGAGGCCCAGGATGTCATTAGCTCACTGCTTAAAATGACACCGGACGAACAAACCCGTCTGAATCAGTTTAACATAGAGGACTGTGAGAGGAGAATTCAGGAATTGGTGGAGGAGGTCCAGAGCAAGCCAAAGGGTAGATTGGTAGCAGATGTTTTGGGTGAATTATCTGCGTTATACCACCGAAGGTTAACGCTAGAGACTGAGAGGCGTGTTTTAGCTGAGGAAAGAATCAGGGAGCTAGAACAGAGAGTTCAGGGCAGCTGTCATCTCACAGAGGAGCGAGAGGAGGATCACATGAGCTTGCAGACCGAAGGATCTGAGTATGAGGACTCCAAAGGAAAACATGGAGATCACACCTGGAGGACATTGGATGAACTGGGCCCTCAGACACCTTCTGAGCGAAGGGTAAGCGAAGGTCAGGACCGATATAGCAGTGTGATACGAAAAGAAATGCCTAAACAACTTAAGGTGGCAATCAGGACTGATCCACATGATGTAAATCATGGGAAAACACCTGCTTCCCACCTGACCCCTGACACGGCCCGCTATGATCTTTTCCCCCTACCAGGGCGACGAGAGCACCGTTCCTGGGACACAGGTGAACCCCACTCCTCTGAACTGCGTCCACGGACAAGAGTTCATGACAGGGGGGGTCCCCCTGCGTCCCACGAACGGCCGCCTCCGCCAGGTAGGTGGTCAGAACTGGAACCTCCCTCCTATCGTGGTTACCGCAGGCAGGAGTCGTCAGGAGAGGACTCAGATGGACCAGCTCCGATCCCTGAACAGGGACTGCGGATGCGTCAACTTGAGTCCCTGGCCCGAGACATAGAGCGTTTTGATCCTAGCAATACAGAATCCACCATTGATGACTATCTCAGAGAGGTAGAGCGCTGTCTGTTAGACTTATATAGCCCCTCGGCTCGAGAAAAGTTGAGGCTTATCTGGAAAACCACGTCCAGAAGTGTCCATGTTTTCATAGAAAGCCTCCCTCCAGCTACACGTGACCGTTACTCAGCTCTTTGTCAGGCTTTAAGAGAAGAATATTCTGTGTTTACAGACCCAGCTTCTGCGACTCTTGGAGCTTTTGCAATTCAGCACAAGAGAACTGAAGCACCAAAAGAGTACTACCGTCGCTTGCGGGCTGCTTACTTTCAGGGACGAAATGCTCCCGGCTTGGAGGAAGACCACGCTTTCAAATCTTTGTTCCTCCATAATCTTCATGAAAGCGTGCGTTATGAGGTTACCATGCATTGTAGAACCAAGAAACTTACCATGCAGGAAATCAGGAAATACGCGCAGGTGGCATGGGAAACACGTGTCCGGCCCAACAAAGGAGCCGATAGTGATAAAAAGGTTCTGCAGATTCACGCCGAACCAGAAAAGAGTTTAGGTCTGGAGGGACATGAGATGCCTCCCTTCAAACCTAAAACTAGATTTGGCCCTAAGAAGCAACATGGTTTTGAGCCGCAGCAGAAGGAAGCTTCCCAGGATAGGAGAGGTCAGCATGGCAGCATGGAAGGTGAGAGGTTTCAAAAATGGCACAGGCCGGATCCAGCTCGATACGGTAAGCAAACTGACAGGCCAGAAAGGTCGAAAAGCACACATGACAACAAAGGCTGGAACCTGCGCATGGAGGAGTCAATGAGAAAGGAGATAGAGGAGACTTTTCGCAGGTTGCTAGCCGAAACAGTGCATCAGATCGCGCCGCAGCCGTCCCAGCCATCATCCAATCCTGTCGACCCTCCAGGTAAGCCAGGCCCAAAACCCCAGCCAGCATGACTAGGCGTGGAGCAGGCTTCCCCTTCTAACAGAGTTTATCTGATTAAGGGGGGGGACCAACCGAAAAATCACCAACAACCTTCTAAGATCCCATCAGCAGGTGATCAGAAAGCCCCTTTTCTAAGGTTTCTAGGTGAGCTAAACCATCATGAAAATGCACACCGTTTATACTGCTCGACAGTTATCGGAGGATGTGTAACTGCAAATGCTCTTTTAGACACGGGTTCCGAGATCAGTCTAATGTGCTCAGATTTGTTTGATGAGGTGACCAGAGCTATGGTGTCTCTTGGGAAACCGTTCCAGGTGGAGACCTGTAACGTGGGCATCACCAGCTACACTCAGGATCAGTCATGCATCACCAAACGGGCGTGGTTAGACATCACTTTCCGTGACATGACCCTGGTGCACCCCATCTACATATGTACTTTGGACACAGAACCTTTTCTTGTGGGTCAGGACCTGTTGAACAGGTTAGCCCCACTCATTGACTGCTATCATGGTCATCTTTGGGCCCAAGTGGGGACTCCCAAGCCCCTCACTTCTGGAAGTGGACTGTCCGTCCCCATCAACCAGGTGACCTGCTCCGAGGAGCCCAAAGAACTTTTAGCACCATTTCTGCCTTCAACAGAGCCGATTTCCAAATCCTCTGACACACCACCGCTTCTCAGCGATCAGAGAACTTCTCTCAGCAGCCACACATCTTTCCTCTGCTCACTTAAACACTCTGGAGTTGAACCCTATAACCCCAGAGTGGCCGAAGGTGTCCACCTGGAAAGCACATTCATGACAGACGTGTTGCTGGCCCTTTGGTCAGAGAAGTCTGCGATCAGCAGAGATCTGTACAACTCTCTGTGCCGTGAAAAGCCCCATCTGGCTGAAACAAAACACAGCCACTACTTGCTCTCAGCAGACTGGCCTCGCCGGCTTCTGAAAGCAACGGGGGTGTGCATACTTTATGCACAGATTGGCACAAGACAGGACTCTCCAGACACCGTGTTTACTTTTCCTTCCAGCATGATCCAAATCAGGCGACATGAAGCTCGGCCTGCTGGATCTATTTGTGGTGCAACGCTTGAAGCTGAAGGAAATCTGTTGGTGTATGCGACAGCAACCGACCCAACAGAACCAGCACCAAATCAACCAGGAGACCGGGACTCACCCACTGAGCCCTACCCTGGTTTCGAAACAGAAATTATGCAACAGCTGGAAAAAGCTGATGCACTGACCACTGAAACAGAGGAAATGGCACTTAAGGAGCTGTTTTATGAGTTTCAGCCCATTCAGCCCAAAGATTCAAACGAACTTGGGATCACACTGACACACGTCCATGACTCACCAGTAGGAGAACACAGAAGCTGCAAAGCTAATCTGACAACTCTCCCACAGGTGACGTCCCGGCCTTCAACGGTCCAGGACACCCAGGAGTATGTACAAGGCTGCTTAACCTGCAGCCAGTTACAACCCACACGACCACTAGACCAAGCCCTGCTTCAGCGAAGGGGGGTTACATTTCCGTGGTCACATTTGCAGACTGACTGGATCGGTCCAGTCCCCAAATCGTCAAGAGGGTAACAGATATCTTTTGACAATAACAGGCAGTTTCACAGAATGGGTCGAATGTCTGCCGGCACCGAATGACACCGCTGTCACCACAGCAGCCCTGCTGCTAAATCACGTTTTCAGCCGGTGGGGCCTTCCCCTGTCCATCGACTCGGACAGAGGAACGTCAAACATTATGACCGTGCTTTTCAACATGTTGGGCGTGGAAGTTAAATTCCACATCACCTACCGCCCACAGTCATCCGGACAGGTGGAGCGAATGAACTGCACCGTGGTCAGCATGTCAAAGGAACATGCCAGCAGCCATGACAGGGACCGGGATACAAAGCTTCCCCTGGTCCTAATGCTAGTCCGCTCTACCTCACCATGCTCCACAGGGGTGACACTTTTCCAGGTGATGACAGGAAGGCAAAGGACACTTCCCCTGAATCTCATCTACCAGCCCGAAGACGTCAGTGTGACAACCGTCTACACGGCACACCAGTGCGTCACTGACTTAAAAGACCGTCTCCGAACGACTTTCGCGTGGCCTCGAAAGAACCTAGAAGCCAGCGTGCAAAGTCCAGAGTACAAATGGGTTCATGCGAACCAAATTAAATCGTCCACCAAACTCTCCTCGCAGGGAAGGGAGCCTAACTCCGCCCCCGCCGAAGAGAACAATGCATAGCATTAAATAGGACAAGTGCATGTTCAATCAGGACACTTTAAACATGCACTAAATAAAGCAAGTGTCCATACATAACTTCACGTCTATAATTTCACATTCAGCCATAACACCATGCATTGCTTTGGAAACGCTCACGGAAGTGGTAAAGAATGACATGATGTATACTCAGGTTGTTAGAGATTTAATGCAGGACCTCACTCGAGAGGTTAGTTCATCCATAAATAGCCTTGCTGAAGGACGGATTCCTCCGTACCTGGTACCAGTAGATTTGGTTGAAAAGGTTCTCAAATCTGCCTCTAGTGAAACACTGCAACCACCACAAATACACCTGGCGTACAGCCTAGGTAGTGCAATTCCGATATTTGTAAATCCTGACAACTTGGAGATAGGATTTATGCTAAACCTTCCCATCATTGAAAGAGCTAATGTGTATAGGCTTAAATCAGTATTGAATGTCGGTTTTTGGCAAGGTGAGACCCACGTACACCTACAAACTCCCTCAATATTGGCCTATCATGATGCTGACCCCAAACTTTATTTAGTCCCTAATTTGGATTTGTGTACCAAAACCAAAGACATCCACTGGGTATGCCCAAGCAACCCATTTATCAGAGACGTTACCAATTACCTGTGTGGTCTAATGAATCTCCTGAACAAAACTGTCAGGCTAGAATGACCCTTAAAGATGCAGGTGTGGAAACCAAAATTGAGCGGGCAGGTAACCGCTGGCTCGTTAGCACCCCAGAGGCAGAAGCCCTGTTATCCTACGAGCAGCATGACACAGTTACTAGACTAAAACTGCCCAACCAAACCATTTTCTGTTCCCCACCTCAAGGCGCTGTAGTCCACATTGGAAACATGGTTCTGCATCACCTTGACGTTGATAAATATGACTCAGAGATTGAAATAATAGATGTCTTTAAGGGATACAATTTCAGCATTGATGTCGGCATTGAAAGACAGCTTTTACTTGCAGGCACCCAGCTGATTAAATTCAGTCTCACTCCATCAGAGTTGAGCTCGGTCCCTCTGCTTCGCTTCCCCAGAGCTACAGAGCCGACCGACACTCACATTATGACCATTATTGTGGTTCTCCTTGTATTTGGATGGGCCATCACTACCGCGATGGCGTATGCAGCATACAAGCAGATCAAACAGTTGCAAATCAGGATTGACGCCCTCACCTTTGTCGCTCCCAGGTTCGTAGCACCAGCTCCTTGAAGGCCATAAGCTGATTAGACTACGAACCGCTGGTCTCTTTCCTTTCCCTTTTTCCCTCTCTCCTTTCTTTGGTTCAAAGTTCAAACCTGATGACCAATGAATGTATTGACAATGGTGATTGTGAAGTTTGCATTTTTTTATTTTTTTTTTTATTACTTTATTGTTGCCTTATTAGCCAATAGAAACGACTAGCTATAGCTTAGTCCTGCCCAGGCTAGGTCACTGACCCAGGCACAATGAATGCTTCATTTTTCCTCCTCTTGGATGATGAACTGAACTGCATGAATCCCAATGGACTACTAGAAAGACTATTAGGTTGTTCCACTCATGCACAACGGATTTTCGTCACGCCAGAATGGACTTGGTTGTAGCTTTAAAGACTGTGACCAGCATCCCACTCTTCAAAGCTAAAGGGGGGTATGTTGTGCCAGTTCAGACGTGACAGAAAGCGGTAACGGACTACGTTACCCATGATGCAATGTGGTCAAAATGGCCACCAACTCATGTGGTCAAAATGGCCACCAACTCCCATCACGCAACACGGCAAAATGGCCGCCGATCAAGGAAACAGCATCAATTCGGGACGTAACGGACTGCGTTACCCATGATGCAATGTGGTCAAAATGGCCACCAACTCCCATCACGCAACACGGCAAAATGGCCGCCGATCAAGATAAGGTTGCTATGGTGATGGCTATAAAAGCCGATCACACACGATGAGCTTCCTTCTTCCCTGGCTTTTAGCCAACCCGAGAAGACACGCACAGCTGATTCCCACGCCACGTGTTCGATTGCTCGCTGGACCGAGATTTTTCGACGCAACGGTTATTCCCTGCTTTATAACAGGAGGTCGACTAAAATAAGTACTTTTAAATTCCCTCTGATCAAAAGACTGAGAGACGCCATATCTCCCAGTGATCGAAGAGGACCCCGCTTTGTCTGGCCAACAAAGCGACTGTGGACCCGGAGGAAGAAACGAAGCAGCTTCTTCCCATCCCGGTCCCGCTGCAGCCTGCGGATAACTGCGCTCGTCAAGACGCGTCCAGAAAGCTGCATTACTCGGAGCGCTCCAGGACCAGCCCCGAGGCACCTCAAAGTAACGGACTCTCCCTTTTTATTTCTGTCTCACCAACAGGGTGTTTAGAAGTGCCTGGGCAGGCGTAGAACTTTGTAGGTGTTGGTTAATGCTTTTATTCCACGACGAAGTTGGAATTATTTTGCTGAACATTTTCTTTGTATGTGCATGTACTTTACAATTGATTCTGCTGTGTTGATTTGTGATTCATCAATAACCCCGCCGTGGGTTACCGCATTTTTTCTTTTCATCTCTTTCCCTGCTCCCCCCCCCTCTCTCTTTTCGCTTCTCCTTATCAGTTTAATTTCTTTGTCCGAGCTCAAGTCGCGGGCTTTGCTTTAAACTCCCAGTTAGCTGCCCCCTCTTGAAGCGAGGCATTATCCTATCAGCGTAAGCGTGGTTACGTCATTAGGACCTCCCCTCATACGTCATCGTAGCAGCCATCTTGGGAGGGTCACATGTATCTGAACTGTAGGTAGCTTAGCTGAACTAGCTTTGTGTAAGACATCAAAGCGTCCAGTGAGATTCCCGAAGCTGTTCTGTCTGTCAATGCTGATACGTGAAATGCCGGTGTTTCGAGGGCGGTGTTAAACAACTTTGAGTTAAGATCTGCTAACCGCTCATTTTAATCCATTGTTTATTTTTGTTTTGTTCTTTATTTCCACATATATATTTTGCATGTTTTAGTTTAGTAATGAGTAAGAATTCCAAAGTTGTTTGAATCAGAGAATTACTGTAACAGGGAATTGCTTTTGGTTCACTAAAACCACGACTGCGGAATAGACATTGTTTTGTGTTCAGTCCAATTCACAGTTACATGGTTATTCAGAAATCAGAGCTAACCTCCTTTGGAGTTAACATCTGATATTAATACAGAGACAATATCATTGGATGGTGATAAGGAATAAGGATTTAAACTCTAATTGCAGTTACATTGGGGTTCTCACAGCCTGCTGGATAAACCTGGTCGGTTAACAGTCCGACCTGATCATTTATTCCAGCATAAATGAGTTCATAACAGAAAGTTAACTAATGCATTAGTGGTATAAATACTTATAAGCTTATAGCTAACATCACCACCATTTGAACTATATTTGTTATAGCGAAATTTTGAGTTGAATGATTTATTATTTAAATTATAATACCAAATTATAATTAATAATAATAATAAGCATATTCAACCAGCTTATGGCATAGCAGCTTTATGTTTAAACTTATCAAAATAATTAATTTACTTAAGCACATCCACCACTTCAAATATCTTAAGCACCACTGCACTATTGAAGTGCTGCTAAACTGAACTCTACTCATTGCTTTGGCCTGCACATATTCGCTCTCTGGTTCATCTGCTAAAGTGAATTAAAGGAAGAAAAAAAAAAACTACCAAAATTTACTTTAATTTTTGCAGGGATTTCTGGCCTGTGTCCCATAGAAGCTCCAGGAGGGCAGGGAAGGGAAGGTGATTCACCAGGCTAGCGGTTCCTCTCCCGCTGTCTGTACCTACCCTCTCCTCTCATTTCCATACCTCCTGCCAGTTACTGCACAAAGACCTGACCCATCACGCAGACCGCTTTGGAAACCTTGCCTTCATGTTGCCTAATTATTCAGCTCTTTATGTCCTTTAAGAGTTTAAATCAAAGCTTTTCTCTTTTATTAAGTTTTAATAGAAGAACCCCACTCTGTTTATTTCCTGCAATATGCCTTTTATCTTCTGGATGAATTAAATTGTTTCTGAGCCGTTGACTTTTTAGAACTGCTTACATATGCAGTATCTAATTCATTTTTGACTTTTATTTATCTTTAAATTATTCAGCTAACCCTGGGTGTGATAACAAATACTTTGTTTTTCTTTATATCATATTTAATCCAAAGAAGGGGAGAAAACACACCAATCGTCTAAATTTGTCTATTTTGATGTTCTTTATCTTCAGGCTGTTTGGTAATTATGTAGTTGAAATGCAAAGAGAAAAGTAAGCATTGCTGTAATCCAAGCCATTTTAGCTGCATGCACAAAAGGGAATGTACACATGTACACAATGATATACATACCATGAATATGGATGATGTATAAAGCTCAGATCTCGTGTATATCAATAGTCTATTAAACTTAAGCATGAAGATATGCTGCTTTGCATTCCAGACACAGACTAAAGTCATCGTGGGTGCACCTCTTCAGATTTCTAGTCCTGTAGGTGGAGAGGCTGCCTCCTGGCTGCTGCTGTCTTCTGATTTCTGCCTAAATTGGACTTGCTATGTTTTTCTCTGCTTCAAGGGGAGTTTGTTTTTGTGTCATGGAAGCTGTTGACTGTTCCACTCTGTGTTGTATTGGATTTGTAAGGGTCCCCCCACTTTGATCTGAGTATTTCAGACAACTAGACTCTGCTAACTGATGGTGTGTGGGGGGGGGCCTCTGTACATAATGCATCATTTGATTCTTGTGCTTCATCTACAAGGCCAGTACCATCAAACAAGAAGAGGGATAGGCAACATCAAAGGCATTGTCTGCTGGATACTAATGACATGGGCTCTGTTTGTTGTGCTGTGGTGGCTCACACCCACTTGAGTCTGTTCGGTTTGTCCCTCCACAGTAATGTACACAGGTTACTCAGCTGAATTTGTTAAAGTAGTTGCTGCTTACTGATTACACGCCGGCACAAAAACAGGATGAAGGTGCCCTTATAACGCGCATTAGTGCCAAAACAAATTGGCACACGTGCCAATGAGAGCGGGGTTGGTTGCTGAAGCTTATCATTCAGCTGCGATTGAGGCAGTGGTGTTTCGTTACAATTGTTGCTGGAATCACAGTGCTGTGTGGATCTCAGCAGCAACTTAGTTGTCTAGTGTGAAATGTAGGGAGGATAGTGACCAGATTGCCAAATAAAGGTCCTTGCAAAAGCATTGAAAAAGACTTTACATTTCAGTGTGTTTTTCGGGGATTTTTGGACTAGCTCACAGTAGTGCATAATTGGGAAGCTGATGAAAAAAAAATGCATTCGTTTCATTTAGCTTAATTAAAATCCGAAAAGTCTTATGGTATTCAGTCCAATTTGGGTCATGTCCCTACCAGCTTTAATCATCTTCAGACTTTTTTTGCACATCCCCATTCTTTTTGGCCTTATAGATTGCACATATAGTTTCTGAACGGCATTCATTTTGTCCTGACAAAGATTCTTAATTGAATTAAAACAACAAAATTGTATAACAAGCATTGATAAAGACTGATAAATTCTGTGCTCTAATCCAAATATGCAGCTTTTATTTTGAAGCACCAGCTTTTATTTTTCAGGTCATGTCTTCTGTTTTCCATGCAAGCAGTAAACAGTCAACAGACAAAGAGGCAGGTTACCCAGAAATATCAGAAAGATTAATAAATGATCTAGTTTTTATCTGGACACCAAAGTATTTATTTACAGAAGTTAAAATAAAAGTCATGTCGCGGAGCCGTTTACCTCATGCAGGTGGTCGTCAATGCTAGCTGACACACACTCCTCACCAGTTGGTGGCGGTAATTTTCAATGTGAGGAAACGCAAACAGCGCTTGGCTCTGGGCTGTGAGTCGAGTCCTGAGCGGCTGAAGTCGAGCTTCAGGTGCCGCCTTGACGTCAATTTGCCTGATGGCTCATCTATTGTGGCTGTTAGCTTGTTAGTGACAGGAGTTTGTTTGCGTGCGTAACTTTCCCAGACATTATTAAAATGTGTTGGAATTAAAAGAAAAGTATTCCTAACGCACCGTTTATACGGGCTGAAAATCAAATAATCCGACCATGACATGCGTTTACTCGCACCAAGCTTTATTCAAAATAGAAACTCTGACTTTAGCAGAGTTGATGAATTTCCATAAAACTGCAGAAGTTTTGTACTAATTTGTGCGGAAAAAAACAAGCGCAGAGGTGTGTTGGTTCTGGTTCAAGTTCGCACAATGGTCCCGCACCTGGTTCTGAGATGGTTGAGAAATCCTGCCGTTGCTTTTTAGAGAGCGGGAATGAAATAATGATGATCCCAAAATGTTCTATGCTCAAAACTGTCCAACCCTCAGAAGAAATAAAGTATTTGGAAGAAAAATGTGGCAGAAAGATATGTAGAAGGACAAATATAGAATGCAGCTTGGGCTGAAACAGTCTATGAAATGATTTGATTGTCATAAGTGGTGTTTTTGCTCTGGTTTCATGCCTAATTATTTCCCTGGATGGAGGTTCAACCAAACCGCATTGACCCCCTCAGTTTTACAGCTTCACTTTTGTTGTGTAAAATCACTATTCATAGAGACTATTAAATGACTGACTAACAATCTAGTCAACATAAACTTCTTTACTTAAAGCAAAATTAGTTGCACCTAAGCAGCAACTTGTGTTTTGTGCGCTTATTTGCTCTTTCATTCCAAATGTTCAATTTTGATAAAAAGAAATGGAAATAAAACTTTTTTTCCCATCAGATTCAACATTAAAATAATTGTTAGTTGCAGGACTGCAAATTTTATTGTTCAATTGCGATGACGAAGGTTGCCAGAGGAAAGTTAAAATCATATTCACAGTTTAAAACGTAAATTGTGCTTAACGCCCCTTGTGAGTGTTGCGCAGAGGCCATCATTAGGTCTGTTTAAATAACCAGTCTTGTGCTTTAAGTCTACCTGGAAAGACTGTTTTAAAACGTTTGTCAGAAAAGAAATGTAACCTAAATGGTATCCATTTCTACTTTGTCAAATTCCACATTTAGTATTCTATCTTTTAAAAATTGTACAAACTTTTCCTCAAGTAGCCGTTAGTCATCATTATTTTCTCTTGAAGGCAAAAATGATTCCGTCTTTTCTGCAAACGGGTCAAAAATACCTGCCAATCCAATTATCTCTGTAACAGGTCATTATCAGCTTATAGAAAAGGTTGGGCACACCATTCTCAGTCGCTCAAAAAATAATATTTGAAGCTGATCAAACTTTAAGTTGTTCCTTTCATTCAACCATCTTGTATTATCTCATTTTAATGAGCAATCACACAGCCTCCAAAGATCCTGCAGAGGTGTATATTTGTAGGAAATGAGTTTCAGCGTGTTATCGTTTCACTCTGAGCCACACAAAGCTTTGGTAATGAAGACTTGCCATTCTTGCTTCATTGTTGTTCTGTTCTCAAGCAGACCGTCAGTCTCAGCATAATTTGGTTGGGTTGAATAACAGACCTCCCTGACATTGCTATTTTGCAGCGCAGGATGAAAAGATTCTTGTTTGTATGGCTCAAGGCAGAGCTACCAAAATTAGCTTCCATTTCTTTATGCCTCTCATCTGTATAGCCACTTGTCCATGAGGGAAGTGAGCAGCGCTCCAGGACTGTTTGGGGGAAAAAAAATGTTTTAGTTGACTAAAATCATCATTGAAGTTCAGAACTAGTTTTTAAAGTCCAAACATTAATTTGAGGTTTAAAAAAAGTTCAGAGAAAGTTTGACGTCGCTGAGAGATCCTGCTGTGGTTTGCAACTGGCTCGGCATGTGACTTGTGCAAATTGGCTCAGCTATTTAGTTTCCTGCGCACGTTTGCTATTGTAAATTTTCCTAAAATCTGAATGTTGTTTTTTCTTCTCCACAAGTTTTTATTTTTTTCTATCTAAAATAATGAAGTTTTGCTTATTGCTTCTTTAAAATAATATCTAACTTAATGTGTAGGACATTTAATCTGGTAAACCAGTTTATTAAATTGCACAGCTGCATCCACAACCGGCTGAATAACATGGAACATACCTGGGAGGGTGAATGGGGTAAATTAGCAACTCCAACCAGCAAGGTTTTAGTCAGTGCATTTCAGCATAACGGACGGTTACGCTGAAAGTTGTCAAAATTACACCTAAATTAGACAGAATGTAACGGTGCTATGTGCTAAGCTCACAGTACAACACAGATGTTTCAGAGCAACATAAAGCTCACGAGCATTAGCGAAGTTGTCAACTGCCCGGACAACACACCTGTAAGCTAGCGCTAGCTGTTATTAGCTTCACGAACAGCCTAACACCAGGGTTCTGTCGCAGTCTGGGCCCTTCAAGCCGCACCACGCAACACTCCCCTGCGTGAATGCTGACTGAAACAGCGAAACAACATACGTGCTCAGTCTTTGTTGTCTATATTCAATTATTTTTTAAGTGGTACAGGAGCAGGATAGTTGTCACAAACCTAGAAAGCCCTCTTGTAGCTATAGACCAGGGGTCGGGAACCTTTTTGACTCAGAGAGCCATGAAAGCAAAAAATCTGGAAATTCATTTCAGTGAGAGCCAATAGGGTAGTTCACGCGTGACGTCACATGTGACGTCACGCGTCACGACGTCCGCGCTACTTCCGGGTCCCGCTTGTAGGCAAACACAGGACTGCTCTCGCATTCTATCATTACAAAACGGGTCAATTAGAGCGTGCTTTTAGTTAGTTTATTTTCGAAATGTAAACAGTGCCTACGACTTGTGCTCCCGGTTGCACACAGAGGCATTCCAATTCGTTGGATGTACGTTTCTTTCGTTTACCAAAGGACGAAGAAAGACAAAAGAAATGGATATTTTCAATGAAGAAGGACCCAGGCACACGATCCCAGTCGACTGTGGGAGCCATCACACCCCGACAGAATGTGCAGTCTACACTTCATCTCCGGTAAATACAACTTAATTTTGCACTGGTCATTGTTCTACTGAAATAGCGGCGGAGGGGAGTTGGCGATCGCTACACGGGGCCGGGAGAAGCAGAGCCGCAGACTGCAGCAGCCTGCGGCTCTGCTTCTCCCGGCGGCTGCATTACGCCCTGGTTTACGCGCGCTAGTACTTCTGTGTTTCCGCTGCAACGTTGCCGACACCTTCACCCATTTTAATAAGACAAAAACACCTAAATAATCATTTGTGAACAATTTTTTTTAACCTACCGGGCGGGTCTTCCTCTCTGCTGATGAGCGGTCTGTGTCCGTGAACATCCATCCATTTTCTGACCCGCTTAATCCCTCACGGGGTTGCGGGGGTTTCTGGTGCCTATGTCGCGATATCAACCATCAACTTACTCTTAAAACGATCTTGTGATACGTTATCTAAAGAAGAAAAATACGTCGAGAACTTGTCGTTTCCTTTGTTTGCGCCCGCCTTCTGTTTTCCAGTCCGGCGCGCATGCGCGAAAAACCCGGATGAAAACAATAGCGGTGATATTTTGTTTTATCTGCGAGCCAGATGAAATTATCAAAAGAGCCATAACTGGCTCGCGAGCCATACGTTCCCGACCCCTGCTATAGACGGTAATCTCTACTCCTTGGTTCATACTGATCAATATGAATTACCATTTAAATTTGAGATATAAATTGTACCAGAATATTAGTCACAGGATCAGCCAAACTATAAAAAAAAGTGTGACTTATAGTCCGAAAAATATGGTATATCTGGACTGACTTTCACTGCCTTTTATGTCTACATCTGATATAAAGTTCAGTGACTGAGATGCAAAAATCATTATGATGCAAAAGAAAAATTATTTATTTAGAAATACCATGATTTTGTGATCTTTCAAAAATAGTGTTATAGTGCTTTTTTTCCCCGACTGCACTTCATCCACTCAATTTTCCATCAGTGTGCTTTCATATGGCACTCTGTAAACAGTCAGCCTTTTGGCAGTAACTTTTTGATGCTTTTCCTACCTGTATAAGGGTGTCGGTTACTATGTCTGTATCACAATGTTTTATTCATCTTGTGTAGCATTCGTATTTTCTGAGATACTGCTTTCATTTGCTTTCATTTGCTGTAAACCACAATCATCCAAACAATCATAAAAAATGCTTGCAATCTATCACTGTGTGCATTGTTGCGAATGACTGCATAGAACAAAGACTTTAGAGATGCATTTCTGTCATGTTTTATTCGAGTGCTGCGGGATTTGTCTCTGAGAGCTTTCAGAACAAGCCACTAAAGTGCCACAGAAAGGTCCCTAAGGTACACCGATGCATCAAGGTCAAGATCTGACTGACAGTCATGTCAAGAGTGCAAGTTAAAACATAACAATATCCATCCACACACACAAACTCTAATTATAATTAAATTTTGCCGTCGGCAAGGAACGTAGGATGGCCCCTCGCTAGAAAAGATGAAGCAGGTCACAAGTGTCAAATATAGCCTTTGTGTAAATGCCAGGATAAAGATTTTACAAACTGAATAATTACTGCCAGGCAGTTTCCCTCACTTTGCCTTTCATTACATTTAATGTCATGACAACGTTGGGCAGGTTAATTTTTATTTTAATATGCTTGATTTTCTGCTTCCAGTTTTAATGTTTGCTGATCAACTCATCTGAACTACTGTCACAAAAGGAAACATTATTCATAAGTGATCTGTCTTACATGTGTATAGCTCCAGAAATGTAGTAATATTACCTAACATGCAAAGCGTAAGTAAGCATATGTTTATCCTTAACTAAATATTCTTAGGCTACAAAAAGTTGATAGTCTATGTTCTCTTGTGTTTCTGCCACTTAAAGTAACTTGATTAGCCGGTTGTGATTAGCGTTTTTTTTTTTTTGTCCAAGCGAATGCAGTACTCTCAGTGAATATAATATTACCCTGGCTGGATGATAAATATCTGTCTGTGATTGGCTGGCTACTTTTTTCAAGTCGAGAGCCCAGAGACTGAGCCGAGCACAGAGCAGGCGGAGCGGGAGAGTCGGGGTTGAGCGCGTACCAAAACATGTTTTGGTTCGAGCGTGTGATTTTTACGTGAAAAAAAACACAAATTAACGTTTGTTCACATTAGTCTCACGGCGCGCTTAGGTTGGTGGCACAAACGCCATATTAGAGATCTGTCTCAGGCGCTGCATTAGGGGAGGTGTCAAATAGATTTTGACAAAGGCTGCCAGTAATCTGGTTAGGAGCAGAGAATCAGTTATGGTCAATAACCCCAGGAGGGGAAAAGCTAAAGTTTCCTACATCTTGGTTGAAGTGAATTCTGCTTTTTTGGAGTAACCTACAGGTTCACTACAGAAAAATATTTACAGATAAAAACAAAAAAGAGTATTGTTACATGTCAGCTCTTACATCAGTTCTACACGGAGTCGATTAGTGTGATTCAAGTATGATAATGTCAATAACTGATCTTAGCCTGGACAATTAGTTGTTAAATAGATCAGTGTATTTCTTAATTAACAGTGAAGACGAGCTCATTCATTAGGTGTGGGACTCATTACAGTGGAACCACGAGTCTGTTTTTGAGACCTGAGCAGCATTTCTGATTTTCACACCCTACTGTTTATACTTTTATATGTGTTAATTAAAATTCAGACTTTTCAATATGAATGACCCATAGGCCTTCATTCAGAAAAAGGTGGCCTAATTAAGAGAATAATACCCCATTAGACAGTAGATATTGATAAACTGCATATGTCTTTTTGTATTATTATTTTAATCTTAGCCACAATAACGATTGTGGTCTGGTGCTTTTTTCAGTTTTGGATAAAATTTGAGATTTGTTTAAATTCTAATAAATTGAAATAAAATTTAAAGTTTTTCTATTTTTTGGGTTATAAATGTTTTTCCCTACTTTCAACAGAACAAACGGGACATATACTGGTCAATCTCTCTTTTAAAATGGTTACTGTATTTACTCAACTCTGCTTTAGAGTAAATATCTTTGAAGGTTTGTGGTCCTGTTTGCTATGAAACAAAATTTTCAGTGAAATTCATCCACAAGATTTGAGCCTATGCTGTAAGGCCAAATTTTGTCTAATTGCAGTGGGCCCACTGTTATTCTTAGGGCCAACTGGTCGCACTTGATTCATGCCTTATTTCTGTAAAGTTCCTGGATGTTTATTTTTCTCTCTGCTTTTTAGATATTTTAGGTTCTGTCATTATCCTTTTCGTGCTTGACTATTTTCAGAGTAAGGTTTTTCAGTTTTTATGTGGCTTTTTATGTTTGTGCGTCAAACCATTTAACTATTTCCAATGAATCATTCAGCTACTTAAAAGGCTTCTTAACTGAAGAGCTGCAGAACGTTTCTGTCTCCACAAAGAAAACAACTTAGAAAAAATGTCTTTGAAATAGGATTTTTAGCAAGCTTACCAGCAGTCGTTAACAAAAACACAATTGTTCTTTTTTTTTAGCTGAATCCATAACAAATAGAACAGTTACCACAGTTAAAAAAAATATTTTGGGACTAACAGGATCGTGGTCAGCTGAAGATTAAGTCTCTCAACTCCAATGTAAGGTCTTGAATGAGGTACTGGACAGTAAATGAGTGAAATATTATTGTTAATATTATAGTTATGTGCTTTGGTCTCCTTATTTTGATGTTTTAAAGCGCTTCATAAATCAATAAATTCATGAAATTAATTCATGAAATGGCGATTGATGCTTAAAAACAACTTTCCCCAGAAAGACCACACAAAGGAAAAAGACCATTATAAATTTAACATCAGACACCTACTCTTAAAATGAATAAGTAAATAGATATTAGGAAATTGGAGGCAGTTTAAACCTTTTAGAGTATTTTACTTTCTTTATATTGCTATAATGTGCTGTTATAGACTTCAAAGCTGAAAAAGCTGATGGCATGAGTCAGTTGCACTGTTTTGATTGGCAAGCTCTGCAGTTTCCTATTAACAGGGAAATTAACTGAGGGAAAACTGCATGATGAGTGTTGACAAACTCAGTGCTTTGAAAATAAACGGGCACATTAATGTAGCCTGAAAGTTTGTTACTCTGCAATCATGGTTGTTGTTTAAAAAATAAGCTTACTAATTAAGCTACTCTTAATTTTATGCTTGTTAAACATGTTCATAACATGGAAATATGCCACATCTGATACTTTATTTCCAATTGTAAAGATCTCGTGCTGTATCTTTTTAAGATTTCTTTTCAGTCAAAATCAGTTTTAATTGCCAAGTTCATGCAGCAAGGAATTTGACTTCTTTTCCCTTTTGCTCTCAATAAAAACATTTTAAGTAAAAAATGCAAAATGGGTGAATAGAAATATTTTCCTTATAAATATGAATATACACATGAATCTTCAAGTGCAACCCTATGTTTGTACTACTAAACTTTATGCTCACAAACAATGCCTGTAGTTGCACCTGTGCTCTGTTTATTCTCTTCTCTGGCACTGGTGTGAGCAGACACCCATCCATTCCACATATTCCCTTCGAAAAGTTGTACTTTTTAATTCAAAAACAGTCTATGTCATTTATACACATTTAGTTCCTAAACAGTGAGTCTAGATGACACATCATCACAAATGTCTAGTATCGACTTCCTGTTTTATGGGTCATGGCCATAAAGGCTTTTTTGTTTTTAAAAAAATAGGGTGGGTTGGAGTTTGTTGCTTTAACAATAACGGTAAAAATTATTTTATTTTTTGTATTTTTAATATTTATTGATTTGACGATGCTAAAATAAATTTTGAGTTCTTTTAAATCAAGATTAAAACCACATTTGTTTAGGATTGCCTTTGACTGTTCTAGGTAAATTGTTTAACTGAAACATCATTAGTTTGTTTGTAGTCCAACTGTTTCTAAAGTCATTAATATTTGCATTTAGTTTCCATTTTCCTATATTTGATTTTGTTTAAATTGTTCTACATTTATTCCAACGCTTTTTTTACTTGCTTTTATTCTATTTTTATTGTCCTGTTTTAATCATGTAAAGCACTTTGCGTTGTCCTTGTACTGAAATCTGCTATACAAATACATTTGCCTTGCCTTTTAAAAAAGTTTTCAAATGATTACATTGAAAATGAGTAAAAGGGTTTTGAGAAATCATGTTAACATAAGACACCTTATCATGTCTGAAACGGCATGTCTTGGAGAATAAATATAACTCAAACAGCCAAGGAAAGACATGTTGAGGGAAAGCAAAGTAAAAGCCATCCGTCAAATTTAGATAACCTTGCTTTAGAGCTATCATTGTAAACCAGCAACAGTGAAATATGAATTGGGACACAACTGCATCTTTGGATTTATTTGTTCTTTGGTAGCCACATATATCAGTGTTTTATTATATCTGTCAAATTGCCACAAAAAGAATGTTACGTTTTTTCTTGATTGTTCTTCAGATTGTCATTCAAAAAAAAAAAAAAAAAAACAATCAGATATATGTTTGCCTCTTTTCCAAGCCTGTTATGGCTTATGATGTAGTACTATTTCCACAGGTTTAGAAGACAAGCTCTCAAGCTTCCTCTGACATATAAATGTGTTCACCTGTACTGGAGGATCATTAGTGCAAACATTTCACTAACATTAAGTAAAGTTTAACTAGGTTAGCACATCCCAATATGACTCACAAATGCAATAAGATTTTCTGAAAAATGAGGTGGGAGAAAAGATCCCAGCAGTATTTCCCAAGGAAGACAAAACAAGTTCAATAGCACTATTTGAGAAACTCTTATTTTTTGGGGTACTGTGGTTACACTGTCTGTTTAAACAGACAAAAAAAAAATAATGAATGTCGTTAATCCAGGGTAAATGATTAAAACCTCACTGGTGCACCTGTAAAAAAAAAAAATAAAAAAATTAAGAATTTGTTAATGGCACCTTTAGCTGCTTCATTTAGAAGAGAAAGACAGCTAAGCAGATGAGCTCTAAACCATTTTTCCCCATAAGATCAAAGAAATTGCATACAGTTAATTGCAGTAATAGCTCAGCCAATGCCTATGTCTAGGGGAACCGTGTTAAAACACTATAGAACAGACCCAAGTATATAATCTATAGAAGAACATTGTTGTGGCAGCAGCAGTGCCCCTCCAGGATAGTGTCACAGATGTACAGAACGATGAAGAGACAAAACAAGTCTAAGAAAGCATTAAATGATACATTTAGGCTATCACTATTAACACCAAAGCTAAAATCCTCCACTATAATGGTCCTGTTGGACCTTTAGATCCTGTTGGACCTTTAGTTCTGCTGTCTGGAATTTCTTTATGTGTGAGAGTGCATGTACTTATAAAATGCTCTACCTATCAACATATCTGTTTTCTGATATACGTTTAATGAGAAAGTTCATAACTGTACAATACTACAGTCCTTCAGCTTCCAAGTACAACAATAACAACAATATAATAATTTGTGCCGCCTCATTTAATGTGAAAATGGCACAATCAAGCACTTAATCCTCCCTCTAAATCAAGGACCACAATTCTAATGAAATCTCAAAGCAGTGAAGAAACAGTTTTTCTGTGCTTCTTGCCTGGTCTCTTTTTTTGTCATTGTTTTCTAACTCTGTTACTTTGTCCTCTCCTGACACTTCAACATGAATGTTATCTTTGGAAATGTGTTTGACCTTATTCACTTCAATGTTATGAAAATTTCAGATTTTGTTTTGTATGATTTCCCACAATATTCAGTCTTTTAATTACATGCTTAGTGTAGCTGGTCAGACATTTTAAATGAGCTAAATATGTCAGCTTTTCCTACTTTAAATATGAGCAAAAATGCAGCATTTTTAGATTAAATGCGATATTGTGAAATGAATGAGTAAAAGAAGGATAAAGTAGCCAGCAGTGTTGAACTAAAATTAGCCGGACCCATTCTCAACAACCCAGTGGAGCTCTGAAAATTACTCACACGGAGATGCTTTCCCTTTCTTGACTAATGTCCTTTAGTCACACTCTCAAATGCTACTAGAAATACTTGCATAATCACAGACAGTCCTTTACTGTCTTTTTCTCTTTCATGTTTTAAACTGAAAGTTTAGTTATGTTTACCTTAAGTGACTTATGAAAGGATTTAAGGAGGCCATAAAATGACTATAGACAAGCTGTCATGTAAACAAGCCAATTAAAAGTAATCAGGGCGACTGGCTCGATGGGTTGAGTAGTCGTCTTCCAATCACACATGCGTATAAACGCTGTTAGGCTCAAGTTATTCAGAAAGTGGCAATTTGACCCGAGGGCATATGTGCCTAAATGTGACATATTTCATCATTGTTGAGTGGAAGTACATTGGGAAATAAAGCAGTCAGGACTCCCGATACAACTTTTCAAAACATGAAAAGAGCTTAAAATTACTATTTATTCAGTATTGTTGAGTAACGTTCAGTTGAGCATTGAAACCTGGGAATATAGCCTACGTATATACCAGCTGCCTTTATCTGAATATTGGGCCAGATCCCCAGCCAAGTAGGGCACTTCAAGCATTTGGCATGTTGACATGCGTAAATCTTCATCAGTGCAGACAGACTGTCTGCATAACATTACACAAGGTAGATATGCAACAGTTTGACAGGAATTAATACACTAGTTGTACCTAGGCTTATTTCTCTCTTTCTGCAACCAGCAGCAAATCATTTTGTATGTTGCTCCTGGCCTAACTGGGAATTATGAACAGAAGAGCAGGTTTGTAGTTTCTTTTTCTTAGGACATGGGCACTAACTGCAGATGCATATATTGTAGAAGAAAATGCCAACACCTGAAAGTTTACAATAAATGATTAATTTTAATTAGATTTTTAAACCACATAATCCCTTTCATAATGTTTCATGTCATCCTACGTTTTTAATTACGCTAAGCAATTTATAACACGTATTGCAAAATGACTAATTAATATTTTTTTTGTACCGACGATTTAGTTTTACACCAGTACAGCAGGACAATTATGGTGATTTAAAACGGAGAACTGTAACCTGGTTTATTATACTACTGCCAGCATTTCTGTAAAAAAAAAAACGGTTTGGAGATGTTTTAGGCATATTTTTGAGCCAGTTGGCACAGGTTGTCGTGTTTCACAGAAAAGGCAATTATTTCAATTTGCAATCAAATGCTCACATCAAGGGTAAATTGCACATTTACTGGCACAGAGATATGAAACTGTGCCACCTCTGCAACTGTTAGCATAACACTGCGTGTCTCAGTATAAGCACAAACATTTTTCACATCTCTTTAGTAAGAACAGATGGAGCAAACCCACTCAGTTCATTTTATTGTATATTGTACACGATAAAAGCAAGCAGACTTTTACAGCTATGAGAGCAAAACATCACTTTATGACGGTAATTAGCTTTCTTATTCGCAGTATTTTCTTTAATTTTTTTTTTTTTTTTCATTTTTTGCTCTTCTGTATCTGCTCACTAGGCCACTTTCAAACCTTTCCACTTTCTTCACATCTCATTTGTCTCTCTTCTTTTCATCCTGCCTCATTTATCTTCTAGTCTCTCTGAGGCATAAAGACCATATCCTCTTTATCAGTGAGCCGCAGCAGGAGCATGTCACTCTCACTCCACCCTTTACTCTCATCATCATTCCTTTCCTCTCATCGTCACTCAATTTACTTCCCTCACAACTCCACAGGTTTCATCTTTTCTTCTATGCATCCTTGCTATGATTGGAATATTTAGTTTGTGCACCATCAGGTTGGCTTATATGGCTTATATTTTTGCAGATTGCTTGTTTCTCTCCTATTTGTTTTTCTTTCAGATGATCCCTAGGTCAATTTTCCTTTCTTTGTTTTCTACATCTCCATGGATTATTGTACCCTTCTTGAAGGAAAGTAATATTCCTTATGTTGATCTCCTTTTTTGTCTCCTTGTTTTATCTTTGTGTTGCCTTTAGCGTTCTGGTAATTATGCACATCTTTTTTTTGTGATGGTAAAAGAGAACTTGCCTCAAAAAATCTAAACTTACTGTGAACAGTTGCTAATTCTTCTGCCAATATTGTGATACCATGTTATGTTTGTATTGCTCTTTTTTTAATCAAGAAAAATAATTAGGGATTGTGCATACTGTAGTTACTGAGAATTTCATGAGGATTTCATCATGGGCAAAACCTAGATGCAACCAGGATTCAAATGCAACAAAGTAAAACTTAAGAACAAAGGTATAAGCAATGTCATCTAACTGATTTTATTGACAACAGAAAAGTGACAATTACTCTGATAGCTGCTGCTAAAATATTGATTAAAATGTATGTTTTCAGAGCAAACCTGCATTTATTAAAAGTATTATGCAACCATTTATAAAGCTTAATTCAACAAAAAAGATTATAGATACAAGAATAAGCATAATGAAAACTCCAATTATTCATATAGGTCTGGATTGCTTTCATTAAAGTTGTATAATAAGTCATTGACACTAAATTTGAGGGGAGATAAGTAGGTCTTGAGAGACAGCTCTGATAACGCAGCAGGCCCAGGCTCTTAAAAATTGGATAGATGAAGGAAGAAAATCCTCAGGGACCCAATGAAGCTGTACATTTCTGCTGCATCACACAGATGGTAAAGGAAGAATTTAGCCTAAGCATCTTGAAAGTGTGGACCCAGCCTTCCCTGTCCTGAAGAGTCCAGGCTGGTGATGGCAGTGTAATGGTGTGGAAAATGGTCTCTCGACATCGTTTGGTCTAAAGTAATCAGTCACTATATAAATTAAACAGCATCTGTGCTGCTGCTCTCCATGTCCATTCTTTAATGACCACAGTTTACTGTCTTTTCATAAATGGGTACATGTAGCCATTATGTGGCGTAAATCCTAAAAAAAATATATTTTTTACAAATTTGAAATAAAATAATAAATTCTAAATAAAATATGCCTAAAGCCTGGCGGCCAGCCAGGGATTTTAATACAGTGGGGGAAACCCTGCTTATTGAACATGGGTCAGTTGTAATTATGAATGACAACAGGCTCTTTTTTTAACATAACTGCTAATCGTTTCAGAAGATTCAAATGGAAACATTTTTTTTTACTAACATCCTTTTTTTCTAATTCTGACCAAATGTTCTTTTTCTCACAACTTTTAGAAGTGATCTGCAAATAAAAAGCAATCTAGATAAAAATATCCCTAAGCTTTTTAATTTTTTTTTCTATATGAACCATTTATCTTGTCCCTGAAAGGCAAGCAAAATAAATTAGTGAATTAAAAAAAATCTGGGGTGCAGCATTGGCACAGGTTAGTGCATGCAACTCATATTCAGAGGCTTCAGTCCTCCACGTACTGTCCTGGGTTTGAGCCCAAACCTGTGGATCTTTGTCGTTCAACCACTAGCGACTAGTGCCAAAAAATATATCTGACCTACTGTGTACTCTACTGCATTCTGAGCACCCTGTTTGTTCTGGTTAGGCGCTAACAATTACACGTTAATAACTTTTCTTTAAATAGTCTACCTCTGAGCTAATGAACGGTTTTATTGTCTTCTGTCCTTTGCAAATTGGAGCATTGAGTGCATTGAACTCCCCAAACTTTCTATTTTGTGTTTGTGTAATCATATATTGATTCAGCATTGCTCTTAGAAGTTTTTCTAAAGACTTGAAAATCCCAGTTAATTCGTAATACCTTTAATGTTTTCCATCAAGCCAATTGCAGAAAATTAGCTTAAACATTTACTAGACTAATTTGTCTTTCTTGAAATGAAATCAATTTAAAACATTATTGTGAAGATTAAAGCTGATGGCCAGAGTTGTAGTTTTATTAAGGCTAATATTATACTGGAATATAGAGCAGGATTAAGAAAATAAGGTCTTTTCAGTATTTTATAAAATACAATTTTCTTTAAAGCATCCCTAAAATATTCAGGAACTGTGAACATTCAAGTCACTGACGTCTCAAGGGATTGAAAGGACTGACACGAAACAGCAAGTAAAAACCTGGATCTCCACAAAGAAGTGAGTTTGACTATGATTTCTGGGGTTTAGTATTTCCTTTTCTGAATAGGCAACTTTTTTGACTGATTGCAACTTGGATTCTGACGCATCTTAATCCAATCTGACAGACTTTACCCTTCGAGGAAAAAAATAAAAATAAAGATCAGACAGAGAACTTGGCAGCTGCAAGGCATTCTCAGCCTTGTATGTTTAAGGCAGAACATGACTGTGATGATCCGCAAGCCATTATGTACGCTTACTGGGATGCTGAGACTGACGCAAACGGGGACAAGGGTGATTGTCGTGTAAGCTTCTGCTAGGTTCATCAAAAATATTTGAGACATTTGAGTTGTGGATGTATTTTTAAGGGGAACTCCTCAAACACGCTGCTTCAGCAGAGAATTGTTGACTTCTCCAGGTAAAGTTCGTCCTGGGGTACAATATCAAGGTGCCCAAATGTACCACGTTCATCTGTTCATACAATCATATACAAGGATAAACACCATGGGAATATGCAGTGTCCAGCCATGATACTGTCCATGAGACTGGTTCTGTGTCCCAAAACTTATTTTTTCTTATAAAGTGTGTACTAATCACACAACAAATATAACAGCTTGTGAAGATGCTGGTTGAAACTGTTAACGGAGTGTCATTATCCACAGTGACACAAGGCCTTTACTGACATGAGATGAAGCAATTATGCTAAGAAAATATCATAAGGCAAATTCTAGTTAGCAGAGCCACTCTTTTCTAGAAAAAAGGTACCAGAAGTTTGATGAATACTTGAAAGAAGAAATCAATTCTGTCTTCTGTCGATTCTCAGTTTTAACAAAGCCTTTTATTATAAGTTGGCCGGTCTATGGTTACTTACCTGATTGGCTCCACCTTTGTCTTCTATATTATATTGCAACAATCTTCTTTCTTGTCATATGTGTCTTTGATGTTTGTTTTAACCCACTTTCTCACATTTCTTCTCAGTCTAGAACATAATCTACCTCTCCTTGCCTAATACTTCCTTTGAACTTCTCTTGTCTCTGCATCTCTGCCTCTGATTCTTTCCCCGGGGAGACAGTGGATCAAACTTATGGTTCTTAGTGATAGAAGCTACAGTTTTTTTTTTTTTTTTTTTGTATCAGTGATGTTACAAGCAAAGTCCCAGCACATCATGTCTCAAGTGCATTGTTCTTTATCTCAACAGTCTTGCTGTGTAGAAGCAGCATTGCGTTTTCTATCTCCTGTGTACCCACAAGGTCTTTCTAACATTCTGCTGATTCATCTGTATGAGTCTTCTTATCCCTTCTTCCATTTCCCTGAAGTGTTGTTATCGATTTACGCTGCTTTGCTAAATAGATGCACTTTTTCATGCGCACACCCTGTTTTTGTATTACCACTTATTTCCAAGCATTCATAAAAGGCCATTTAGCATCCCTTTTATTAAACATGATTAAAATGTTACACCTCTAGACTTTCTAAAGCATTTTCCCTTAGATTTATGTAAAAATTATCAAAATAAACTCAGTGTAAGAGAAGACTGTATTTAAAAGGTACACCTCAAAGTATTCATTTTACAAGTAAAAAAAAAACCCCTAGGAAATCTTCTTGTTTATTGCTGCAGTCTTAAGTATTTTCTGTGATGGTCAGAGTTGTTGCTATCAACTTGGCCCTAACTTAGGCTAGCAGGAGGTGCTGGCTTTCTTTACTGCAATAGAAAATGCACACATTTTAACATGCTAGTCACCGTTGAGTAAATTGGCCAGATTTTTGTAAAAGGAAAGTACACCTGATTGATCTGCCAAAGAGATATCATGTCAGTCATCTTAATTAAGGAGGTCATGTTGCCAATAAAATGAAAGATTTCAGATGAAAATAAAGTGACAGTAGCTAAATAGATAATTAGAAAGGGAGTTTCTATACCAAGATTTTCAAAGTTGTGCTTGAGATGCCCTGAAAAATCTGCAGTCAACTGGAATCAAATAATCAGCTTGACCGGCCCTGACAGATAACCAGATGGTTAAAAACAGGATATTTTATTACATATTTAATGATGATAAATGAATGCATCAATAGGTAAGCCTTGCAAGGTCAAACTGGCAATAACACTGTTTGGTGTGGAACTTGACTTTGAAATGTACCAGATCTGCTTCACACTTCCTGCGTCTGACTTCCTTTATGACTCACCTGGTTTTTGAAAAGTGAGCCGTTTCCTTCATTCGTCACAAATAGACTCGACCTGCATTTCTGACGTAGGAGGGCTCTCCGTCATGCTGCAAGACCACAGAGCCATTGGCAGGTATATTATCGACTAAAATGGCTTCTATTTGGTATGGAGAGCAAAAGCCACAGTGTGATATAGTCTGTTTGAACGAGGGTATGGCTTGGCGATACGGAGCAAAAATAATATTGCAATATTTTTAGCCTGAATGCCGATATGATATTTATCGCTATGTTTTTTCTTTTCATTATGTAATAAGAAAAAGCCATCTCTGAATCAAAGCTTGATCCCAAATATCTTGCAGGCACATTTTATAACAAACAGCTGTATCACATGTTTAGTAGGTAATTGAACTCTTGGATTCAGGTGTGTGTCATTGACTGTCGAGGACTAGAGCTGGAGACCCCTGCTTTAGATCTTTTTCTCCAGTGTCTTGTTTACATACCTGGGCTGGCTGTGTATGTATGTATGCATGTATGTATGCATGTATGTATGTATGCATGCATGCATGCATGCTACCTAAAACAAAATGTTAATTTTGGCTTTTTGTTAGAAACAGGGCAGTGTAGTCTCTAACAGAGATGAGTAGCTCTCTCTCCCTCAGGAGAGAGCTGTGTACGTGGAGGGGCGGAGTGATATTACACACTTGGGAAGAATATTTAATGCGATTTATAATCCAGTGCGGCTTATGTGTGGACATAGACACGTTAATTCACTGTGCGCCTAATAATCCGGTGCGCCTTATGGTCTGAATAATACGGTAGCGTTTCGGAGGCCATGACGCACTCACACATACAGCAACATAGATCAATATTCTCCACCCAGGTCAGGAATTATGCAATTTAGATGGTAGTTTTTCACTGGTTTGATTGCAAGGCCATGTCAAAGTTTCCCATGATGCATTGGGGACTAAACTTTTTTTTCTTTTTTTCTTTTTTTTTTTTTTGGAATATTCTGCTTCTGCCTGCTTCAGTGTTTTTTTTTCTTCTTTCGTTGTTGGGATTTATGTTCTTTTATCCTTGTGCAAAGAGTACATTTTCCTCATGTCAATGTTTAGTGTTGCATAAGATCAACTTTAATAAGAGACAGAATATACCGAAGAAGCAATACATTGATACAAAATGTCTTATTTGATAGTTGAAAATAACATAAGCATATTGCTTTTTTAGTCATTTTATTTACAAGTAAGCAAATAAAATCTTGTTAGTTTGGTTAGGAAAAGTTTTATTCATGGAATGATGTTGACAGTAGTTATGTTGTTCTTGAGTTTATTTGCGTAGCTTTTCAACCTCTACTGTGCTGCTGTTTGCCTCTTCTCTGGCTTCACTTCACAGAAAACAAATGACTGGGTGCTTACCCACTAAAATGTATCAACTCGAGTCAGCCATCCAACTTCCCCGGCCTTTTTTCTCTCTATTGTCAAGGATTGTTTTTCCAGTGCTTTCCTCTGCGTAAGATGAATGGCTGTGACTACAGATACTGAATCATTTTCTTTCCCACTTCTTTGTTCAATGTTTATGCCCGACTTAAAAATGGCAACATGTCGGAGTCGCTTTTCTCTTCACTTTTTAGTCAAAATTGACTTGGAGTTGGAGTGTTATTGATCCAGGTGCTACATGGTAGACTTCCTACAACGTGCTTATTGTTACTTATGTAAATAGCCTCTCCATTAAAACAGAAATCTATTTTTGGATGTCAAATGACCTGTCTGGGACCGTTCCAAACTGTATGTATTCTACCAACAGGTTGTGTAACACTAAGTTCCTTTTTTTATGTCCTATAATGTAAGATCATTACATTAAAAATAGCAACAAATCCTACATTGTTTGTTTTGCAGATTTTTCGGTTATAAATAGCTAAATGTCTATTGTCAAAAAATATATGTTTTGAAGCCTGAACAAAATGTTCGTTTATTAAAAAAAATATCCCTATATGTGTGATTCTGCAAGGAAGAAATAATGGAATTTAGATTTAAAAAAATGTCTTCAGCTAATATATATCAAAAGAATGAATTATCTGTAAATAGTGTTTGCTTTTGAACTATTTAGCCACAGTATGACACCACTAACAATATCACTTTCTTTGGAATAGTTTGTCTCACTGGAACAAGTAGGTCCTAATAAATATATTTGTTTCAGTAATTCAATTAAAAAAAAACATTTAAGCTTATATTTTCCTCACACACAGTTCTTTTTTTTTTCTTTTTTCATTTTGGTTATTGTAGCTTACAGCTAATTAATTTACTCAAAGTTTAACATTTTAAAAGACTTGATTTTAAACTAATTTGTGCATTTCTTGCTTTCTCTCTCTGCTGCAGTTGGCCCTGGAGGACCCCGTCCACAGCGTGTCCCTCCAGCAGTTTGTCTATGAAAAACTGAAGGCCCAGCAAGCCCTGATGGGGGACCAGAGCTTCGGGGCCCTGATGGAGACTGTGGACACAGAGCTCGTCAGGCAGCTCCAGGAGTTCCTGCAAGCCCTCTGAATAAGACATGCAGTCCTTCGCTTCATTACACAAATGCTACGCCCCACCACCATTTAAAAAAAAAAAAAAAAAAGTCCATAAAAGGCTAACGATCCACCCCATGCGTGAACTCCTGATTCAGACCTCCCCAACCTCTTCGCAGACTATGCCTTATCTATATTCAGTCCGAGCCTTGTCAACCACTCTTTGGTCTCCTTTGATGTTATCTGTGGGTGCCTACATACGTTTAAAGGCTGTTGAAACACCCACAGGTAGACATCACCACACCAGAGCTTCCATTTAATTCTTCTAGTTTCTTAACTTTCGAACAGTTTGACTTGAGATGGGTTAAACGCGATGATGAATGTTGATGCTGGAGCTGTTGAGTAAAATGCAAAAACCAGCTGCGTAAGCCAGAACAAAAGCCTCGGACTGTTTTTCAGTGGGGGGGGTTAAAAACAGCCAGATTGTAGCAGAAATGTGTAAAAAAGAAAAATCTGAAGGATCTAAAACAGTGTTTACAGAATCTATTCTTAAAGGACAAAAAAAAGAAGTGTAATTTTGTATGTATAGTATGATCGGCATGACAATTTTCTTCAATTTCTAATAAGAGCTTGAAGTTACTACTGATTGTGTTTTTTTCTTTCATTTCATGTTATTTTTGTCCGTTAATGCAGACGTTTTTAAACAATTTTGTTGATTCATAAGTGTGCTGAACTACATTTTTATGTATATACCTACTGCTGCTAATAGATGGTGTGTCAGAGCACTTTAATAACCAAAAACTGTTTTACATTATTATTATTTTTCTTCCATCCTTAACACAATGATTGGGGGTCTCAGAGCAGGACTGAAGTTGGATTAAAAACCTAAACTTTATTTTTCTGCATCTTGGTGCAACTTGGCCCAAGATGCAGCCTTTGTGGAAATATCAGGAGCTCCTAGGTCATGTTTTCCATTTTGTTTCATCTGATTTAATCAATTCTTAAGCTTTTTAAGTTGTTCGCTTATCACAAAAAAATGTCCCACTGGCCCCGCTGCTGTGACATTTCTACAGGCCTGTTTTAGTTAGAAATGACGCTTTGATAATGTTATCTGAAAAGAGAAGTGTTTGTTTTTCAGTTTTTGTAGCTTCCTCAATCTAGTTACTCAAGAGGTTTACAAAATTGGAGATGGAAAGTAATACATTACTTGACGTTGGCAGATTTGTTTATTGTTTTTTTTTGTTTTGTTTTTTACCCCTTTTCATTGTGAATATACGGCTAACAAAATAGCTTTGTTGTAAAGTAGAAGTCATAAAAGGGAAAAAGTCCAATCTGAAGAAAATGTGAACCTCTGGATTTTATATTGATTCCTTTGTGATTAACGGAGCAAAGAAGTTCCCTCATTACATTCGATTGATGAGCCTCAAAGGTAAGATGATGATCCTGACTGTAGCTCCTTCGACACTGTCAGAATTACAGCCTTATGCTTTCAGACTTATCTATTAGAATCTGAAAGCCACATTTTTACTTGTCTGTTCAGTTCTTAACCAGTTTAGCAGTGGAGAATTTATTTACTTATTTTTTTTAATTATTGTATTGTAGTAATAATTAAGTTTTGAACGCCACATACACAGAAGTTACACTTGGTTTTGTTTTGTGGGAAATAATCCCTGTTTCTTCCTGTCTTAAGCCTTCAATAAAATGTAAAGTACTCAGCCAGAGCAGGTGTCGACTTCCTTTACCCATCTCTGATTTTTAGGATCTGTTTAACTTAACAAACTGACCCTGCTGGAAATCCTTAAAAAAAATGTTTTGATCATAAACATATTATTAGCCCTGACCCTGATCAACAACCAGTGGTGCAAACTATGTAATGTACTTTAGGTTAGGGCTTAGATTTGACCTACAAAGCAAGTGCAAATTATTTTTACCAGCTGAACCTGACAAGGTGATCAGACCCTTTTATTGCTGCGTTCAGACCAAATGTGATTTTAGCGTCAAAAAGGCATCCAACGGCTGAATTTGGACGCTTGTGCAGAGCATTTTTGACGTTCTGAGCAAAGTGTGGACAGACTCCTCTGATGCACGTTAGGAGGAGCTACCCTGTTCTTTTCTTCAAACGTGTGGAAATATTTACCACGGTAAAGGTTTTTGACAACTTACCTGAGATCCTTGCTACTCCTCCTCAATGCAAGGTCCTTTACTGTCTCTGTGGCGATAGCTCGACTGATCATAGTTAATATGATGGGCACAAACAGCGACGATGAGTTTGTCCTCCATTGCCGACTTCCTGGTTTTCCATGGTCTTTCTGTCCAGTTGGAAACCCCGCCTCTACATCAGTCTCTGATTGTTTGACGCTCCCCATCCAGCTGGAATAGTTCAGATTTTCCAACTCTAGCTTCTGCCACTTCAAACTCTCAGAAGCTTGAAATCTGAAAACGCACGACAGGACCTCTCGACACTCCTTAAGGTGCATCAACCATAGACTTTACTACTAAACCAGATACCCCTGATGCTTAAATCACATTCGGTCTGAACGCAGCATTAGTCAAAGGTCTGGGTCATTTTCGGTCTCATTCGGTCATTTGTGGACTTGATTAGCCTTGCCACATTCTGCCAGAGATCACATATTTTCCTCCTTACCTGCGGTGGTGCTGAGACATGAATGGCCTCTAGTTCTTCATACCAAAAAAATGTGTCTGTCTCCTGAACGACCATTTCTCTTAAAGATATAGTTTATATTTTGTTAGTGTAGGGTTTTTTTTGTTTTTGTTTTTTTACGTGTGTGGCACCACTTTACTGTACAGCTGAACTCCACAGTGTTTCCTACTAATTCACAAGATACAATTCACAAGATAAAAATCACAAAGTGCTTAACAATAAAAAGAACCATTAAACGACACAAAATAAAACAGCATAATAGCAACATCATAGCATAAAACTAGTTAAAAACTAGTTAAAAGGCAATCGGAACAAATAGGTCTTCAGCTGCTTCTTAAAATAATGAACAGAGGAAAGACAGCACAAAAATAAAGGCAACTCATTCCACAGTCTGGGTGCCACAGCTTTAAAAGACCGATCCCCTCTGGTCCTGAAATTAGTTCTTGGAACCATTAATAGCCTTTGGCTGGAGGATCTTAAACTACGAGAAGGGGAATACGGTTGTAAAAGGTTGGTAATATAAGCTGGAGCTTGGCCACTCAGGGCATGAGATGTAAAGACTACAATTTTAAAATTAACTCTTAAGTTAATTAATTAACTCTTTTTCTTTCAAACACATAAAAAAGGCTGTTACAATAGTCAAGACGAGATGAAATAAAAGCATTAATCATCTCTAATTCAGCTTTTGACAAAGTTTGAAATTTAATCTGAGAGAATGACATTAGTGACATGGCAGAATCAAAAATGATGCCACGGTTTCTGAGGCTTTGTTTGACAAAGAAGGCCAACACACCCAGAAATTGCTTGATTTCCGTTGTTAACCTGAAAACTTCATTGCTCTCATGAGTACCTACCAGCAGGTATAGTTTCATCTGGTCATTTCTATGAGCACATTTAACTTGTTCTTCCTGTAACCATGAGCCTGAGAAGGTTTTTGCACCGGTTGTTCTCCCACAATGCCCTACGTTGTACGATAGTCCACGTCCTGCATTAGGTTCACTTGACTTGGACTGGGTCCGATTTTTTTTTTCAGCGAGACCAGAGTTTGCTTTAATCAGCTGCAAGTTCATCAGCACATTTCCAACCTCCAAACGAACTGGACCCTTCAGGTAAACGAGCTGGGTTTTAGCTCACCATGATTGAAGGCAATCTCTGAGTCTGAACTCAGGACACGGAACATTTTGCTTTCTGGGGGATGCTTTCACATTAATAAAAAAAAATAAAAATGTAATCTATTGATTGAAGGCAGATTCTCCACCAAGGGTAAACAGTTTAATCAGTGTTTCACCAAGAATTATGGATGTCATAGATTATAAATTGCAAATACTGAAAAAATTACATCATTCATAAAAGCAACTTTGACAAAAGTATTGATTCACCCCTCCTAATCAACTAATTTAGGTGTTCCAATCACTTTTATAGCTACAGATAAATAACATCCAGTACCTCGCCATGCAGAACGGTTGCTCTACAAACATTGTTGATGATTTCATTAATTTCCCGCAAGGTGCCGTGATAGGCAGCCACCTTTTTTAGGGTTAGGGTTGTGGGAATATTTCTTTTTGATTAAATATTTCACAGTAACCTGGCTAGTTGGTATTAAAGTAAAGTGGAAGCATTTGGGTCAACGGTCACTCAGCCACAAAGCGGTGGGGCTAGGGAAATAGTGGGGTGAGCTGAGGCGCACATTGTGCAGAGGTCGGTAGCTACAGAGATCCAAACTTGAATGTGTTCTTCAGATTAGCTCCAAAGTGCGTTTAGCGCTTCGTAGGATGGGTTTCCAATACCAACTGTTGGAAAGTACACCGGACCGTAGGGCAGTGGGGACATACGGGCCTGTCTGGGTCTGGCAGGTGTGAGGAGAACAGCACTTGCCTGACTGCACTGTGCCAGATCTACAGTTGGGCGCAGAGGGGATGATGGCATGGGGCTGTTTGAGTTGGGCTCAGTCTTTTAGTTCCAGTGGAAGAAACGCTTAATGCGTCAGCAAACCAAGACATTTTATGGAATTACATGCTCCCAATATTTATTAATTTATTTTCAGTTTCTTTGAGCAAAAATACAAGTAAGATTTACATTGAAATGTTAAGACATTTTAGTAGTGCTCAAAAGGAGTAGGTAGAAGTTCTGAGAATTTATAAGAACCTACCCCCAATTACAATATTCATGTCATGTAACATATGCAGTCTTTTGATAGAAGGCCTTACAAATCAAAGCACACTTACGGTGTCTTATTTTAAAGCAATTGTACAGAAGAAGATATCTAGCAGTACTTATTATAAATGTTACAAATTATCACATTTAAATGTTTGGGTTACATGCATATTTTTTTAAAGATGACACATTTATACCTGATTTTAAATTGTCCTAGCGTGGTTCTCCTTTTTATTTCTATATTTAACCCATTCCACAGCACAACTCCTGCTTGGCTGAGTGGGAACAGTTTGGGGATGACCCCCGTCTTTTCCAACATGCCTAGTATGAACCAGTGCACAAAGCAAGGTTCATTGGTGTGGAAACAATTGACTGGCGTGCGCAGAGTTCTGACCTCAACCCGAAAGGCCTTTGGGATGATTTAGAGTGGAGAACAGCCAGGCTAGTCCAGCATCAGTTTCAGACCTTTACAAATGCACGTCTGGGAGGATGGTGGAAAATCTCAGATCCGCCTGAACCTTGTAGAAAGCCATCCCAGCAGAGTTTAAGCTTTTCTAGCTGCAAGTGGTAGGTCGACATTATATTAAACCCTGTCGCCTAAAGATTTAATGTCGCTCCGAATCAACTGTGTGTCTGATGGCAGATGAGAGTATAGTTTTGACAGTTAAGTGTATATTGGCAGGCGTTCAGCCAAAACCTTTCTTTGAGTCATAAGCTCATATTCATATTTTGCAGATTTCTGCACACTGCCTACATCAAAAAAGAGGTTATTTTGAAAACACCCATGATCTGAGACGGATATTTAGAAAGGTGCTGGAGGAAATTAATTTTTGAAGGACAATTGTCAAATCTGTGTTTTTGTGGACACATTTACACGATTAAACACGGTGGGAGTTTTTTTTGTTGTTGTTTTTTATCCATTTAATGAACAGTGAAAAACAATCTATTTCCCTGCCGACCAAAACAGATTAAGGGTGAACTGGCAACATCATCTTTCTGAGTTATTGGTGCATTACAGCTAATGGCAAGCAAGGGGTGAATTAGGGAGTGGTGGCACACTAAAAGATGAAGGTGAGGACAAATGTGTTTGCGAGAGTTCATCAGAATGATTTTTCACTCGACAATCAGCTTAGGAGAGACCTTGCCGGAGAAGGACATTCGTTGGATAATACCAAAACAACACACTGGAATAATTAGGACAATCGCATGGCGAAAAACTAGAAAAACAGGGCAAAGCTCCATTTTACACTCAAGCTGCGGGCTCATTTTCATCATTGTGCTCTTGGGCGCAATGATTATTTGAGAAACATAGAAACAACATTAGAGAATGCAGTGTTATTGTAGTCCTAATTAACAGAAGTATAGTTGAGTTCTCAGAAGTAATCCCAAACTCTGAATCTCCCATGGAGCATCATTAAATCTGTTAAAAGGCCAGCATCCCAACAACCAGGGCAAGAATGTCAGACTGCTGAAACTCAACAAGCTCAGCAAGACGAGGCTTGGAGAGACTTTAAAGGGATTGGCCAGTAGTACGTTTCCTTTTCGATAACAGCTGGATAACAGGACTGTGGGTTTTAACTGCAGGATTTCACAAAAAATACCAACCTTTTACAAATAAAAGCATGCATAGAATGATGATGCAACATCAAGTATTTAGAAAGCTGACTGCCGGGTTTAACAGTAAGTAGGGAGGTCAGTGAGAATCAGCTGTGGCTTCAGTAAGCTCTGTGTTGGGTGAGTAACTTGACCGGTTCCAGCGGACGAGCCCGGTTCAAAGCTGCCGTGGATGGTGGACGTGAAGCAGATGTTGAGAAGAATGGTGATGTTCCTCCAACCTTAAATAGTTATCTAATCAAATTCTTGGTTGTAACTTTCCCTCTCATTTATTTCTGGGTGTGCTTGTCACTCATAAAAACTATATTCTGTAGTGGCATTTCTTGCACCATGGGAATATTTAAAAATCATGTAAGGTTTACCAAATGAAAGAAATTGCCTTTAAAGAAAAACTTTTTTAAATTAATTTTATTACAGTGATTTTTTTCCTTTCTTTTTCTCCACTTGTGTTGACTGAATTTGTGGCAGTGTCATTGATTCTGCTGCAGTTTCAGGCATGATTGCGTTCATAACTCTGTCTAGCACTCATTTTCTGCAATAGTGAGAACACTAAAATTAGCATCCAAATGACAGCTTCCAAACTCACCGCCAAAGTAAAGGTGCTACCTTCACAGCTTTCAAAGTATCTGGACTGGCTTTGACCTACTCTGCTTTATAATCCAAAATTCTTGGTCAGATTAACTGTATTATTTCCCACAGCACTGAAATAGCTTTTTACACTGAATTGGATGGCAATCTCACCATCCAATGCTTCCTGCAGGAAAAATCTTTGAGGCTTGGTGTTTGTGTTTCAGTTGCAGTTTCCAACTATCTAACTATTGTTGAGAATTTAAAAAATATATCTTAGCAGGGGTGTCTCTCCTCTCTGTTGCTGGGTAGAATAACAGGGTGGTCTATTGCCCTGAGGGGGGTGGTCAGAAGGGGAGGAGGTCAGTCAGTCCCCCTTGAGCGAGCAGGAGGAGTTTTAAAGTTGATAAAAAGAGTCTTTGTTGAAAGCTTACTTCAGACAGACATCTCGACCGCGCGGGGTAATCATCTCGATTGGTAAATGTTTACTCTGGCTACATATTTAATTTCTATGAATTAAATATGCATTTGAACTGTTCTACCTCTTGATTAATGTCTTCTCACTTGCGGCCAAATCCGGAACTGGGGAAAGATGGGTTTTCAATAGACATGTAACAGCAGGCCGGTAAACCCGATCTTTATTACTATCTAAAGTGAGTTCAATTACAATGTGCAGCAAAGTCTGACTAGTAACTTTAAAGGAGTTATAATGCGTCATACCAGAAATTACTAATCAGAAATCGATAAAGTTTAGAGACCTAGAGTTAAGGGTGGACAGAAAGCAGCATTGCACACTGCAAAAACGGAACTAAAAATAAGTTACATTTTCTTGAAATTAGTGTATTTGCTGATTTGCAAGTAGAATGAGTATTTTGACCCCTAAAATAAGATGATTAGATAAACTGCAATTGAAATAAGATGATGGGTAATCGCACACTATTTCCCCTGCATTGTTTACATTGTTAACATTTCAATTGTTTACACAAATTACTACTGCACCTTATCCTGAAACGTACTGCAATTTACTGTGATTTTTCAAGCTGTATGCTAACAAAATTTCGTTCTGTACGCACTCTGTGCATACAAAATGACAAAGTGTCTGAGAAATGAGTTGTTCCTATTTTAAGTGCACAAATCTCATTCCATTGGCGGATAATCTTATTTACCTGCTAAAATCAAGGACAAATGCACTCACTTCAAGAAGATTTTACTTACTTTTAGTTATCTTTTTTGCAGTGCATGATTTAAACAAAACTCTGCTCACTCTGAGAACATTGTACATGTCTTTATATTCGTCTTGGTTTTATTACAGCCTGTTCTTGAAATTCAAAATTTAAAGAACAAGCGGCAAACGTTTCTCAATCTGGTTTTCATGTTTCTTTCTGCTTTTACCTTGAAAATGCTTGTAAGGGAAAATACAAAATCCATATAGCTTTTTTTTTTTTTTTTATGTGCTACGTCTCTGTGGAAAATGTGTAAATGCTGCACCATACGGTAATATTTGCCGAGATCGCAACTGAGTGGCTTTTTTCTTTCAAGGTTTTCCCATGTGGCTCTGCTGCTCAGATCTGTACCTACAGGTTCTGCAAAGTAAATAAACTTAGTGCACTTCTCAGACATCTGCCCTTATAAGATTACCCGCAAACTGCTTTTTCTGTTCAAGGAACCAGAACAGAGGTACCAGTGGCCACCATCGACCCATTTGTCTTAATTGGTTGAGAATGAATGTACTTCAGGCCAGTGGTCGTCTTAGTGGCTTACGGAGCGTGAAGAGACTATTAGGGATTCTGCACTCATACCCGCTTCTCAACCTGCCTTTTCTTCCTCACCAGTGCTATTAATCCAACGGACTCAACTCATTCATCTTTCCACAGGTGCGCTATCTGCCTCAGCTTAGTGTTAATTGATCCCTGTTGTGCGGCGAGAATTAGTGCTAATCAATGATTTGCATTTTTTATTGGATTACTTTCTGCCAAGATTACATAATTAAGTAGCGCCATGTTGCTCTGTCCCAAACTTGGGGACTTAATTTATCCCCCCCTCTTTTTTCATATTTGTTTATCAATGCGTCTCCCAAGGTTATGAGGAGACATTTTCTATTTTATTTATACAGTAGGGCTGAAAAAAAGTTTGATTCCCCCCTCCTAATGTCTTCATGCTTTGCTTGTGAAGGAACCAGACTTTCTAATAATCTTTCAAAATGCACTTGATCAATAGATCTCCAGGCTTTGCAAATGTCTTTCAAAGTTTACCTTTGGAAACTTATTTGCTTTTTTTTGCTCATTTTCGCTCCGCACCTCGCATCTTGTTGTGACAGCATATTTTGCATGACGAGTGGAGGGCAGGAGAAGTTGAACGGCCAGCAGCTGTGACTGAAAAACTAAGTGCGCCCCAGGGCTTAATAGCTTCTAGATCCACTCTTTGCACCAATCGCTTTAAAATATTAATCATTTTTCCTTCAATCTTAAGCTTCTCCAATCACAGAGGACGAGTTTTTCCTCACTTTCACTCAGATTGTGAGAATTTCTTTGCATGTAAAAGCCAGATCCTGATTCAGTTTTTGATGCCTGGTATTATTAATTATGCTCATGTCAAGTAAGAAATGGGGAATCTGTAAATTGGTAAAATGCTGTAAAGTGAAAAGGTTTTTTTTTTTTGTCTACATTTAAAGTGCCTTCCAGATGTTTCCATTAACTTGAACTTTTTCACATTTTGTCACATCATGCCAACAAACTTTATTTTTATTGGGATTTTATGTAATAAATCAACGAAGCAGCTCATACTTGTGAACTCGGAATAAAGCGATACATCATTTCCAATATCCATCCATCATTTGACGACATGCTCATCCATGCAGCATAAGAGCAATTTAGAGGGACCAGTTAACCTAACAGTCAGGTGGAAGAATCTGCTGACAGGTTAACTATTGGTTATTCATGCGCTGGCCAAATGCAGCCTGCATTGAGGAGTGCTCAGATATGAACCTATGTCAAAAGAAAAACTTTACAAATGGCAATTTTTAAGAAGCAAAGTAAGAGAAAATCAAAAATTTGGAAGAAGTTGTTCTAGATTGATGAGAGCAGAACTTGAACTTCTGGTAAATCTGCGCAGCGAGGACCCGAGGGACAGTAGGTGTGCTGATCCGCTTTGGTTGTGTTTCTTGGAAACTGTTCCAGAATTTCAGGTGATTACCTATTAATTAGATTTTCTTTGCACTTTTTTGCTATTACCTTTGCAGCTGATTGATGAATTTGATTAACTGTACCTGAGTGATACTAAGCTATGTTTACCATGAAAAGCCATGTTTAGGGTTAAAAAAAAATATCTATAAAACTTTATATATTTTTATAATCCAATAAAATTTTGAGCCTTGTTTAGGGTAAAAAAAACAACTATTTTTTTCTGTAAAACTTTACACTTTTCAAGACTTCTTCACCATCACTGGATGTCAAATTTCCTTCAGACTTTTTTTTTTCCTTATATGAACTTTCTGGGCTGTGCTTCAGCAGTTACCTGATTTTGTCATTTTGATTGTCTGTGGCCTCTGGAAGCAAGAAAGTGTCGATGACAGCGTGTGGGAGAGTGTCTTGTTGTGAGTTCAATTGATCCAGATTAGAAGTGACAGATCCTGTCCGCTTTTGGAAGCCTGTTATTAAAACCAGAAGTCCTGGACAGCTGCAGTAGTTCTGTGTCCCTATTGTTTTGGGCATCACCGGTAACAATGAGTCATCATGGGGTCATGTGTCTTTATGTTTCTGTGCTTCATGGTTGTCATCCGAGAGTGGAAAGGGGATTTCTGATTATACCGTAACTGGTAATTGAACGGTTGGATACGGCTGTGAGTTACATGCAAGCAACAAATAATCGCTTAAAAGCTTCCTAGCTCTCTTTTGATTCTAGTTCCCATCAATGCTACGCAAATACCCTGCAGATGCAATTAAAAAAATCTGCACATTGAAGAAATTAATGATCAACTTTAACATCTTTTGTGCAAAACAATTTCACAGCTTTCTAAAAATGTACAAATGAGTTGAGTTGCATATCCTGAAACAATAAAGCAATAACTAATGTATCATTTACACCAAATTCCACCAAAGTATTTACACCAAAGTAAATATACGATGAATGCTGGTAAAAGAATGATTATTTGATGATTACCTGGCCAATATAGTTAGGTTTCAAGACCAATTTCACAAATACATTATTTATGTTATTACATCCTTTATTTTTCATGAGAGCCCATGTCAATGAGAGTGAAATAGATAATTATGAAAATGTGTTTGAATCTGAAGAATGACAAAATAACTACAACTGCTGCTAAATAAATATAAGCAACCTCCATCCCAGTCTGAAATGACAGGCAGACTGACACAAGTTTTACTCAAGAACCTCCTTGTATTTAGCAGCATCCGACATCCCCTTGACTCTGACCAGTTACCCGGTCCCTGCTGCTGAAAATGATCCCACAGCATGATGCTGCCACCACCATGTCTCACCCTGGGTATGATGGTCTGGGGTTGATGTGATGGGTTTGCACCAGACTGTGTTATCAAGCCTCTTTACTGGCCAGGTGGAATGATTAATAACAGATCGCTGTAAGCCGACAAACGCAAAAAAATGGCAGAAACCAGAGTGTTTCCTGGAGTGAGAAACTACATTTACAGAATTTCTAAAGATAATGTAACTCATTTAAGTTTTTTATTTATTTATTTATTTATTTTACATTTTACTTTCCAAACAATACAAGACAATTCTCCGGAACTTGTAGAAAATCGTGTCAGGTGTTCAGCACCTTCTCAATTATTGACTAATCTTGCAATTTCCTTTTAGATTGTCCATTTTCTCCACAGCTTCTCATTATTCAGTTGTTGTAGTCTTATAGTGTCACAGTCAGTTTTCTCCATCTTGTAAATCTCTTCCACAATGTCCATCCAATTGTGGGAGGTGGGGGGTTTCACTTTGTACCAATCCCTTATAATAGCTTTCCTTGTAGCTGCCAGAAGACTTTTGATTAAACATGTCCTGAGTAGTTGTTACTTAGTTTTAACCAAGCCTTTTACTGTGGGTTTTAAATGACACATTTCCGATTGATGGGGATGCCTACTTACATACTTCTAAGCCACTTCTGTTTTAATTGCCTGATTTTGGAACATTAAGAGAATTCTTCAACTAAGTTTTGCATTTGACACCAACCTAACTTCTGTTAAATTGATCTTGACACCAAATAGAGGATGGGGAAATTAAAAGGATTTGAAATCCTGGTGGAGTGGAAAAAAATGTTGTGCAGATGTGTCATCTCCATAAGATGGATTTTGGACAAATTATTAAAAAAATATATACAAAGAATTAAGAGCAGGGAGTGGTCCTAATATGGAGTATAGTAGGAAATTCATTTGAATACAGTGAGAAAGTTTTGTTTCTACAATTATACAATAGAAAAAAATGCAGGATAGCTTAGTAAGATATTGATATATAGATGATATATATCATCTGACCTGTATCAGCTTTTAATAGTGACATTTTCTTTCTAGTGTTTAAAAGTAGTTTATCATGATCATGGCTGTACTCTCATAAGACTGAACCAGATGAAAAAACCCAATTCAAGAAACTTTATTTTCTCTTGTCAAAGGGGGGTTGTTTCCAAAGAGTCCAAATTGTAAATAATAAATATACATTTGCCCATTTTAATACATTTTTGTCACAGGGAAAATGTTTTACTCTTCTATACAGCTGAAGAGCTTTCAGACTTTGAGAAATGTTTTTTTTATGATTAAAGAAATGTGGGTTATTTCTCCATGACTTTTAGATGAGTGCACATACATTGTAATTTGGAGATAAATCATAGCACTGAGAAATAAATGAAACTTCTGGTCTTTTTTAAATGTGTGATGATGTTTCCCTGGGAGAGCTGAGGTTTTGCCTCAGACTGATAGACTGATTAATGTGAGATTACCGATTTCTATACCGTTAGCACTTATAACATAGCACTTAACTCAAACCTCCTACACAATAGTAATTCAACATCTCAAACTGCTGCATTAGACAGGAGATCATTCCTCTGTAACCTTTGTTAGGTTAAAATATGTCTGTAGTACGTGTCAAAACAAATGTCCTGCTGAAATCTATATTTGCCTGACATTTGACCTTATTTGCTTATTCTATAATTGGACTATTGCTTTTTGTGTAAATATCTGAGCCTGCGAAAGGTCAGGTTTCATTTCTTATCATCGGAAAAGTTTAAATGATGCCTGAAGGTGTGTTCATTTCCATAATTAAAATTGAGTTAATTTTAGAGCTCCTCAGTTAAAATGGATTTTGAACTGCATTCAAAGGTTTGTTTGGCATCAGATCTACATGAAGCATAAATGCCACTTATAATAATACAACGCAATGCACTCCTGGTGAAGGTCTGATTGACAGATGGATTCTCGTTTCCATGAGACTAACGGCAATAAGCAGTGGATTGTTTATTAAAAACGATGCTCCTATGGTCAGCATCCAAAGCTGCCGCCTTGTTGTTTTTAAACTTGACAATAGCTGCACATCAGAAGACATTTCTGTTTTGAGTTCATTTGCTTTGCCTCTCAGTCAAACTGGGCTGAAGCAAAAAAAAATGTTCAGCTAAACAATTTAAATGTTTGTTAAAGTAGTAAGTCATCTATGGACATAAAAAGTCTGTCCTTAAGCTAAAACCAAGAGGAGTGTTTCATACATTGGTGACATTTTTAATACTATTTAAAAATAAATTGTATTAGTTCAAATGAATAAATTATTTTCAGCAATAAGAAAAATGTCTTATAAAGCAAGAAATGTTTATGTGACTCTTTGATATTAAAGTGCATGTCCAGTGCTTTGTGAAAATGTTACCCGTCCTTTGACTTATTTTTACCTTTAACTCCACACTTTGTCACATTATAACCAGAAACTTAAATAATATTTTATTCTGATTTGTGATGGACTAACACAAAGTATATAGTAAATATTTATGGAGCTGAAGAATAATGAAAAATGTTATTTATTTGATTGATTTAGATTTTATTACAGACTCAGAGTCCAGATTACATACAAAGAGAATACAAAGACAAAATAAGAATAAAAAGTACAAAAAATAAACTATACAAACACATGACTTCTAGCCTTACAAGAGGCAATCATACCAATGTCTCCAGAGTACAGAAGAGTACTTTATTGCACTATATTTAACATTTGCCAGCAGTAGTATGATTTTATTATTAGATTCATTCAATATATATATATATATATATATATATATATATATATATATATATATATATATATATATATATATATATATATATATATATATATATATATATTAAAGAGAGAGAGAGAGAGAGAGAGAGAGATTTATTGGTTGATTGTGTCCCAATACCAGTTTTTTTTTCCCCATACCAAGTACGAGTACTTCAGTTTAGGTACTTATAGATCAAAAATAACTTAACAATATGATTGACCACTGAAAACGACTGACCATCAGGGGCGATGAAGTCGCTTAGAGCTTCAGTCGTCTTCTGTCAGTAAACAGCCTCTTGGTGTATAGCACCACTACTTCGTGGTTTCTAGTGTAGTATCTAGCCTTTGACTTGCACCGTAGCCCAGCCCAGGAGGAAAATTGGTATCGGTTCAGAGTATCGGGTTGCTTTTACAAGTACGAGTATGAGTACTTGACGCTGGTATTGGGCCCATTACCGATACCAGTATCCCTGTTCTGAGGTGTGTTTGAGAGCAATTTGTTTTGGTGCGGCCTCTTTACTTGCAAAGGATTGCACCACCCGCCTCCTCCAGTTGGCAAAACATTCTACTCCACCCTGTTCACCCATTTTGTAGCATGCTGAAGGACAGAGTGATGAATTGTGTGACTTAATACAACCAACAACTGAACATTTTTACTTATCCACCTGTAGCTTTGGCAAATTTCTGCTAGGACTGCTAGGAGACCCAATACTGTGACGTAATGGTTCAAAAAACGTAATAGAAAGCTGAACGGATTGACAAGTATGACCTAAATAGAATATTAAGATGTCTACGCAGCTCCTGGAGAGACTGAATTTAAATTTTCTGCTCTCCTAGAGACTCTAAGTACACAACAGAATGTACTTAATGCATAATATGTCCCCTTTAAGATCTGAAGAGTGCGGCATGCATTTGTATTCAACCCTCTGAGTAGTTTGTAAAGCCACCTGCTCGCTGCTAATACAGCTGCAAATAATTTAGGGTGTTTATCTTCTAGCTTTGCACATTGAGAATGAAATTTCTGCTCATTGCGATTAGTTGGAAAGAATCTTAAAATATATGTTTTGAAATCACGGGTCATATTCTCAATTAGATTTAATGTTGGACTTTTACTAGGATTTTTTAACAGTAGTATATACTTTCATTTAAACCATTCCCTTCTATGTCTGCTATTGTTTTTTGGGGTCATTTTTGTGTTTGATGGTTTGGTCACTTTCAAACTGCTGAAGAGAGGATGCTCCGGGAAAAAGCAATCAGACACAGAAACAAAACAAAACAAAAAACAAAAAACCCTGAGTAGGTCCTTTGGACGGGTTCTTCTTTGTTGAAATATTTTGTCTCTTCTCCAAGAGAGAAACAAATTAGAACCACGCATCAGAACACCCTGAGACAGATTTAGTTGTACAAAGGAGGGTTTTATTTCCAATCTAGCCCTTATCACAAAGTATACATCTGTGTAGCGATCTGGAGGATTCTAAGCCAAATACAGACGAATCCCCAAAGAACTATGATCAGAACCCATTTTTATAAACATTAAAAATAATACATACACCTCCTAGATCTGAGACAGCACCTGAGGTAGGAAGGGGCCTCATCCCACCATGGGGCCCAGGATGTAACAAGTTATCGCAAGAACCATTTCCTCTAGCTGCAGTCAGACCTCTGTTGCTTGCTTGGACAAACATGCCCCCCCCCCCCCCCCCCCGTCAACGCCTGACGTGGGGCCTGAAAGTTTGCTGTTACGGCAAAGGGTTATGCCTCCTAGAAGCTGTCTGACATCTATTTTCCATTCAGACAAAGACTCCCTGTCTCCTTGTTCTGGTTGAAGTAGTGATTAATGATATAAGGGATAAAAACATGTCAATCCATCATTTATGTAACCTGCAGACACTAAATCAATGTCCTTCTGGAAGGTGAACACCCCACCCCTGTCTTCTTCTTTTTAGCCTCGGACATGTTTTTCTTCCAGGCTTACTCTGAATTTAGCTCCATCCATCTTCCCATTAACTCTCACCAGCTTCGTAGTCCCTGCTGAAAAAAAAGCATCCCCACATCATGATCCTGCAACCACCATGTTTTACTTTAGGTGGGGTGCTGTGTTCAGGGTGACTAGCGGTGTTAGTTTTACACCACACTTGACCTTTTGCATCTGTTTTTATTTCTTTATTCCTGACCTGTCTGCTCCTTGATCTTCATGATGTTGTTTGTTCTCTAACAAACCTGTAAGACCATCACAGAACAGCTGTATCTCTACTAAGAGTGAATTACGCACATTTTCACACTGTCTGATAATCAGGTGAAAGCTGAAGGCAATTGTCCACTTCATTTTAATCAGGGGTCACAAAGGGAAGGGGGACAGAATGCAAATGCATGCTATACTTTTCATATTTTATTAATATTAATCAATAGAAATGTCTTCCACTTGACAATTGGGGAATGGCTTTTGGTTTTCCAGTCAATATCTGGATGTCTCATAGTCAGAAATGTTGTTTGAGATACAGGAGGCTTCTTTTCTTTAATATTGGTGGAGAAAATAGAAAAGTTATGTCATTACTCGGTTATAATATATATATATATATATATATATATATATATATATATATATTATTATAGTTTCAATCATACTTCTATTTTATTATTTACTCTACATGCCTCAAACAGGTTATATAAATATTTTTATTTTTTTCCATTTTCAGATTTTTGTTTATTTATTTTTAAAGCGTTTGTCACTCAGTGAGGAAGATTAGTCCTCCGACACGTGTGAAATCATGAGATTAATCCCGGGTTGTTGACGTGTCCTTCGGCAAGACGCTGAACTCCAAGACGCCAACAGATCAGTCTATCAGCGTGTGAATGTCTATGCGATTGTGACTCATAGTGTAAAACAGCTTCGAGTGGTTGGTAATACCAGAAACGTGCCCAAAATGTTCAGTTGTTGTATAGTTTTATTGTTGTTTGTTCTAACTCATTTAGTTTTCTCTTAAGTTATTGAAGATGTGTTTAGAGCTGCAGCGCCAAGCAAATGTTTCCATATTAATGTTTACATTCACATGAATCCCAACCATACCGAGTGTTTGCATGCATGATCAGACTATATTAAACATGCAAACTCAGGAAAACCTTGTGCATATTTGCACACATGGAGATTATGCAGGAAGGGAAGTTTAAACGTCAGCAGATTTGCCTAAGCTTGTTTTGAAGAGTATTTACATTCATATATGAGAAAAAAAAAAAGTTAGATGTCATCGGAGGCTAAAAATACATCCCTGAGTCAGGGATGTATTTTTGAAAGGCTTTAATATAAAGGTTAACTGTGCCTATTGATGCATCAGCTGACAATAAAACATGGACAACTTGGCCATTACCTGCGTTTATTTAAACCTATGATTTGAAAACAGAAACTGATTGGGTGAGTGCTCCAAATGTATTCTTGTTGTTCCGGGCTTGTCAATGTTATCATATTGTCCTGGACATAATAGCATAAACAGATCGAATTCCAGGAGAGGAAAAAGATGTCATAAACTGAATCTGAGCTAATCCCCGAAATGCCTGGAAAATAATCACTGATAAGAGGTAGCCATATAGGAAAGCAGATAAGGCTCTAAAAAGACAGAAAAAGCCCGTTATCAGCAGTGTTATAAGACCAAAATAACCTCTTATCGGTTTTTCAATGTCTAATGGCACTCAGAGCAACGGCAATAAAGAATAAAAAGGCACAGAAAATTGTGGAGACCTGGCCCTGGTAATACAAAGGGTATGTGTGTCTCTATAAAAGGAAGTGACCTCATATTCAAGGATTGATGGGCCACACAAAGAAAAAAAAAAAGCTTTTGAATTAAGAACCCATAAAAATGGAACCAAATTACAGCTCTGGACTCTAAAGAAGGGATGTTGTCACCAGTTTTTAGTGGCTCACTTCACAGTTCAGCGTGTTGTTGTGACTCCAGCTGTGTGCCTCAAATGGAGGTCTCTCGGTTGAAAATGTTTCACATTTTGTCACACTACAATCACAAGCCTCAGGGTATGTTAAGAAAATTTGATGTGACAGACCAAGAAGGAAGTGGGAAGAAAAACGTACATAGTTCACTTTATTACTAATAAAAATCGAACTTTAGTGAATAGACAGTCTTGTGAAGAAGAAGGAGAAGAAGAAGTACGGCAGACAGATCAGGGAGGAAGTTGTTGTGACGTTTAAAGCAAGGCTGTGTGAGAAGACGGGCTGTGTAAGGAGAGCTATTCACTAATCAGAGAAGTAGCTGAGAGGCCCATGTTAACTCTGGAGGATATGTAAAGATTCAAAGCTCGGGTGGGAGAATCTGCTGACAGGACAGCACTCCACCATCCTCTGCGAAATAGTGGAAAGCCAATTAGGGAACCCAGCAAACACAAGGTGGACGGTGCTCTGATCAGACACCAAAATTGAATGTTCTAGCCCGAATTACAAAAAGCCATTAAATGGTGGAAAACTAACTACACATCACTGCTGAGATGACACATGGTGGTAGCAGCATTGTGCTGTGGGTAAGCTTTTCTATGGCAGGGGATGACGCTGGTGAAAGCTGATGGAGAGGTTGATGAGCTAAAAACAGGGAAATCCTGGAAAAAAAACCTGTCAGAGGCTATAAAAGATTTAGGACTGGGGTGGATGTTCACCTTCCAGCAGGACAAAAAAATGTAATATTCAGCCTGAGCTACAATAGAATGGTTTAGACCAACGCATATTCATGTATTAGAATGGTCTAGTTAAAGTACAGACCTAAATCCTATTGAGAATCTTTGCAAGACAGAAAAAATGATATTTAAAGATGCTCTACATCCAGTCTGACTGATTTGGAGCTATTTTTTTAATAATACGGAAACATTTCAATCTGTCAATGTTTATAGCTGTTAAAGATGAACCCCTAAAGACTTGCAGCTTTACCTGGAGCCAAATGTTGTTCTAAAAAGTATCTTATCGGGGAGAATTGAACACAAATGTCCACTCTTTCTGGATTTTTACTAGTAATAATGTTGACAAAACCATGTATTCTTTTCTTTTCACTTCACTAGTATGCGCTACTTTGTGTTGCCTATTACATAAAACTCGGACAAAAACAGTAATGTTTTTATAACATCAATAAATTTGAGACCGTCAGAGGGGTATTAATACTTTTATAGTGCACGGCTGAATTACATCAACCAGAAGCAAACTGATATTTAGTGTATGAATCACTTCAACATCCCTATGGCAAAAAAAAGCTAATTAGATATTTTTGTCACTGCAAGGGAACACGCGGTACATTAACAGTGTCTAAACAAACTGTGCAAATACAAACTGTGTTTGACTGGAGATATTGACAGCAAACCTCAACAGCAATATTACCTAGATCTATTGCAGGAAAGCTTCCCTCGAGACCGTGTGCAGGTGTCATTCCGTCTCAGCTCACTTACCCGTCCATGTTTATGCTTTAGATTCTCCTGAAAAAAATCGATTTATTTTGTAGCTGACTGTGTTGATTGGGCACAACCTGAACCATGGAAAGGTGTCGTTCCGAGCTGCCCAATTTTGACTTCAGCGCAACACTTTTGTAGCAGGTCACCTCTGGCTGCCTCCCTTTTCCCCCCCACTTTAAAATCAAAAAATCAAAAAGCTGCTCTAATGGCAAAAAAACATCCTAGGAAAGACAAAAGCTGCTGTCAAAATTTCCCAGAAAACTCTTCTTTGCATTCCTTATTGTCGGTTTAAGCCATGTTGTGAGTTCTTATGTTAGTAATTTTCCTTTAACTTATTAACTTGTTATAAGAAAATTATAAAGTCATTGTGGGTTTTTTTGTGACCTGGCCTATAATGCAGCATAGAGTCGCCGCAGGACATCTAATGAACTGTAATTAAGTCTTTAAAATCTCCAAAATGTTACAGGGGTTCAGTATCTCAGTCAAAAGCTATAAAAATTCTTATCATTAGAAGATTTTTCCAGTGCTTCTTTTATGCCGCGCTGAATTGATCCCCAGGGGTGTTCTCACTGTTTTTGTGTACAGAAGCAAGTAGGTCAGCATGGGGATTATGTGCTTTAGTTAGCTGCTGTGCTGTGGAAACTGAGATACTTTGTATCTAAGCAGAAGTCCAATATCTTAGCTCTACAAAAAAATTTAGAGCAAGTGCCAAAACCGTTGAAAGGGTCCAAACTTTGCCTTGTCCCAGGTAACCTAATGGGGGCTTTTAATTATCTGTCTCTCACTCCCTCTCTCGTGGCATACACACACACACACACACACACACACACACACACACACACACACACACACACACACACACACACATATATATATATATATATATATATATATATATATATATATATATATATATATATGAATGATGTGTTTCTGGATGCACTCACGATGTTAATGGAGCTGAAAGAGGACATATTCTGCTTTTAAACCCTTACTTTTTTTACATTTAAATCATACCATTGTGGTCTATCTAAAGTGGAACAACAGTGTTTGGTCTGAATTCTTTGTTAAATTAACCTTATGCTCCAGTTATCTCGAAAAAAATCCCAAAAGACTATAAAATGCTAAAACCCTGAGTTCCTTCAAATCAAGGTGAAAGTCCTATTTGTTTAGAATTTCCCTTGAATGTTAATGTTGAAGTTTATAGTCCAATTTGTCTTATTTCTTGACCTGCTGCTACTATTCTACTACAACATACTTTATTCTGTAATGTTTTCTTGTTTGTTCTGTTTCATGTACAGCTATTTGAACTGTGTAAGCTGGCAACCCAAAATTCAAACCAGACAGTGTTTGCATTTTAAAGGTTTATTTTAAAATATGAAATGGTGCCAGAAACGGACTTGACCAGAAGATACAGGTAGCAGCTGACTTGACCAAGTGTTGCAGGCAAAATCAGACTTGACCAGACCATGCAGACAGAATTGACCAGAAGTTGCCCCGGTGAGGCAGAGCGAGACACAGAGAACCCCAGGAACCACTTGAAACAGGCGGCGCACACAAGCACTAGAAATCCTACTAGTGAGGGCAGGGCGAGAATAGGTCCAAACGGTTAGCAGGCTGAGCAATGAGACATTGGGGGGAAAAACAATCTCATGTGGGCAAGTGGAACAAGACAAGACGTTCTGGCACTGGGAGCTTGAATGAGGCAGGTAAATGTACAGAGAGTTACAGGTGAGTCTGATTAGTGGCAGCAGCAGGTGGAACTAATTAAGGTGAGTGACGGCTGGGAGGTGACAACCGTGACAACCCCACATTATGACATAGTTGTCTTGTTACTGAAATGTGCTACACACATAAACTTGCCTTGCCTAAAAATGGGTGATTTTTACAAGCTATTCAATTAAATTTTATTGTATTTATATAGCGACAATTCATGAAACATGTCATCTCAAGGCACTTTACAAAGTCAAATTCAATCATATTATACAGATTGGTCAAAAATTTCCTGTATAAGGGAACCAGTTGATTGCATCAAAGTCCCTACATGTCCCCTTTAAAACGTCCAGCAGCAACTAAATATCTTATCTGAACTGTCATGTTTCACAGCTAAGAAATCAGAGATGTAGCAACTTCTGCTTCAAAATTCAACCCGTTTAACAGAAAGCTAACTTGACAACAGTGTTTTATGGAGCTGCTAACCAACACTGGATTCACTGATGCTAGTTTTGTTAGATTCAGGGCTGATTTATATCAGGTCAGTGGCTTTGCCTAGTTCCCTAGCATGATTCCTTAATAATTTATGACATTTTGGGAGTTTAACACTCATTGCAGGGCTCCAGATATAGACAATGACATTTGTTCGCTTTCGAAGCGAGCAGCCGCCTTGAAAAGCAGCCATCATTAACGCTGAGCTGAGCTACGGCTGACTACTTCCTCAGATTATGCGTGGTATATTAATAATTTGATACTTTGTAGCCAGGGCTGGATGAGGTGGCGGGAGGAATGAGGCTGACAAACACCACTGCAGCTGAAGGACTGTTTTTAGCAACAATCACCATCCCTGGATGCTCGCGGTAATCGCTCTCGCTGGTTAATTTCACAACACTTAATAAACTGCGGGCTTAAGTGCAGTGTGGCAACCATAATGACAGGGTTTCTATTATATGCAGATTCATAGTGATAATCAGTCTGTCAGCTGCCTGACAGATGTTTGACAGAGTACCTGGATCTGTGGTGTTTGATCAGAGAGAATGGAAATTAGAGTGTGAAATTAACATCGCGCCTGCACATGTGTGCTTTTTTTTGTCCTTCTGTTTCTCATCTCCCCCCTTTTGACTCCCCCCATTCTTCCTCATTCTCTGTCTCTCCCTGCTGGTGGCTGATTAATATTGGCGACATTATTCTTCCTTCCTGCAAAAGGGTATTATTAGGCTTAATATTTGAATTTTATGCATGAATTTCCCTGTAAAGGTGCATATTTAGCATGGTAGAAGTGTCACAATGCCTGTTTTTCCCGGATTGGAGTCACCTCTAGTTTGACTATAAGAGGCAACATTATAATCTCTATAAAGGAAAAAAAAAAGTGTTCCTAAGACTTTTTAGCACCACCCAACTCCCACATATCCTACCAGTTTTATGGGTGCCTGGAGGTCCACACGCCTTTTCGGATTACCTGATTGCCTCTGGTTTCTATCTCCCATTACATGGGATTTACAAGGTTTTAATCTGCAATAGCATTCGCCCATGATGACAAGGCTTCATTGATATAAATGTCATGAGGTGGAAATGTCATTACACTTAAAAGTATTTGCTTCACGGTAAATTGTTGGAAATGGTCATGCCGGCGTGAACAGTGGATTACCTTCTCCGTTTGTATGGGGTTGGCACCTTTTAGTCTTTGCAGAGATGGGAATGAGAACCTCTACCGAATATCACTTGAATGTCAAATGATTTGCTTGATCGCCTCTGAATCTGGAACATTAGCTCTCATAAAGAGTTTAAAACTATGACAGACTTGTACAATGTTAAAAATACTCCACTGTGGGAGTTTAATCCATCAAACACATGCAAAGCTTTTATGAAGATATAGATCTTTCTCTTGCTCAGCTCTTTATTTGTTCTGATGACGGTCCCAATTCTCCTTAGCCCGGTGGTAATCACTGCTGCATATTTCTTACATTTTCTCCTTGTTCTTCAGAGTGAACCGTTTTTCAAACGTACTCCACTGCAGCAGGTAATGTTGTAGTTTTTGAAAGAATCAGATTCAAGTGACAAAGTTGGCAAGGTCACAGTTTTCACTTTTCTCCTCTTTACAAACTCATCCACTATGTTCTGTCTGCTTTTGGTGATAGCAAGCTGAAAACATTTGTTCTGGTCCTGTCCGACATCATAATGCAAAAGGTGTTCGGTGCAAAATTATCTGCAGAGCTTTAACAAAGTTTTGTCATGTTGCATCCACAAACTTTATTATTTGATCTGGTAGACTTAAGGATACATAGTTTATTAAAAAAATGTACTGATAAAAAGTAAAAAGTAAAGTTGTAGCCATGGTCCTGTTGAAAAGTCAACATCCAATCTCAAGTCTTTTGAAGCCTAAGAAGTTTTCTTCTATGGTTGACCTTTTTACCGATTATATTTCAATCTCCCTTTCCATATTTTGTAGTCTTAAAATTATTAATTTGTTTTTACCTTAGCCATGATACACACATGAATATGAACTCCGTTCCCTTCTAAACAAAAATCTGACACTGCTCTGATGCTTGCAGCTCATTGTATATTCACTCTTGTGCAAGCATTGCTCAAATATAAAGGTCAGCTTTAACAAAGAAACCTGATTTAAGGTTTTAAGTTTTTCCCAAGTATTGTTTAAAGATAAATTTTACATTTTATATATACTATAAACATGTGCATAATGATTTAGGGATAGGGCCTGGGAGATATGATTACATCTGTGCTTCTCAAATGATGAATGCATTCCAAGATAGTTATAAAGACAGACATTAGAAAATATAAAAACATTACATTCATTATTGCCAACAGCACGAGCAGCCGTATTTCGCTTCCTGCCTACATCATAATAATGGTCCTAGGTGTGGTGCGTCCTTCATTTGTTGAGGCCAAATATACATGGGAATCACTGTTTGCCCTTGTTTATTCCTTTGCAGAAAAACCCCCAGGCTCATTATTTCTGAATCATGAAGAATATCAATTTTATTTCTATGCAAAAACCAGTGTTGCTCACATCTATTTTATCAGTGGATCATGTCTACAGTGTACAAGTTTGCTAAAACTTCCTAAGTATAGATTTTCGTTAGTCCAAGATTAATTTCCCCAATGGCTCAGTAAGTGAATCACGCTGCTTCATATTCTCACAGTCACCTATGGTACATAATGCCGACAACGCCCGCCTTGATCTATCAGGGCTGGGATGCTGCTATGTAGCAGCTGTTACTGTTCTCCGACTTGCATGAGGAACTGAACAGATGAAAAACCTGCAGTTGGTCAATCTGAACACATCATCTTGTATTTTTACAATCTACCATGTTTTATTATCATTCTTCAGGAAATGTATTTTCTTTCACGTTATTATCCGGTAACATCATAGGAGTTTTATGAGTCCTCAAACACTTCCTTTGAAAAGCAGACTGTATGAATGTGGTAAACAGGGACATAGTTTTGTCTGTCACGGTACCTGAAACCATCCAGCTTTAGTGCTACCAATATGAAACTTTCTACTGCTTTAACTACATTGTTGTACATCATCTTTGATTCAGGTTGTTGCATCTGTCTGTCGGTCTCAGAGTGAAGAGTGGATTTGTCTGCAGAGAGGATAGTTTTCATCAAAGAGTTCATGTTAATTTGATAAATGTTCTAGTTTTATTAACACACTTTAAAAGGGCAGTTATATACAGTAGGTAAAAAGCAATGTTTAATGCGGATAATATTTCCATCTTAATAAACCATTTACTAGTGCAGACCCAGATCTGGATTAGGACGGAACCACATGTCCGTCCGTACCCAGCTGAGAACATTGGGACAGCTTTTTAAGACACCCGGTCACAACACAGTACAGTGCTTTAACACTAGTCATCGCTCATATGCTCAAAGTGCTTCATTTGGGATCCCTAAAGTCAGACAGTGTCATTTTTCACACTGGGTTGCTGTATAATATAACCACCTCTAAGTGTCCATGAGTTTTACCTCATCTGCTTTGGTGTTAGAGTCTTTTTAAGGAATACAAAGCAATGAAGTTTTTGTAGAATTGTATTGATATATCAGGGTACTCGTTATGCTTTACTGTATTAAAGAGCAGCTTAGCATTATAAACTGGTGGATTTCTGCTGTTTTTAAAGTTGTCAACAAATGTACAGGAATGGCTCTTCACTAGTTGTTTTGGAATCTTTTATATTATCTAGACACCAGCTTTGGGCCTTTGAACATGAAGTTTGACCACCTCTGATTTAGAATTTTGATGATATTTTTGATATTGTTTTATACACGTGCAATACCCATGAAGAGTCTCTTTGGCAGCGCAGCTTTGTGACCTACCTGAGCTCTTATAGCGGGACCCTATACCATATTGCAATGCATCATATTACATTGTGTTGCTTCATTTGTATCCTATAGTCAACAAAGGCAACAATACTTTGTTGTGTTGCATGGTGGGAATTTTAAAGTAGTAAACTGCAAGAAAGAGGAAATGCTACAGATATTACAACCCAAAAAAAGAAAAGGAACATTAGGTTCGGTAGTGATGCTGAACTATTTGATTGCTTTTTTTTCAATGTTTTGGACTCTGTCATATTTGCGGATTGACCTTCGTTGCACAATAAGGCATTTCTTCACTCCTGAAAATGCTAGACGCGTATTTACTAAAGGAGATGCTGAAGATAAAAGTTGCAGGTAAATTTGCTGTAACGGCATCTAGTTTCCTGTCAAAAAAAAAAAACTGTCACAAGAAAAAACAGTTTCTTAACATTCTTTTGAAACTACTTGATCCACTTGCTTATAAGCAATAATCTTTGCATATCTGCGAGCATGCCTGCTTTCCAGGTTGCATACTAATGTGCCTGTTCCTCTTTTCTTCATACCTCTCTCTCTCTCTCTCTCTCCCTCGCCCACCTTTTATTGTCATTCTTCCTGTCCCTCCCTGCAACTGTCTTTGATTGTCAGGCCTTTTGATGGCAGCACTGTTAATTCTTCAAGCACCCCCCTGGCCACCCACCTGCTGCAGATTGTGCATGACATGTGTGGATGATCATTTCAGCAGCGTGTCTTACGGGGATCTGCAATAGGAACTAGAACGCAGTCAGCTCGGAGCTTTTATCCAACAAAATTAGCAGCTTGAAGTTGCTTTTCAGATTACAATGCCTAAAAGAATTCCTCATCACAGTTTGAACTCTCTTCCTCTGTCGTGCATTTGTGTTGCCGGCACGTTTAAAAAAAAAAGAAAGAAAAAAAAAGAAGAAGCCCAAAACGATTTGACAGTGTGCTGCAAAGTGAGGTTAGAAGGCAAAGAAAGTTGTTAGAGCGGAGTTCATTGGCAGTTGCGCGTGATTGTGGGGTGAGATTCGGGCGGAGGAGGAGGAGCAGGGCTGAGATAACAGGAGAGGCAATCTCAGAAGTGAATACATTAAGAGCTTGAGTGCTTTGATGAAAGTTGTCACACGATATGAAATACATAACAATGAACAGCCTGGCAGCTGCAGCTCTTTGTTCTGTCATAACAGATGTATAAACAAAAAGAGGCGGGCGCTAATGGTGTCATTTTGAACAGTTTTATTTGGCTGATAAAAGCCTGTATTCCTGTCAAGTAATTTCAGTATTTTGGTCGAGGTGTTGACCCTCTGCAGAAGGTTTGACTCACAGGATATGTTGCAGGTTACAAATACACTGAAACCTTTTATTTACTTTCTTTTAAACTGTTTTTAAACACAATGAATAAACAGGCCTGGCAGTTTGCTCATATGCCAGCTTGTTTCACTCTTAGTGACAGTAATGCATCATAACCTCACATTTACAGTGCTGTGAAAACGTAGTTGTCGCCACTAATTTAACACAACAGGCAGTTTATATATAATAGCCCCATTATGGATGTGTACCACAGCTTTTCAAGATGGCTGCAATTAAATATTTTCTTAAGAAATCTCTCAATCAATATGTCTTAATAAGACCTATACCTAATCCTTCTATACCTAATCCTTCTATACCTAAAATAGTTGTTAATCAAGTATGTGACTGTTTATAAAGATATTACCTGTTTTTAGAGTTCCAGTCCGTTTTCAGAGCTTATAGCACTAAAACAGCTCTGCTGAAAGTTATTAATGATATTCTCATGGGCTCAGATAATGGACTTGGGTCTGTATTTGTCCTGTTAGATCTCACAGTCGATCAAAACATTCTCCTGAATTTGCTTGATAATGCTGTAGGGATCAAGGCAACAGTGCTAGGTTGTGCAATAATTCACTATTTCTCATGCGATATTTATGCTTTGGTGCCACCACATCTGTACTACCTTCTCCTTGCTCTAATCAGTCTCATCCAGTCCACATGGGCCATCCCTGATTGCCACCCTGCTTCACCTGCCACCTCACCAGATGATCAACCGCCTAGTGCCAGTAGAAGTCCAGTATTTCCTTACCATGCGCTCTAGTGTTTTTGTTAGGAAACTTGTTTTCCGTGACCACGGGTTTACCCATCCTGCCTTGCCCATGAATGATCTCTACTGCTCACTGGATATCTAGACATCAACTTTTGTTCTCCCTCTGAAACCTTCTCGCCTAACCCCTCTAAATATTGACTCATCTACCTCTCTGTAAATTACCATTGCCTGAACACTGGATGCTGGCTAACAGATCTGTTTGAAAGGATTATTAGATGTTCTCTTCTCTAACCCCCAGACGGTCGAGGCAGATGACCGTTCACACTAAGCCTGGTTCTGCTGGAGGTTTTTCTTTCCCGTTAAAGGGGAGGTTTTCTTTAACCTGACAACAGCCAGCTGCATGTCTCGCTCCGCCTAGCTCCACTCACATACATCTGGGACACCGCCATAGGAATTGCCTTTACTGAAGGCTGGGCCTTATCAAAACTCCTTGCATATGATTGGATAAGCCACTTGTCTGTCATCTTTATCGACGTGCTATTTCAACCACTCACACCGAAGCTAACCCGTGACGCTGATGAGACCGACGCAGGAAAAACCCCCCCTTTTTTTTTTTTTTTTTTATGTGTGTTTGCAGCTCTAGTGCAGGGTTTCCCGCAGCGCTATCTTGGCGAGGCGGCCGCGGAAAACGTGTCGTCCACCCCCCCCCCCCCCCGCTCCGCGAGTCGGTCCGCCTCGCATGAGCAAATTCCTGTGGGAAACACTGTAGTGGCACGCGTTTTATTGACAGTGAGCTGACAGGAAGAGGGGGGAAGACAGGCGGCAAAGCGCCGCGGGTCGGAGTCGATCCCGGGCCGACCGCGTCGAGTACTAAAGGCCTCCCAATATGGTTTGCGCTAACCGCTAAGCGCTCCGGGGCGCGTCCGCGTTGCAGTTGCGCGTCCGCGTACGCGCCCCGGAAAACAAAACTTGCCAAATCCGGTCGGGAGAAGGGCGAAAACATGGTTTCCACCAACAAAAGCCTTCAGAGCCGTTCTCTGATGTTCTTTTAATGAAACAATATTAGGTAGATTGGACAACACGGAAGAAATAGCAGCATCAATGCTAATGCTTGCTTCCTCGATGCGAGCCGCCATTGTTGTTGGAATCTCACGGTGGCTTCTCCACTACGTCACATCCATGAAACACCCGCCCTGCGTCCTGATTGGCCAGACCAAAAATTTGGTTGGGGAAATCACTTTCAATGAGCGATGTCCCAGATGTATGTGAGTGAAGCTAGGCGGAGCGATACATGCATCTGGCTGTTGTCAGGTTAGGTTTTCTTTCCACTGTCACTTCATGCATGCTCAGTATGAGGGATTGCTGCAAAGCCATCGACAATGCAGACGACTGTCCACTGTGGCTCTACGCTCTTTCAGGAGGAGTGAATGCTGCTTGTCAAGACTCGATGCAATCTACTGGGTTTCCTTAGATAGGAAATTTTTTGACCAATCTGTATAACCTGATCCAATCTGTATAATCTGATTGAATTTGCCTTTGGAAAGTGCCTTGAGATGACATGTTTCATGAATTGGCGCTATATAAATAAAATTGAATTGAATTGTTATTGTTGAACTATAAGCACTGACCTCGTTGGTGAAGATTCTCAGTCATCCAGATCATGATCAATCCAAAAAGGCTTAGAAACTCCATTTGTTTTATTTTTTTAACCTTTTTTGGATATAAGCACTGACCTTGAATTTGACATGAGACGGTCTTCAGTGTGGGCTGCGCAGTGGGTAGCTCTGTTGCCATGCAGCAAGAAGGTCCTGGGTTTGAGTCCTACCCTGGGTCTTTCTACATGGAGTTTGCATGTTCTCCCCGTGCATGCGTGGGTTCTCTCCGGCTTCCTCCAGTTAAAAAAAAAACATTACTGTTACTCTTACAATTGCCCAACATGTAAAATAAGTTATCCTCTATTTCCACTATAGGCTGGATTAGTCAGTTCATGAGAGAGTGATTCCGGCTGAATTTTCTGGGTGTGGGTGTGATGCCCTGCGCGCTGTCGTTCACCCTGCGACTTTGTTGAATCTCCCCTGTAATTAATGCATTAGTGAGAGAACACGGGCTAACTTCAATATTTATAGCTTTTTCACCTCAGAAGACTTTACGCCTCTAAACAAAAGACCTGTGCAGTCGCAGCAGCGGCAGATGCTTTTCCTCTTCTCCGATGCATGTGCACAACACTGGTGTCATTTCAACTTGCGCCAGAGGGGGCAGACGTCTGCAAAAATCCTGGAATTTACGCTATGCACCTATAAAAAACAAAACAAAACAAAAAAACATAAGAATTCTTTGAGCGGCAAATAATCTTAAACTGTCATAATCCTGGTGTGCGGGTGTAAATTTGTGTGCATTTGCTAAGTCCTACCTAGACAGAGGACGTCTGCTGGAGGGTGTGGCTGCCTGGTACAAACTGCACCCGAGGAATGAGCTCTTGTGCTCATTACTCATATTCTCTGTGCCTCCTAGGTTGAAGCCTTAGGTTGGATCCCACGCCAATTCCCAGATCTCTCCATCAAATCTCTCTACTATTGTAATGATTTGTGACGAGAGAACCCTAAAGTAAGCCGGACACTGAGCTGGAACTTAAAGAAAGGGTTTTAATAACAAAATCCAGGTGGCAAAAGGCAGACTCAAAAAACAGGACAGGTACGGACCGACAGACAGGCAGGATGGGTACAAAAATAATCAGAGGCTGGAGAGGGCTTACCGCAGACTGGCGCGAGGGGTACACACAAGACGTTCCAGCAACAAACAAACAACTAAGGCAGGCTTAAATAGGAGAAAGGAACAGGTGAGAAGGGCGGGACCAATAACCAAAACAGGTGAAAGCAATAGAAGGAACATACTGACTAATAAAGAAAACCCCTAGGCAAATAAAACCAAGACTAGAAGACTACAAACAGACTAAGCACAAATCAAAACACCACAACACAGAAATAAATCCTAAAACAGAAAAGTTGACTAACTGAAAATAACCAAAACCCCAACAGAACATTACAGAGCCCCCCCCTCAAGGGCGGATTCTAGACGCCCTACGTCTCTACACAGAAAAATAAATAAAAGTCTGACCGGGCGGGCGGAGGGGGCTACAGGCAGGAGGGTCAGAAAAAAGACAAAACAACCAAAACAAGAGTCCAAAACAGAAAACAACCCACATCGGGCGAACCTCAAAAAAAAAAAATAAAGAGTCCAAACAGTATACGTGACCGTCCCGGAGGACGGTCCCGGCGAAACAAGATCTCCGATGGTCGTCCCGGAAGACCAGCTAGACGTGACAGGGTCTCCGGCGGTCGTCCTGGCGGACGGCCCAGACGTGACAGACTCTCCGGCGGTCGTCCGGGCGGACGGCCCAGACGTGACAGATTCTCCGGCGGTCGTCCCGGCGGACGGCCCAGACGTGACAGACTCTCCGGCGGTCGTCCCGGCGGACGGCCCAGACGTGACAGATTCTCCGGCGGTCGTCGCCGGCGGACGGCTTAGACGTGACAGACTCTCCGGCGGTCGTTCCGGCGGACGGCCCAGACGTGACAGATTCTCCGGCGGTCATCCCGGCGGACGGCCCCGACGTGACAGGTTCTCCGGCGGACGGCCCCGGCGAGACAGGTTCTCCGGCGGACGGCCCCGGCGAGACAGGTTCTCCGGCGGACGGCCCAGGCGAGTCAGGACCTCAGGAGGCCGCCGGCGGAGCAGGGCAACAGAAGGCCGTCGGCGGAGCAGGAACCGCATAGACCGTCGGCGGAGCAGGAACCTTGGACCCCGACTCCTGAAGGGAGAGAAGACAGAGCCGGGTTCCGGACTACAGGCTAGGGGAGGCGTCGGACTACAGACTACGGAGGACGCCGAACTACGGGCTAAGGCAGGTGCCGGACTACGGGCTAAGGCAGGCGCCGGACTACGGGCTAAGACGGGCGCCAGACTACAGGCTGAGGAGGGCGCCGGACTACAGGCTGAGGAGGGCGCCGGACTACAGGCTGAGGAGGGCGCCGGACTACAGGCTGAGGAGGGCGCCGGACTACAGGCTACAGGCGGCGGCGCCTGGTTAACAGCTACAGGCGGCGGCGCCTGGTTAACGGCTACGGAAGGGGGAGCCTGGCTACAGGCGACTGACGAAGGAGCCTGGCTACAGGCGACTGACGAAGGAGCCTGGCTACAGGCGATGGAGGAAAGAGCCTGGCTGCAGGCGACCGACGAAGGAGCCTGGCTACAGGCGACTGAAGGGGAAGCCTGGCTGCAGGCGACTGAAGGGGGAGCCTGGCTACAGGCTGCTAAAGGGGGAGCCTGGCTACAGGCTGCAAAGGTGGGAGCCTGGCTACAGGCTGCAAAGGTGGGAGCCTGGCTACAGGCTTCAGGAGGCCCCGGGCTACAGGCTTCAGGAGGCCCCGGGCTACAGGCTTCAGGAGGCCCCGGGCTACAGGCTTCAGGAGGCCCCGGGCTACAGGCTTCAGGAGGCCCCGGGCTACAGGCTTCAGGAGGCCCCGGGCTACAGGCTTCAGGAGGCCCCGGGCTACAGGCTTCAGCCAGTCCTTTAAAAAAGAATAATCGCCCAATCAGTCTCTGGAGGGGCTCCGGGAGTGACAGCCAGTATAAAAACTCAGACAGCTGACTGTCACATAGGGTGAGTGGAGAGGCTGGAGGTGAATGCTTATGTGGAGATCCAGAGACTCTAAGGTCTTGAGGGCAACTTGACTTCTTGGCCCTCCTCCGAGACCCTAGGGGTCGGCCAACCCTTCGAGGAGTTGGGCGACGTACGCGTCCTCTTCTGCTTCGGCGGGGAACGTGATTGCCCCGACCCCCCTGGACCAAACCAATGTGGGGAAGTGACTGACCCTCCTGGGTCGACACAACATGGTCCGGCAGCGGACCCTCCTGGGTCTCCACGTGGCCGGACGGCGACTGATCCTCCTGGATCGCTGCGTCGCAGGACGGCGACTGACCCTCCTGGGTCTTGAGCGGAGGCGGGTCCTGCCGAACGCCCACTAGGGAACTGGGCGGAGGCAGACCCTTCAAAACCCCCTCAGAGGGGCTGGACAGAGGTGGGATCTCCTGGACCCCCTTGTAATGCTTAGACGGGGACGGACCTTCCAGGGCTCCATCTTGACTCTGAGAAGCTGGTTAAGGTGCCGAGGCGTCGGCCGGGCCTTCGAGGATCGGATCAGAGGCCGAGGCGTCTTCCGGACCACCGGGGACTGACTCAGGGGCCGAGGCGTCCTCCGGACCCTCGGGGACTGACTCAGGGGCCGAGGCGTCCTCCGGACCCTCGGGGACTGACTCAGGGGCCGAGGCGTCCTCCGGACCCTCGGGGACTGACTCAGGGGCCGAGGCGTCCTCCGGACCCTCGGGGGCTGACTCAGGGGCCGAGGCGTCCTCCGGACCCTCGGGGACTGACTCAGGGGCCGAGGCGTCCTCCGGACCCTCGGGGACTGACTCAGGGGCCGAGGCGTCCTCCGGACCCTCGGGGACTGACTCAGGGGCCGAGGCGTCCTCCGGACCCTCGGGGGCTGACTCAGGGGCCGAGGCGTCTTCCGGGCCCTCGGGGACAGACTCAGGGGCCGAGGCGTCTTCCAGACCCTCGGGGACAGACTCAGGGGCCGAGGCGTCTTCCAGACCCTCGGGGACAGACTCAGGGGCCGAGGCGTCTTCCAGACCCTCGGGGACAGACTCAGGGGCCGAGGCGTCTTCCAGACCCTCGGGGACAGACCCAGGGGCCGAGGCGTCTTCCAGACCCTCGGGGACAGACTCAGGGGCCGAGGCGTCTTCCGGACCCTCGGGGATAGACTTTGGTCGGCTGTAAAATGACCGGAGGGCTGACCTGTAATGTTCCTCCACCTCCTTTAATTTCCTCTCCAGCTCTTCAGAATATTGGGCAAATAAGGCCTCCCTAAGACGCTTAATCACCGGGGCAAAGGACCTTATTTTGTCTTCCAATAAACTGTGATCATCATCAGTGGTACCACTAGGAGGAGCTGTGGGAGCAACAGCACCGGAAGTTGGAGGACGCCGGCCCGCCGAGCAGGAAGAAGCCGCAGCCCATCGTTTCTTCCTCCGACGACATGGCTGAGAAACTTGCTGCGGAACTGGTGCTTCCGGCAGAGTCGGCTCCGGGAAAAGATCCGGGCGCAAATCCCGCACCACCTCCGCGTCGACCTCCATAAAAAACTCTGGTTCTGGAACGAAAGGAGCAGGGGAGGACTGACAGCAGACGTCCGGTGGGGGGACATCTGGACGCTGAAGGGTGAGTGGAGTGCTAGCCTGAATAAGCATAGCTCTTCCTGAACGGAAATAACGTGTCGGCTTTGGGTTCATTCTTGGCTGGAACGTAATGTAATGATTTGTGACGAGAGAACCCTAAAGTAAGCCGGACACTGAGCTGGAACTTAAAGAAAGGGTTTTAATAACAAAATCCAGGTGGCAAAAGGCAGACTCAAAAAACAGGACAGGTACGGACCGACAGACAGGCAGGATGGGTACAAAAATAATCAGAGGCTGGAGAGGGCTTACCGCAGACTGGCGCGAGGGGTACACACAAGACGTTCCAGCAACAAACAAACAACTAAGGCAGGCTTAAATAGGAGAAAGGAACAGGTGAGAAGGGCGGGACCAATAACCAAAACAGGTGAAAGCAATAGAGGGAACATACTGACTAATAAAGAAAACCCCTAGGCAAATAAAACCAAGACTAGAAGACTACAAACAGACTAAGCACAAATCAAAACACCACAACACAGAAATAAATCCTAAAACAGAAAAGTTGACTAAAACTGAAAATAACCAAAACCCCAACAGAACATTACAACTATGATATATCTCTACCGTAAAATCCATCCACGGTCGTCCACTACAGCTCCACCGTCTCCAGACATCACCTGCTGTCACCTGTCTGCCCACTCTCCAAAACTCTGTTTGATCTCTGTCAGGATCTCAAGCATCCATCTGCTCTGCTGTATTGAAATCCCCCCTGGAACAATAATTCTTGCTGTGATGCCTCCTCCACGATCTACTAGGATCTGCTTCCCCTCAGCTCACTTTGCCAACTCCACCATTAAATTCCGCTCCTTGGTTATATGATTCATTTCTGTTCTGATCCACTGCTCCGTTTAACTGCTCACCTCTTCCTCCAGAAAGCAGAAGTGTATTTGGCTGTACTGTTCTATTATCTTATCTAAATAAACCTTTTGTTGGGTACATTGAGTTTGGAGTTTGATTCTGCATGAGGTCCAGGAAGCTTTCTGGATACATGACACACAGGCCTGTATGTTAAACCATTCCTGATAGCGCAGGTGCCCATAATCCCCTTCATCAACATGCTGCCAACACAAACCTCCAACACTAAAAGATTAACAGCAGTTGGTATTTCTTGGACAGTATGAGGTTAAATCAGCTTTGGAATATTTAAAGAACAATCACGAAGTATGCCTTTGAGCTAAACATGACTCAAGCGTGCCAAGCACTTTCTTTCCTTTTCTTTTTACTTTCATATGTAAGTGTATCTATTTTTAGTGTGCGCCTTACATTGCTCATTTGTTCAGGGCAAATTGCTCTATGAAGAACTGCAAGAGTGAGTCAGTCAGTCACAGCTGAACACGCATACAGTTGTACATTCAGTGTCTCTAGGTACAGTGGTGTATATAAGTTTTGAGTCATTCAATTTCAAATAACCATTACAACACTGAACCTGAGCAACATTTCTTCAGGCTGTCAGTAGGTCATTCAGCATTTTTATTGTGTGTTTTGATCCAAAAATATTTTTGTCTTGTTCACAGATCTTACATTACAACCACACAGGACTATACAATCTAGTGTCTTTTATTGGGATTTTAAGAGCACAAAGTATAACCTGTCTGTCGCCAGATGCATGTAGTTCCACCGAGCTCCACACATCCATCTGGAATCGCTGCCACTGGATTTCGATCCCGCATAAAATGGACAAGCCAGTCAGGATCACATCATTTTCATAGATGTAACGTATCAGAGAAGCAACTTTTTGGATTCAGACAATAATGGAAGCTGACAGCGAGGAAGCAAGGGTGACCAGATGTCCCCGAGGCCCTGTTTTGGATGACCTGTCCCCGAAAAAAGCCTCTACCTGGAAATGTTCCAGATTTCAGTGTATCATGATGGAGTAAAAACATTTAACGAAAGCAAGAGGTATTTACCCGATCCTGCCACTGTCCCGACGTAGCCTGTGTACACTTGTGTGGATTATTCATTTGAAATTTGAAGATCAGTGGTTACACCACGCTGGTGGAACCAAGTATTTTATTGGAACTTTCTTGCTGGTGCAGATGCTTTAGTGATTAATGCTAGTGAAGCTGATCTTCAGCCAGAGTTATGTTTTTTTAAAACTCTTTTGAAATGATGAGTGGTGGATGATGAGGCAGGCAAGCAGGACCAGACTTGACCAGATGCAGGTGGTGCCAGATTTTAACAGATGATTTAATGGCTGATGGTGCAGGCAGGCAGGGATGAGCAGAGAACCAGAAGATGCAGGTAGTGACAGACCCGAACAGGCGATGTTGACCAGGAAACCACCAGATCAGGCAGAGCAAGCGGCTGGAACTGACAGGGAAACAGGCCGAACTGCAGCACGCAGACACAGGCAACTTTCTTCAGTGAAGCAAACAGAAGAGTCCAGCTGGCTGAACACACAGGAACTGGTAGAGTCAAAGCACATCACACGAGACAAGATGAGACGTTCTGGCAGGGATGAGTTGGCTGAGGCAGGTATGTGTAGACGGGTGGAAAGAATTGACTAATTACTGCAGCAGGTGGATCTGATTAAGAGCAAGGTGTTGGCTGGAAGGAGACTGAGCTGATTGGATAGTAGCTGACAGGTGAAGGCTGATCCGAGAAAAGTCCAAAATAAACAAACAAAAACCTAAATCAGGACAGATGCATTGAAAATATGGTATTGACACTGCTCTGGTTGTACGTAAAAAATATCACTGAACAGCTGCACACAATTCCCCTATCAATAAATGGGTGTCATAATCAGGCCCCGGCACATAAAGATAGGGATGCACTGTGCCACCCAGTCGGGGAGAAGTGCAAACACCTCCAGACTACACACATGGGCCTGTTGAAGGGAGACAAAGTTGTGAGACCACCAGGCTGCAGTTCAACTGCAAAATTAGTAATATACACTCACAGCCTTATCAAAAATATCTTCAGGTTTCAAGTCTGACATCTTTTGTATCATGTATTTTATGCAAATTATCTCTTTCTTCTGGACAAACCAATATGTGTGAAAAGCACTTTACCAGGTAAAGATATTGTGTAAAATGGCATGGTTGGCAGTGCTCTCCTGAAAACCCTCACATGCCTCCTCTCATGTCACTGTCAAGCTGATGAAAACATTGATGTTTTGTTCTCTCTATCAAGATAGAAAGAATGGTGGAGATGCAGAAACCTCCTATAGTAATAGGAGGGGCTGTGCTGATTGTGAGGAAACATTGTAAAGCCAAAGTGATACCTATGGTGGTAGTATTACACCAGTATAGGTACAAAATAGGTTTGGAAAACCAATGTACTGAGTACTATGAGTCTAGTTTTGCTATGCTACCCTTGACAGATGAAATATCTCTCTGAAAATGCTCAGGTAGACAAACTGACCACCAAAAAGCCCAGACAAATAATGCTTGGAGCAGAAAAATTAGGGGTAGCTCAAGACAGTTAGAAATGCCTGTGTGAGTGCTTTGCAAACATGTGTTTGTATTGGTGTGTCAAACCCATCCAGACCTGGTGTAAAACCTTATATTGAACTGTGTTTCTTTACAGGAAGTGAAATTTTCCATCCCCACGCTTCACTGGAGTGGAGATAATTGTTTGTCATGCTTTAAATGAAGGGTACCTACAGAAAGCCGCGTCTCAAATCCATACGCTCCCACTCATGGACACAAATACACTCAAATCCTGAACCTGGAATGTCTAGTATGTTGTTATATTCAGATTTCTACTGCATGTGGGTTGCAGCAGGAAGCAGTTATGTAATTGGTTGAAGGACAAAAAAATCCATTTGACACTGTGAGCTCTAGACCTGTTGACCCCATGTGAATCCTGGAGTCTGCTTCAAGTTCAGCACTTATTACGCCACCACAAGAAACTGACCTGGATGTCAACTTAAATTAAGTAAAATGTTTGACTATTGTTATTTTTCCACTTCTTTAGTGTAAAAGGTCATTTGCTTTCAACTGCATCTTGAAATCAAAGAATGATACCATTAGAGGAACAGCTGGAGTGTGTGTGTTACATTAAATATAGCATGTGTCCCTCCATATGCTGGTGTTTTTTAGTATCCCATATTATGCTGCATGTATTATTGTTAGTTTTGAGATACTATATCATTTCCATTGCCTTCTATTGCTCAAAAGCCAGCACGAATCAATTTACACAAGCAAACATCATCCCTGGATTAGAGATGACTCACTCAATAAAATTAGGTTGGGCTGGCATTTATGGCCGTGTACTATAAATGCATCTTTTCTCTCCTGGGAGTTTGGTGAGACAAGAATCCTTTGTGCTGTTTTGAGGATTCAAACAAAATTGCCAGAGTGACAGCTCCCGACAACTTAGAGACACCAGCTTTATTAAAGTTCAGATAAAGAGGAACTGGGCTCAGGTAATGAATACAGGCAGCTGGAGTAAAAGCCTTCTCATCATATGTTCATTTCTTTTCCTGGAAAGGCTGTAACTTTTCCCTCAGCTATCTGTTAGAAGTTTGTTTATTAAGTTTGTGCTCATACATTTGAAAAAAGAAAATGCTGGATTTTAATGTCCTCTGTTTGGAGAAATAAAAGGGAATATGTAGGAGGTTCTCCAATGTTTGTTTTTGTCTTCAGAAACAACTAAAAATGATGGGATTTTGTTAATCATCACATGAAATACTCCACAATAACCAATCCAGTACAGATATGAGGGCATGCTTAATTAGCTATTATAAGAGACAAAACATCACTTTTTTTAATAGAAACATTTAAATCTTCATTATGTTGATTGTAAATGAGCTCATTTATGTCATATCTATCTTGACTAAAGCAGTTTCATTACAAACTTGAAGTCAGTGCTGAAACTTTAACCACTGTGCCCTTCATGCTCATTTTCTAAATAACAAACTCATCTTTTATTGCAGCAGCATAATCCTGCGGTGTAAATTTGAGGAAAATTGAATGTTTTATTTGAGAACATTTATTCTGTGGGGTGGGATTAGGGGTTCCCACATTAAGAAATTCAAATGTGTAATATTATAAAAGCAGTCGAGTCACACTCATTGACACCCATAATTTCTCAATAATACATGTGACTCAAGTAAAGTTCTTATTTTACTTTTTAAAGTTAATGAGCCTTTATAGGGATTTTTAATTAGGCTTCCTGGTTCCTTTGGATAAAAATAAGACAAGAGACACAGGCCTATCGCACCCAGCCACTAACTGCTAGGGTGTCTCCAAAGCTCAATTGTAAAGTTGGATTTTGAGGTCAACATGTCTCTTTACATCCAATTGTTTGAGAGAGATGCCAGGACAAAAAATAACTGTCCTAAGATGACAAACTTGTGTAAAAGTTTCCTCAAATCTAAGGCAGAAGACGTTTTTGGGCATGCTGCAAACTTTTTCAACTTGACCACTGCTAACTCTGAAATACCTCTTTTCTTGGTTTTGCCAATTTCACTCAGAAACATCAGGCATTAAATGTGTCATTGAAAGATAATGCTTGCTTTGTTTTGACTCTGCTCCTACAATGGCTGTGTGTGATGCACCTGCAGCCTAAATTTTAGCAGGTGATAAATATGTGTCAGAAAAACATAGCTGTATGTGTAGTACCCTGTAGTAGATATATTAATAACTCTGAGATAGGTAAACCATGAGCAAACCTCAAGTTATCTGCTTCCTAGCCGAATGTCTGTTGGGATCTTTCTGATATATGTCATTTGTGTTTGTCCAACTGTTTAAAAAATATGTATACTCCTTATATGGAAAAAAATGCCTCGACTATTTATTGGATTAAAAAAATATATATATACAAAAACATTATTTCTAAAGTGAAAGACTATCCCTGCATCATGGGCATGTAGTTTGCCCTCACTTATAAAGGTGAAGCAAAGCAAATAATCTTTTAAATATGCAGATAAATATTGACTTCAGCCCATCTTCATTTGTTCGTTGTGTGATCCTCTCTTGTGAGTGGAGCTATGGCCTTATTGAAATGGGGATTGGTGTCGCCCCAAGCACTTTGTGTGTGTGTGTGTGGGGGGGGGGGGGGGGGGGGGGATATGAAGAGATGAAAGGAGAGGGAGTAGAATTATTAAAGGGCATATATCATAATTTTTTTAACAGCCTTTCATTTTCAATTTTGTAAAGGCCTGTAGCTCATAATAGTTCATTTCAATGTAAACACTTGAGAAGTATGTAGATACCAAGGGGGAAAAAGTAGGTACAAAGCAGCCAAGAGCTCTGCTGAAAGTCGCAGAGCAGTCATTACATTGTGATTGGAAGATCAAACTTTGGTATTGATGCATAACAAAATGACCACCTAATGAAGCCTCACAAAAACAAAATGTTATTATTAGCAAATAGGTGTTAAGTTTTTGTGCCCCACTTAACTTACCATGCCAGAGATGCCACTGGTCAACATACAGAGCAGATATTTCCGGTTAACATTGCTAACTTCTTGCCTAAAACCTTTATTAAAGTTAATTTTATCTCACAGAAACCATAATATATCCAACTTTATTTGCAGGTTTTCACTCCTTTCCACCATTGCTGTTTCCGGTTAATAATTATCTTCAACTCGCAGTGACACATTCGTCAGCTTCATTCACAGCCTTTGTCGCCCCACAAATAGAGCCTTCGATGGATGCAGCCCAGGACACACGCTATAGTAAGCTGTTTATGGAGCTGCCAGGAAAAACTAATCACGTTTTAAGGATCAGCCAATGGGGGTGCAGGTCCAACCCACTAACGCTGATTGGCAGGCGAAGTGATGCACCTGAAAAGTGTCATTATCAAATAAAAAAGGTCATTGGGGAAAACCCCATTATGAAATAAAACTTTTTTTTAAAAGACATTTTGGAATAAAAGCTGCTGGAATTAATTAATAATGCCTCAATAATAATTTAATGTGGAATATTTTTTTATTATGAATGACCAATATTTCATAATAATGAGATAATGATTTTATAAGCATTCATTTATTTCACTATTTCAAGATATACATATTCAACACTTTGAATATGTATATCTTATTTATTCAAGTAGATACATATTTCATAATGTTTTCTTTATTTATTTCATTTTGAACAGTTTTGTGTTCCATGCTCCAGTGACACAGCTGTTAACACGAACACGGTAAAACAACACAGTAAAACAACACGGTAAACAAAAGTATTTTTTTTAACCTGATTAATTAACGTCACCTGCCGCGATCACTTAAATGATGTGGCTGCTGACTCACTGGTAGAGGTATCAGTATCACAGCACTTTGAAGCGTCTTGTTACTGAAAAGTGCTTTATAAATAAACTTGTCTTGCCTATTATCCATGTTGTTAACAGTGTAGATTTTCCTTCCCCCCAGGTTTTGGGTTTTTAAATTATCTTCAAGCCAAGATTCAAATAATTTCATAATCCTAAACCAAAAAGGTTTTTCCAAAGTAGAGACTATTTTTGATGGGAGTCCAATCTGTCCTCCTTACCTGTGTTTACTTCCATAGAGCTCATTCTTCTTTCCTGTATAGATGGTCTCCGTAGCAAAAGACCTATTGAGTAATTTTATTATAAGTAGCCAAACATTCATTGTACATACTACATGCATCAGAAAGGCCTCTCTTTTTGTCATGAACCACAATTCGTTTAGTCATTATCCAAATATGGACTTTGTTTTGTGAGCATGACTCCAAATACTTTCTTGTCACAAAATTTTATTTTTAGATTAGTTATGTGCTTAAAAAAACAACATAAAAGTTGTGATGTAACTGGCTATGTAATTATCATTACAACATTCCTACGTAAGCGTGGTCCACTTTCTTTCCCTTCTTCCTGAACTACCTCATGATTGCTCTAAATATGGTGTTGTCAAAGTAACATCAAGCTATATCTTAAACAGAGAACAAGGTAGCTGGAGTTGACCTTCACTGGAGGCATAAATGATCTTCCGTTACTCCAGTGATGAATGTGTATGTTCACAGTCTGTCTGTCTGTCTGTCTGATAGATGCAGTTCCAGTCTACACTGCAGCTTGCTGTATAACAAATGGTTGCAAAAAACCTGTAAATCACATGAGAAACTCCATCACGAGCAGACAGTCGTAGTTCTGCTTGAAAGGTTCTGCACCACTCTTGAGAATGAAGAAGTATCGGGTTACCTCCTTCTGTCAAACCCGAGGGCTATTTTAGTCAAAATGTTATGGCACCCAGATAATGTTTGTAAATGGATTCAGAGCGGATAGTGGGCATGACGATAACGATGGCCATTTCGCAAGTTTGCACACCATAACTTTCTGTCACAATTCTAATTCTTGCAGTGTTTGAATGTGTCCATAGGAAACTCAAATTCTGGTACCCGTGACCAATTTCTGCTACTATAAGCAAAAAAAAAAAGTTTTATAAGGAACTTTTAAATTCATATTTTATTAATATTACTTATCATTATGGCAAAAAAAGCAACATTTGAGGCAGCAACAGCCAAAGTTGACTACTTTTTAAATTTATCATTGAGCAACATCCTCATGGGTAAAGCATTTTACCAGGATCTGATGAGGGGGAAAAATGCCAGCTGAAAATTTAGAGAGAAAAAAGATAATTGCATTGTTAATCAGTGTTACTTGGGAAACCGAGCAACTGCAAATGACAAGAACAGTTTAAACTGCAAATATACAGACAGATTGAACTGCCTTACAAATCAACTTGTATTTGCCATGACATAAATTATTGTGAACATGCATTAAAATATGCAGCGGAGTAGTTAAAGAATGCAAACTTGAGTATATATCTCAACTCTCTGACCTAAATCTTTTAATGCTATCATTTTATTTAGTCTGGTATATAAAATTAAATACATTTGTCCGACTATATAAATCAATGAGTTGTGATTTTATTCTAAAGCCCTCTAAGCAATGTGGCCATAAATTAGACTGAATAATTTCTTTCTTATCACTTTCAGACAGATGGCACTCTAGAATGAATGCAGGTTTTAATATTCTTCAAAAGTAATTTTTTATTCACAAGTAAAAAACAAGACAAAAAAAAAAAAACAACAACTTTATTTTGATACTTTATAATCTGTGCTTGATATTGTTGCCCACAGCCTTTCAAACGCTGCTGACTTTAGACTAATTAGCCCCTTACTTAATACAGTAGACTCAGCAGATCAGCAAACATTTACCTGTTTTCACCGTAGTGATCGGTTTTAATCCTTTTAAAATGTTTGCCACAGTTCAGACACCAATTTATTTGAGGCTAATTATTTCTTACTCCATTTCTCTCCCTCTGTGTACACATGCGAGTTTGTCTGACAGCAGTAACCTTTCTTTCGAAGAAGACTCTCGGGCTGTGAGCACATTTATTGTTGTTATGCTTTCATTGTGACCTAAATGTGCTCATAACCGTTTGGCAATTTTCCATCAAGAAAGTAAAATCTTATTTGAACAAAAAAACAAAAAAAAAAACAATTATCTTCATGTTTTGATTTCTGTCAGTTTTTCCAGAAAATCAGCAATAATTAGTGCTGATTTTTAAGATCCTTCCCTCTCTGTCGAGCAGCTGTCCCTTGCTGTGAGCGGCTTGTGACCAACCTCCCTCCTTTTTCCCCACCTTCAACCCCCGCTGGTTTTTCTCACCATGGCTTCTTATGTGTTCCTTGGCTAATTACAGATGCTGGGAATGATTTTCATAGGGAGTTAGCTACCCTTTTAGACAAGGTTTATAAATTATATATTCAAAAATATCTTCTTAATGAGCTGGGTGGTTAGCAGATGTAATATTGGGAGTTATGCTTCTTAACATGCAATTCTTTCCTGTTATTGAGGCATACCAAACTTACTTTTGAAGGCATGTAATATTCCCCATTGTATACATTAAAATAGGTTGTTTTGTTTCAAGATTGGATGTTAATGAGCCTGACAGTTTTGAAGCATCACGTGCACTTCTGTTTGATTCGGATGGGTCTGATGAAGAGTGCAGCTGATGAAACTGTTGCAGCCAGGTAAAAGCCTTCGCAGATGTAAATCTGAGCAGATCATTAAGACAAAATGCGCTTTTCAATTTGACAGTTTCCAATGTTGTTGCGGTGGTTTAACGTGAGTTTTGATTGACATACCCAATAAACTTGTAGACTTTAGTTTATCCTCTTCTAAAAGGTAGTACCATATAAAGTACTCTGGAGGAGAGATCACTTCAAAATTGTCCACAAAGAAAAATCTGACAACGTGGATTTGTATTCAGCCCCCCTGAGTATTTCTTTTGTTGAAAATGTAAAAAATCACTCATTACAACACTAATGTGAATTTTGCACAATTAGAATGTGAAATATTTGCATATTGTTCTTTGCTGAATAGCTCAAGCTCGGTAGACTTGATCTTCTTCCTCAACCTGTCAGTTTAGGTCAGGGGCCTGAAACCTTTACAGTCTAAAGAACCATTTTGCCTACAGTCCACTTGAATTAGCATCATTCGGTTGTGAGAATTAAAAGCAATTATTATCAGAAAAAACTGCTAAAACCTGCATTTATTATCATTATTACATTTAAATACTATCATAAAAATCTCATTTGTAGCCACTGTGGAAGGTCTAAAGAGCCATTTGCGGCTCCAGAGCCACAGATTGCAGACTCCTGATTTAGGTGAACGGCCATGACTTAGTGGGTTTGTCCCACTCTTTCCATTCTCAAATCAGATGTGGATATAAAGTTACAAGGATTAAGATTTTAAAATTAGAATATACATAAGTATGATTTCAATGTTACGTGTTGTTAAAAAAAGAAATTACAGTGGGTTTTATGTAACAGGGTATGTTTCTTAGAGGGCCTTCAGACAATAAAGATAAAGTCTGTATTCAGTTGGGACTAGAAATATTTATAACTAGACCAGTGTTATGGGGGCTTTACATCCCAGGAAATTCTCATTAGTTAAAATGCCAATATTACCACTTGATTTAATACAGCAAATCTAAAATAAACTCGGCTGACTTTTTTTCGGTCTCGCATTTAGTCAAATTAATACTAAGGCTCAAAGCCAGAACAGTGGAGTGAATTTATTACCGTCTAATGGCAGAAACTCTTGTACAAGGCCGTCAGCCAAAAGGACACATATTATTAAATCTTCTTCCATGCATTTCATTTGTATTCCCGAAAGAGAGCTCCTTCTCAAACTGTGTATCTGGTGTTGTGCCAACACATTTTGTGTCCACACATCAGTGCAATTGATCCCCATTGATTTTTACCAAGGCCTCTGGCGCTGTAAAAGCCTGTTTCCCAGACAGATTTGATGTCGTACTTGTTGTTATTAGTCCATGGCAGGGCGGAGAAGATTTAGGTGGAGGCCCCATGGAGCGTTGTATAGGTGTGCATTCAATGATTTGCTGTGAGGGTCAGTAAGAGAACCAAATCTGTCAGTCATCAAAGCAGTTGCAGTCTGTGTTTTTTTCCCCTCCATCTAACTGATTATCTTTCCCTTCACATTCTAAGCTTGACACTTTTGTCAACGTTGGTGTGTGCCTGTGCAAGTGCAAGCATAGAGGTGTTTTTGTGAGCGCGAGCAGTGTGCACCTCTGCTTGATGTGGTGCCGTTCAGCAGTGATGAACCTGAACGCTTTCCCTGACAGACAGACTAACAATGATAGACAATCAGCTGCCAGCGGCTATCAGCAGGCCATAAAAACAAAGAAATGAAAGGGGGAGGAAAAAAAACAAAGGGATGAGGCATAAAACGTTTTTGGAAAGGTTTTCAAATCTGATCCTAACAAATCCATGTTAGCAGTTGATGACACAAAAGCAAGAGACTTTCAGCATGGGAACGGATGACTGCAGCCCGCTCCAGCCCCATGTGGTAGCTGAAGGATGTGGCGAATTTATTCAACAAAACTTCAAGCTCCAAAAATAAAGCACTGGAAGAAAATCTATTTAAATATTCCCATAGCCAATTAGGCAAATAGAACTGTTTACAATAACACGGCTATGGACGAGGGCAGAAACTGACAACACTCAAAGCAAATCTTGACTCAGCCTTCCTGTTTACATGCCAGCTAGCATTAGAGATTCAGTACAGCTAACTGTGACAGGGAATAAGATAAATAAAACCATCTAAAACTCCCTTAGCCCATGGATTCAAAGGCACAAGTAACCTACAGTATGTTTATGAGCTATTACTATGTGCTACTCATTTAGCTATGTAGCTAAATGAGTGTCTGCCTGAAAGGTAATTTCACCATGGATAAAACATGGTGACAATAAATTATTCTTGATGTATTCATACAGGGTGTGCTGAGCAGCTTTCTGCTGTTGCTATGGATGTTTTGTTAATGGAACAATTACACTGTGATTTTACATCTGTTTATAGACTATTTAAATTTCCCACTGGACTGCAAAACACTGTCAATATTGCTTTGAAGCATGAAATGTATTGAAAATTAACCAGGAGATTGAAATGATCTAGTCACGTTCCACTTTGATGCCCCCACATACAACCAAACGTGCATCCACTTCCCATATGCAGCCCGGAGCTCTCAAGCCTCACTCAACGAGTGTGAGACGCGTGCATTTTCCCTGACTTCACATGCACACTTGGCACACATGGCTCGACTCACCCAGAAAACGAAACCCATACTGAACGGGCTATGGGTGATCCGTTCAGTGCTCAGACTAAGCCCCGCCTTCTGAAGAGCTGTTTCGGCCTCCTTCACTGCTTTGGTGGGCATCTGTAGGAGGAGCAGGAGGTGGACGAAGAAAGGATCTTTGAACTGGGGTACTGAAGTTGAATGGGTTACTGCTCTATAATTGATAGATGACACTGGGGGTTATGTCCGGATCCTGGTGGTAGCCTGAAGGTGAGGACTTCTCTATGTGAATTTCAGTTCCCAGAAGGATTCCACTGTGAGTGGAGCAGATAGAGTCCAGACAGAGTTCTCACAAGGATGGTTGGAGAGTGGTCAAGCAGGGGAAGGCTCAGTGGAGCAGCATTGGGTGACCGTGGGAGGATTTCTGGAGAGATATTTTATGGGGAGCTTTGTAGAGACTTGAGGTTTGTGTGGAAGCCAGTAGAAAAGATGCATGAGGCTAAAACAGGTCATCCAATAGCACCCTAAACCCCCGTAGCCAGATGAGGGAATTTCAGAACGGTGTGTAATCTGCATTTGGCAGCCATGCCCTCCAGCCGAGATCCTATTTTTCGGGAAAGATTTCAACCCAAATACAAACTCATACACACACCGGGGTCATCCCACTGATCTTTACTCAGTAGCTTGTCCAAATTTTCCTCGGGAAACTTTAAACAAGCTTCAAGTTTCTCTTTCTTCAGCAGTGGGATTTTTGCACGGTGAGAGTAAATAACATGCTTTGCAGTTTAGTGCATTTCTTGTATTTTGATTATTCTTTTGGCTACTTTGTCAGTAATCTTATGGGGGAAACTAGCCTTGGCTGGTTTATGGTAAAATTCAGTTCCACTCAACAACTATGACTCCAATGATGCTCACAGGAATATTCAGAAGTTTGGAAATGCAGCTGTAACCATTGCCATTGGGATGTTTTGCAACAGCAAAACTTTTTTTGTTAAAGGTCTTATTGCTTTTCACTTCCATGCCACCCTGGACGATACTATGGAAACAGGAAATCTTCTTTATAAGCACTCTGTTAATATTAAACCAGCTGATATTGATTAGCACAGAGAAAGAGTGCTCCCTTCTGAAAATCAACAGATTTCAAATGGCATTTTTTAGCTTTACCATTCTGCCTCATTAAATGCAACAAAATGTATGGACTACTTTGTTCATATGTTTCACTGTTCTTTTCACATCAATAGATATACACTATTTACATTGGCATGTTGAATACATGCTTACTTCAATACCTCCTCTGCGTGTGTGTGTGTATGTATGTATGTATGTATGTAGGCAGGTATATATATATATATATATATATATATATATATATATATATATATATATATATATATATATATATATATATTTCAAAAAAGTTACATTAACCCTCTGCCTTTTTAAGCTATGTGAGCCAGCTGAGTCATTATATGATAATTGAGGCCACAATTCAAGCAGATTTGTCCGAGTGCCGGCCCAATGTCCTTTTTAGTGTGTTCTGTGGCTCCACTGCCTCTAAATTACAACCCATCAGCAGCTGACAGCTCCAACACCACCAAAGCGCAGTGTGATTTTTTACCCCTCTGTTCTATTCTCCGATTTGCAACCTGCCTCTTGAGTGTAATTCAGGATGATTAACACTGTGTATTAATCCCAGAGCCCTTACAATGACCCAGTAACCAGAGACTTTTCTGTCCAAGTCCAGTACACTCTGACAATGTTAATTAATCTTTTAGTTACTCATCTCCGGAGGGGATTAATGGCCTGATGAGTGGTTTCTTCTGTCTACGGGAAAAAGCAAACAAAAGGGAAAGACTAATGGGAAACATCTTTCTTGTTTTTCTAAAGCTTACATCTCTCCTCAGACCCCTTAATTTGTTTGGTACTGTTAACATTAATACCGCTTAATTAAGACTCACAAGAAGACGTTTTCACTGTATCTTGCCACCTTTCTCCCTCACTTTTAGTTTAATATGCAGATGAGCCCTGCTTAATGATTATAATGAACAGGATCTAATTAGCATTTATTGGAGTTTTTCTACAAAGGCTAATCACTCACAGTTTAACAGTTTTGAAGATACTGCTCATTTAGCTTTTATGAGACTTTAAAGTAGTGGCAATCATTCTAACCTCATCCATCCCAATGTGTCTATTGCTTGCAGTTGCATCCTCGATCTCTGATCTGCAGATGACTCATCTTGTTCTCAGAGTGTTTCTGAGTCCAGTGCATTCAGGTAGGCTACTGTTTACACCCTATGCCTTAGGCAAACGTGCAAATGAGCAATTTGCTAATTGCACAACCTAAAATAAGATCAAATCTTCTAATGATAAATGTATATACACACACAATGTTTAATGGACTTATTTAAACCTTGTTAGGCAGGAGCAAAGAAATGAACGCTTTAAACAAAAGTATTTTCATGAAGATCTGTGGATCAAAGTGAATTTCTTGCTGTTTGAAGCATGATGCAGTCACTCTTCCTGGTTTAGAAAATTATAGTTCACTCTCGCTAAAAGCATTGGCTGAGGGAGGCAACACCAGTGCCACCGCTGCCTGTTCAAATGTCTGCGTCTGTATCTCTGAAACAACAGAGGCATCTTTCATATCTCCCACTTCCACCTGGCGGTGCGCAAGAAGTTAAGTGGCATTAGACGGATGACGTAGTTTGAAGTTAACGCCGCTCAAAAATAGAACTTTTAATTTCTTTGATTTGTTCTGTTTTGGTTTGAATCCCTTCATCGAGTCAAGTGTCATCACTCGAGCTTGAAGTAAATGGAAGAGGGGTGGGGGCTGGGAGGCGCAGAGCAAAGTGTGAGCTTTTGAGTCATGGAGGGACTTTTCATTTTAAAAAACGCAAACACTGTGGCACGGAACAAAGGGCAGAGTTTGCTGTTTGAAGCTTGGCACACTTCCTGTTCTGTTTCAGTAAAGGGTAGATTTACCCCGCCCCCCATTATAATTCTTTATATCCCATCACCCCACTCTTTCAGTCTTAAACCTGGTTTTACCGAAAAAACAAACATTCATTTTCAAAGAAAAGACTCACTTAGAAAAATGTTTAATTTTCTTTTGACATTCCCATATTCCCATAACAACCACTCAATTTTAGAATTAAAGATTTCCAATCAATAAAAAAATAATACGGTAAGTACAGTGTTACAAAACAACAATACTTAAGCGATTACACAAAAAACAAGTGCTGAAGATAAAGCTTCTGTTTTTAGCAGGAATTAGTTGCTAGTAATAGGTCTATACACTGTGGAAGATGTTTTTAATTTTCAAAGGGGAGAGCAGATAGGGCCCACTGATGATATTGGGGTGATGCACAGTTTTCGACATTATTAGATTAATATTGTATATAGGCTGTTGAAAATAATGGTTTATGTCAGAATATTTTGGACCATAGCCGAGTTTGATCACTTTTGATTTCTTAAAGTTGTCATTTTGAGTTTGTATTGAACTGTATTCCTTTGTTTTGTTTTGTAAATCGATTACTATAGTTTAAACGCTATAAAGAGAAAAACACAGACTTCAATCATAATTAGATCAGCAAAATATTTAATTTCAGTCTGGATGCTAACCCCCATTTGGGAACACCTAGCAACCTGCACCGCACATTAATAAGCATAAGTATTTGACGTGTGGAAATCAGACACAGACATATTTACATACTTTATGTGTGGAGAGATTTTGGATAAAGATGAAATCATACATTTAAAATATGAGTATCTTAGGATATTATAAAATTCAAAATACAGCAAAAATTATTTTCAGAAGAATCCGATTGGAAATTTAATATAACGTAATATCATTTCAGTTAAAAAAATAATCTCAATACTTTTCTGACGTGCTCAGGCATTAGATAGGTTTCATTTGTTACTGGACTTTGTTACTCTGTCAAAAGAGATCATAGCAGCATCTGAGTAAAGAAAAGGACAGTTTTGAAGGCTGGAAAACCATTATCTGACATTTATCAAAAAGATAAGTCTCACCTTTATTATAAATTATTTATGTCATTACATTTATAAAGAACCTAGAGTCAGCTAGTTGTGAGCTCTTTAAAATTTTATACTCTAAATAATAGATTAAAGCATGAGTTTTCCATTCTCTGTTTGATATCAGACACCAATTCAAAGCATGGTTTCTGGTGATGCAACTCAACGGGGGTGGTGGTATTAGGAAAATGCTGCAATGCCATGTCATGCAACAAATAAATATTTAAATAAGCTGGTTCTTGATTCTGATTCTGATCCTGGTATAAACAGGTATAGTTCAAATCTTCAAGGCATTGCTGCATATTTCCCGTCGCACATGGCTCATCACAGAGTAGCTGAAAAGATGTAAATGGAGACATCTATTAAAATAACACTTTTGAAGAGGCCTTGCTGGAAGCTAATTAGGGTAATTCATCATGCCAATATTGTACTCGGACCAAACAACGGTCATTAATGATCAAAAACCAAAATGAACTGGATGGGATGCTGCACCAATTACTTTATAATTGATTTGTACTTGTTTTTAGTGAGATAAATATGTGATGAGATTCTCAAAATTTTTGATCTTCTTCCCTGGAACATGCTGAGCTGAGGTTCTCTGACCTGCACAAGTAAGCAAAAACAAGACACAAAACTTTTGAAGTTTTCTTTTTAATCTTTTTTAGTTGAATTTTAATTGTGCCCAAGTGAGAGCAGATATAGTTTATTAATTCATTTTATAATTTTGCCAAGTAAATACTTTTTAAAACAGTTGTTCCCTTCTGAATCTATCCAGCACAGCAGGTAACAGTGGAGCTTGTTACTTACTGTAAGCTCTGAAAATATTTTTTTTATTATTTACAGCTTAACTATGAAGGGCCTTCTCTCTCTTTTTTATTTTGTTTTTAAAAAAAATTTCAGGGACTTCTCTTTTTATCCAGGTTTGCCCTCAATGCATTGAAATGCAGGGGGGAGCAACAATGTAGGGGCAGATTACTTAAACTGCCAGGAAAATGTTTTAGAAAAAGTGATAATGGCTAGGTTTGCTCTGGCATGACCCACTTAAAACAAGGAGTTGGACCTGCTTTGAGTGTTTCAAAAATTATTAGTATTTAGGTTGGCAGGAAAGTATTCATGGTATAAAGAAAGATAAATTATACTTTTATTCCAATGTAGCTCATGCCATAGCTTCTGTAAACATCATGTTTTCATACTTTTCCACAGATTTCCCATTTGATGTAGGTCTGGACTCCATTCTTAAACATTAATACACACTGATCTATAGCTTTTGTTCACAGTTCTAGCAATATGCTTGAGATTGTCTCCCCCCCCCCCCCCCCCCCAGTATCCTGTCTAGCAATGTGGCTATAAGAATTTATGTCTTAATGCCAAATAGAGCTCGACAGATTTTGCTTTCACAAGTGGAGCAAACAGCTTTCGCCATAATGCTCCGCTTGATTTGTGCATGTAAATAGCTTTATTGTGATTCCTGCAGGGAGAATTTCAAATTATATGATGATTGTCTTTAAGGAAGGTGAACCTTCATCCCAATCTAAAATATTTTCAGCTGTGAAACTTTCGCATCTTTCAGATTTCAACTCTATTCACCTTCCCATCAATTCGCTCAGGCTTCACTGCCCTTGAAAAGCATTACTGCATTATAATGCTACCACCACCATGTTTCACAGTGATGGGATACAGAAGTCAGAGTGAAAACTGCTCATTTCTCTGTAGCAAGAAGCCTCGAATTAAACTAAATAATTTCCTCAACCTCTCCTGTTCCATTTATCATTTCTCTTTCACGGACCCTACTTGACCCATGCTCACCATCTTTCCCTGTCCCTGCTCTTCACTTTACACAACTGTAGCAACACCCCCTCCCCCCCCCCATCCTTCTCCACCCAATTTCCCCCACCTTCCATTTGCAATCAAGTGTGAAATGAGAGCGCAATGAGTTGATTTTGACGGTGAAGTGGAGGAGCAGGAATGGTCTGTCACAGGAGAATGATCTTAACTGGCTGGTTGACCTTTAAATCCTTAACTTCCCACACCCCCGTACACATTCACATCCACTGTGGCAACACAGCATCCGACGGACTGCCAGGTCCTGATCCCCGTTACGTCCAACCTAATAATCGACGGAGGATCAACCAATTTTGATTTGTTGTCTCAGTGAGAATCAAAGCCCTTTACAAAAAATAAATAAAAAATGTAGAGATCATTGTATTACAATAAGGTATCCACACCTGCATGCATCAAGAGTTTCTCCAGTTTTCTAATTGGTTTACTCTCACGATGAAAAACTCTAATATTCTCACATAAAATGATAAGTACGAAAAGTAATAGGATTTCAAGTTAAACCGCTTTCCCGCATGGCAGTAATTGAAGTACAACAGGTGAATTCAAAAGCAGCAATGGAGAGTGATAAAAAGTGCTTAGTTAATAGAGAGAGTCATATACTGAACGATGACGGATGGTGGCTGGAAACAATGTAAGGAGAGCAAATGCAAACGAGGCAGGCTCCAGTTTTTCAAGCTCACCGACTGTTGGCTCCCTGAAGGTAATGACTGCACCGGCATGAAGCTTCAAAACAACTGAATCAGCCAAACCTTATCAGTTCATGATATTTGAGAGTTTCTATGCATGGCTGGCGCTAACACATGGCTTACTATTTCTGCTTTGTGCTCACACACAAACATAGAAGTGAGGGCTCTCAAGTGACAGTTGCATTTCTCTGCCCCATCAGTTGAATGGCGCTAGAATAAAAAGGCAGACTCTCATTTCGAGGAAAGAAAGATGGCAAGACGGAGAAAAAAAGCCCTCAAAGCAAGCAGAAATAAAAACTGTGGGAATAATTTGATATTTTTTGATATTTTTTCGTGTGTACAGTTATCAAACACTGACTGTGGTTATCTCTGCAGTACGGTTTGTGGAGACACATTTACACACAATATATTTCAAAGGACTTTATAGGAAATAACAAAATGGAGGTACTGTAAACTACATACATGGGACAAGGGATAAATAATAAATAAATAAAAAAAAGTACCAAATAAAAAAAATAGTTAAATATAGTTAGATACAATTGTTGGTGATGGGTAAGCTCCAGTAAGCAGAAAAGTTTTCAGTCCTGATTTAGAGAAGCCACCAGTTTTCTGCACATTTCATCATGTTGCCATTTATTTTCTGAGGTACACCAGATCTTCTTGCAGAAAAACACTCACAAAACATGTTGCTGACTCCCCCGTATTTCACATCTGGGACGGTGTTTTGTGGTTGTAGGCTTCAATATTTTTCCCCTTATGTGATGATGATCATTGTAGCCAAACCTTTCAATTTTATAGTCATAAAGCCCCTGGAAATTTTTAAAAGAATAGGGTATTTGTCCCTAAGTGCATTTGCAAACTCTTATCTGGCCTCATATGTTTCATTTGGAGTGATGGGTCCTTCCTCAATGAGGGGCCTTTCAGCCAATCTTGATGTTAGACTCGTACTCTGTGGATAATCCCACACTATCCAAAAATTGCAAAAATGCATATATTTGCAAAAACATGTTCATCTCCGGAGTGCAGAGCCCATCTCTTTGCTGAATGGTATAATAGCTGGTCATTCCTGTGGCGTTTATACCTGCATATAATTGTTTGAACAGATGAGCATGGCACCTTTGGGGATCGGTAAACTCTGCACAAGGATGAACTAGACTCGTCGAGGTCCACAACTCTTTTGCTGATATCTTGGCTGGTTTCTTTTAACTTTCCCATGAGGTACCACAATGAAACAGTGTGTTTCAGAAGTTGCCTCCATTCAACTCAGATATATTGACTTATCCTCTCAGAGGCCTGTAAAACCATGACATCATCTTTTCGATTTTCTCTGTTATTTCTCTTGGTATTTATTCTGCCATTTTTAAAATAAAACAAATTTTAAAGCAAATGTAAGTAAGAAAAAAAAGGCTTCCTGTACAGTCTAGTTTTACCTTTATTGCAGGAAAAGGGTTAACACCTAGGGTTGCAAAACTGATTGGAAAGAACTGAAAATATTCTTGTTTTTTCTGTCAAAAATTAAAAAGTAAAGTTGAGTAAAAAAAAAAAAGTTTAATTATCTTTGCTAAACATGTTAGGTTTAATATGGGTCTGTCATTACTCATCATTGGGGCATCAAGAATGAACTTATTTAAAAGGGGTTTGATGGCCACATGCTCACTCAATGTGAGACATGACTGCAAAATCAACGTCTGGATGCAATCGGCTGAGCTTCCTTAGATGGAAGTCTTTTTACCAATTTTAAACTGACTGTGTATGCATTGTATTATAACTACAGTTAATCTGGAATGTATTCAATGTGAATTTGTTTGTATGGATGGAAATTAACCCTGTATTTCTATATTTAAACTTGATCTGTTTTTTATGCAAAGTGCCTTGAGATTACCTTTATTGTGAATTTATGCTGCAGTATATAAATAAACTGAATTGAGTTGGACTAATCACTGCAGTTTTCATTGTTTCTATTGAATGACACGAGTAAAGAAAATAATTTACTATCAGCAATATTTGCAGCACAGCCCAAAACATTGGTTTTGTTTTTCTTGAGAGCACTATGTCAGGCATGAGGTTATGCACAGTCTCTGCCAGAGATACACAATCCAAATAGAGATGATAGTGTGCAGAATCACTGCTGCGTCTGCAAATGCACAAAGAATTTGGCATAATGATAGCAGTGACATATCTTGGAGATTATGTAAATCCTTCATGATCTTGGCAACTTTTAGTGGATTAGAATTCAAAATGAGGATTGTTGACTCGACAAAAACACTGGTGTGCTCCCGCCAATTTGGTGCAGGGCTGTGTGGGAATGCTAAACAGGCTCATGATGGACAGATCCAATTTACATTATCCAGTCTATTTTTATTTCATCCCTGTGACTAAAGTGGTCAGGAAAAATATTCATCAAGTCTTTTCTTGATTTCATTGATGATAACCATCATTACCAGCTGTCACTGTCTGACACTCGAGGTAGCATCACCTGTTTTAGACCAAAACTTGGGTAAAAATACACCGAAATGAGCGTGACCTAACATCAGGATGCAAACTGTGGCTATAAAAAGTGTTCCAATCAAAACCAATCCATGTGACAAATGTCATTCATCCTCTTTTTCTCTGTTTGACAGACAACTCGGTAACCTTTTGTTACACATTTTGATGATACTCTAGTACCACAGAACTTTAAATGCAACTACATCCAAGGAACAACTTTGCTAGTGACCTAGCTTGATACCTCCATCATGCTAATGCTTATCAGCCTTTAATTTCAACAGTGTTAGGAGATATTATGAAGTCAGAAGATAATGCACTCACATGGCCCTCCGACACATTTACCAATGTAGTATTTTAATGCTTGGCTTCAGAGAACCCGATATCCGAGCCAGACACGGTGTTGTATTCTCCAAATATTTATTAAACAAATGCGGTACTGCTGCTCTCTGGGATTGAAGGCGGGGACAGAGCAAATCAAAATGGCGGTGCCCGTAACATTCAGGATGTTATGGTTAGACAGAGTCGGCTTTTGGGACGTGGATAAGACAAACAAACGTCAAATAAGGATTTACAGATGCCGGAAACAACAACAGACGCTGAGGTTCATCACACTGCTAAGCAGAATCATCTCTGGAAATCGTGTGGCATGGTAAGGAAGCTAGTATTATTATGAATGTCTGAAATTTGTCTGAATGAAGTGTGAATCGGGACGTGCAGCCAGAAACGCCGGAAAAAACGCGGACAGTCAGCTGACTGTAAGCGGATGACGCGGTCTGCTCATGCGCTCTTCGTTATCAGATAACCGGGATAAAAAAACAAACAGTCCAAGACCTGCTCAGGAACTGGTCTGCATTTAGCGCGGTCCGGTTATGTTTAGCGCGGTTCAGTTCAGTCTGCTGACCATTTACACACGAGAGTTATCTCGGTTACCGAATTCGGACTGGTCTCGGCTCGGTTAAAAAAGTGTAGTGTAAACGGGCCTATAGACCGGATCACAGCTGGGAAGAATGAAGGTGATTAGGGGACAGGCAGGTGCAACAACTGACTCTAATTAGCAGAGTGAAGCACAGCAGAGAGTGGCAGAAGTCCAAAAAACAAAAACAATCCACATGGGGCGGAAGCAAAAGTTTAGGTGGACGCCCTGGAGGACGACGCATACGTAGCGGGAACCTGGGAGGCCGTCAACGGCGGGGCACGGCTCTAGACCACAACTCTCACACGTTATGGACATTGCACATATTTGTAATCACTACAGGATCAACTTATCTACAACTCACATAATAGCCCAATAATTACACTCAGTTGTGAGCCATGCTATGCAGATGCTTTTCTCTGCTGGAGGGATGTGGGAGGGCTGAAAGTTAAATTTACCGGGTCACTGTCTTATTGATTAGGCTAATAATCATTTGGCCACTTGGGGGTACTCAGTGAACCTTATTTCATTCACAGATATTTAGGTAATTCTATCCATCCATTTTCTAACATGCCTATCCTTTGTGGGTTCGTAAGGGGTGCTGGTGCATATCTGCAGTTGTCAATGGGCGAGAGGCGGGGTGTTAGGTAATTTTTGATTTAAAAATATGACAGCAAATAAAACAAGATGCTGACAACACAGAAAAGTAACGTGCCTGGACATATCGCAGCAGGACACTGTTAACTCCATCAGATTGATCTTCAGTTTATATGATCTCTTCACAATAGGAGCCCATCAACAGCAATGTACAAGCTTCAAAAACTTTACAGGACTTATTGTTCCACAATGTCTCCTTTGTTTCCATATAGTTAGATCCACGTGGTAAGGCTTTTTCTAAATGACACCATAAATGGCTAGGAAGGAAACGGGGTGACAGCAGTTTAACATTCACACAATATTCTGGGAGTGGCCATCATCCTAAAACTCAATGTACACACACATTTTCCCCCACTGGGTTTATAATTGTGCTTATTGTCTTTGCCTTGTAAGACAAGCTATAATTATGACAGGGTAATTTTTCTGTCATTGAAACATTGTGGAATTACCCGTACAAAGACAGTAAAAAATAACAAAAAACATAAAATTAGATGGAAAGCGTCTAAAAATAGCTCACAAACATTGCTACAACCTGGATTGTTGGATTAAAAATGTCTACCAGTGAATAAACTTCACTTATTCCTCAAATGTTTTAGCCTTCTGAGTGTGTCCATGAAGCCAGACTGAGAATACTTTCACCTCTTTTAAAGCTTCTTCTACTTACTTCCCCCACACGGCCCCCTCTGATTTTGGCAGGACTTTGATAATCTGAATAATCAGAAGAGTTGGGGCTGTGAGGCAGCCTTGAAATTGGGCTTTACCAATTCAGGCAGCAAATCATTTTAACAGGGCTGTGAAGTGGCAGGACTCAGCAATAAAGTTGGCTCGGTTTGCAGCCCAGGGCCCTGTGGGATGTGACGCACAGACAGAACGCAAAACTCTAAGTTAATCTGAGCGGTATCATGAAGTCAAAATAATACAAGTCATTCAGAAAAGGAAATTCAATTTAGGGATATTGTTATATGTCTTAGATATTTGACAGACTTGTTAAATCTTGTTAAGCTTTCTGTCTCGCCCACACAGTCACACACTTTGACAGGTCATAGAAGAAAAGAGCAGAGGTTTTAACTTTTCAGGGTACAAAGGATCTGTTGTCTATATAGTGAATTGATTGATAAGTAAATATATGTCTGGTTCAAACAGTTTGTTGTTCCCCTTTGAATATAGTTGACTCTATAAATGAAGTTTTAATTGGCACCCTTGTCGTTGCTGCTGTTTTCTATATTGTTTTTTGGCTTCTTTACTCCCAGGGTTTATGCATCTGAAAATTATGACACTACTCTATTAAAAAGTAACTTTAAATAAAAACAAAACCATGAATAAGGTGCAATGAGTTGCAGTAAGTTTTTGAACATAAGTATTCCTCTTATGTTCAAATGAAAGAACTCAGTTTTCCCAGTTGACCAATTTGCCCAGTAAAAATACATACAAAAATGTATGACACTCATTAAATATTTTGTTCTTTCAAAAGACAGATATCAATATCCAATCAAACTTTTTTTTTTTATCTCTGGGAAAGAAAGTGTTGTAACCAGAGGTAAAGACCAAAACACTATTAATTTATAGAACACACATTTCTAAGAATAGACATGTGTGTTCTAAGTAAGGAAAAACTTACTCCACACTCCATAATACCTGGCGTTGTCTGTTTAGCAATGAGATGGTTGAGGGTTTTTATGCATTTACACCCCGTTTCAAGTCAAGACCCACCATCTCTAAAGGATAAACCCCAAGCTTTGACTCTGGCCTTAACGTTCCATTTCTCGGTTTCTATCAGTCTTTGGTGTTCTTTCTGGTAGGTTTAGGTCATTATTCTGTAAGGGTCTGGTACTGCTTCAGCTTATTTTTTATTTTTTTTTTACACGTGGTCTCACACTTTCCTCAAGCATCTCAGATATAAAGCATTGTTCATGGTGGATTCTGTGATGGTAAGCTGGTCAGATCCTGCTGCACGAAAGCATCTACAAACCATGACACTTCCACCTCCATGCTTCACAGTGGGTATGAGGTTATTTTTCATGAATGTTTTATTTGGTTTTGTCAACTATGTCTTTTGTTCTGGTGTCCTGATGTTTCCATTTTGGACTCATTATTCCAGGAGAACATCATTCCACATCTCATGACCTTTGTCCACGCTGTCTCTGGCTAATCTTTGTGTTTTTCTTAGAGAAAGGTTTCCTTGTTGCACACCTCCCATGAAAGTTTCTGACTGTATGCACTTTCATATCAACAGTAGGAAGAGCCCCCTGCAGGTCCTATTTTAGGGTTTTTGGAGATATCTTTTAGCACTAGGCGGTCTGCTCTAAGGGAAAACTTGCGTGTCAAGCAAACCTGGGCATGTTGGCCGTTGTTTTGAATGTTGTCCACTTGTAGACTATTTTCTACTAATTTCAAATTCTTTTGAGACCTCTTTAAATCTTTTACCAGACTCGGAGGCAACTACAACCTTCTTTATGAAAGCCTCAGGCAGATCTTTTGATCTCACCGGGGTGTTCATCTCACATTAGCAGTCAGGAGCACACCACAACCAAATATCTGATGCAAGCCTACTTTTAAATGCTGGGTAATTAATTATATGTGCCCAATGGGACATCTCTATGTGTAATCTTAGCAATTTCAAGCTGAATAGATGTTGTTCCCAACCAGATATTAAGAAAAGATGTACAAATGTCTTGCCTTAGTTTTTGTTTATTGATATCACCCTAATTTTTCAGAATTGTTAAAATTGATTAAATATCTGTGTTCTGATATATCACAGAAACACAAATGCTTTCATAGGTTATCCTTATATTTTCACGACTAAGTCAACTTTAGCACAAAAATACAAACCATTATTTGGTCATTGAAGTCAAAGGAGCGGTGAGAACATATCACTAGATAATGGACCTGTTGCACAAATGTGTATCTACTTTGTGCATTTAAAAGGCATATGAGGATGCACCCCTTAAACCCCTTATATGCATCTGAAACTGGGGAATATGGGATTTAAGCTCCAGCTAAACCAGTCTGTTACAGATGTTTTGTGCATGAAAAAACAAAAAAGTTGTTTTTTCATGCATAGAGCAAGTACACTGCTATGACGTTTGGATAATGCTAAGCAAACTACCCATATTACCCTACTTAAGCTCATGATGTCCAAGGCAGGCACTCAGTCTGCACAGATGAAGATTTGGTTAACTTGGCATGCCAAATACTTTGAGTCTTTCAGTCAAGGGATCATTTTGCAAAAAGGAAAAGCAAACCAAGATGATGTCATCACAGCAAAAAGTTGTTTATTCAGTCTTTACACTGTAGTGGCCTATAAATGTAATGCTTTCATTTTACTAAAAGCGTAATACACATAATCGTGTTCCATGAACGTTATTCATACTTAATCTTAAAGAAAGCACTCATTGTTTCTTAACATGGGTTTGATTTCTGCACATTTGTGCTAGATTAAAATACATTTTAGATATGGTAACATATAAAGGATGTTATTTTGAAGGTTGTATAACCCGACCATGAGCCCCAACAGAAATAATGTGCATACAATTTTGTCAAACTCTCAATATATTGTTTATTCAGGGAAAAACGTACACAACAGTATCTATAAATGGGAAATGCTTGCTTGCTAGTTTGAATGCAGCGAAACAATGCAGATAAAGGTTTGAAAATTTAAAGTAACAAAACCTGATTGAGGAAAAACAAGCGTAAGGGACACATCAGCAAATGTAAGTTCAGTTTCCAAACCTCTGAGGTGCATTTAAAAGGAGATACTTCCTAACTTTGACTCTGCATCCTTGTTGTTGCTGTATTTCTGAAGCTTTGCTGATTTCTATCTTGACTAAAGGCTGGTACTCCTCTTATGAAAGTCTCTGGTGCCTTAGGTGCTTGTTATTCATGTGGAATTTGCACAATTATTCACAGATTATGAATCTTATCTAAACGATGAAACATTAATTATCTAACTGATGTGTAATTAACTCCCCAGCATGCTGTGACATGCCATTTGTATTTGAATAGTTAATTTCAGATGTTTAAAATTACAACCAAGATTTTCCCCCAGATCATATTATTTTACCCAAGAAAAGGTTTCAGGATACTTACGTATGGTTCCAGTTAACACATTCTGCAGATTACTTAATAGAGCTAGAATGCAGCTAGTATGTATTCAACATAGTCAAAAATCCTGGAAAAAAAAAAGTTTAGCCAAAGTTAAATAAAATAATCGCATTATATGAATCATGTTACAACTATTTAGGTCAACAGGTATGCCATCAGTAAAGGGATTCAATATAAAAGAGCATCCCGGAGTGGCTGAGCCTGTCAGAAGTAAAGATGGAGAGAGGTTCATGCTTTTGAGCCTTCAGGCGGTGCTGTATTAAAAAAAAGAATTATGATTCACTTGGCAATGCGCTGCTGCCTGAGCCAGGGTTAAAATTCTGCCATACAAAGAAAAGAAGAAATAAAAGCACAATTCAGACAGACTCAAGATTCATAGAAATGGGGACTTTTCCAGCTATTGAGCTGTTGAAACTCCTATACTTTATTAAGCACTTGTGAAAAGAGAGTTAATAGTCCAAGGCAATGCTAAACATGCTCCTTTTCAACTTTTAAATAAAACAATAAACAAAAAACCCAAAGAAAGCATGTTTCTCTTTAAACCTACAATATATACAATATGGACTTTGATCAACACTAGTAATGGACGTAACAAATCTTGGCTTTGATAATTACATTTCAAATGCAACTTTTGCACAATTTTGAAATCATTGGAGCATTTTCTCTAATCCACATATTGTCATAATTGATGTGTCCAGGTTGAAATACACACATACTGTATTCCCCCACTATGTGTTTCATCAGAATTACTTTTATTCCTTGACTTATTTTTTGTAACTCCCTCAAACCTTCTGGTATAATTCTCCTCTAGTATTTCCCATTTCTTCTTGGCAGAAATTATAATTCGTTCAAACTTACTGATTTCCTGCAACAATACACATTTTTAGGCTTAGTCTACTAATAGCATTTCTTTTTGGAGAGTCCCACAGTGATGAGGACAAGGTTTTGGAAATGTCATTCCAGAAGCTTAATGTTAACCTGCTTTATCCTTTGCTAAACCCTTTTTGATATATGTTTCCAATCATTTTCCATGTCAGCAAACACCCAGTGCTGTCTGAGTTGCAGTCATCTTCTTGTTGATTTGAGGGGAAGTTGAAAAATGTTCAGTTTCCAGTGCATCCTTAGAGGAGAAATGAAAAGTGTTTTGAAGCTAACATCACATAAAACTAGAAACGCTTAACATACCTATTATAAAAGATGAAAACAAAAAAACAAACAAACATACTAACTTGATTTTAATTACAACATATTTAAAAAATACTTTGGTGTATTCGGGTATTTTCTGTGACCATTCGGTGGTGTGACGTTGTGTGGGCCATCCAGGACAAATAGCTTACAGCCACTGAACAGAAGCAAGTAAAATGGTAGCGTACAGGTTCATCATTGACCAGAGAGTTGCCATTAACTTTTCAAAGCAGGTTGTTTTCAACCGCAGTTTAATTTTTTACTTTCCCCAAATACAAAAAAACCCCAAAGCAGAAAACACATAAAAAGACTTGCATATGTAATACAAAGAGCTCCAATGTGAGAATCACAATCCAAACTCGAGTGGACACCTGAGCAGCAATCACCATTTTGAAGCCTCCAAATACAAGCCGCCATTAATGCTGTTGATTGGCTAACAGCCGAAACAGCAGGTGCTTTTTCCAAGAGCTATAAGTATTTACTATAACCCTGTATAAGGCCTGGGAGACTAGTGTCGATGGATAGCAGATGGGTCATGAGAATTTGCAACAGTGAGCGGGGGAACAGTCTATATCAAGAGGACAACACCTGTTGCACAAAGCCACATATGACAGTCAGCTACCTACGCATGTTTACTTTACTAACGTCATGTGTAGTGCTGCTGGGCAGAGCTCGTTGTCTTTCGTGTAGGTTGCTATGAACTTAAAATATATGACATCCTACAAAGAACCACAGCACCACACTAAGCTACAAAAAATGCTAGCCTCCCACCAGAATACAATTTCCAAACAAGTCACCAAATCCACACATTGCACAATTTGGCATGGATGTAGCCGGTTCTTATCATTCCGCAGTCTCAACTCGGTCATTCAGCGCATTGTCTTGTACCTGTACCTGTGTAATGACAATAGAGTTGAATCTAATCTAATCTAGTCTTGACGGCGGCCATGGCGTTCGTCATAAACAGAATCCCAGTCTGAAGAGTTCTCGCCTTCATCCCGGAGATTCAGCTGTAGGTTCAGGTTCATACTAGTAGGGTTGAACAACGACTACCCCCGCAAAATATTCTGCCTTTTTTTCGTATTCAAAGAACGCTTCTTATTAATTTGTAAGTCCCTTACTATATGATATTCCAGCTATGTCAATATGTGCACGTGAGTTTAAGATGAAGTTTTTCAACGTCTGACTGAAACGGTATATACTTTGGTTGTTGAGAATTTATGAAGATGTTCAGTAACAAATCTCAGTATGGCGCAGTGACACCAAATTATTGAAAACAATGATTGTGGTTAGATTATTATAATTTTGAAAAAAATAAATAAAACTAATAGTAGTAGTAATAGTTAATATTTAAAAAAATGCCATTTAAATGATACATTAATGTAAGCTTTTTGTTTTTCCATATTTATGTGGTCTGGCTTAAGAGATTTGCTTGTAGTAAGCACAGCATTTGTGAGAGGAACACTGTGTGAATATATAGTTTCTGAATAATCATCTTAGATATCTGACAAGAAAAACGGCAGGAAGATGAAATGGAACCAGAACAAAGAGCAAAAAAAAATATTTATTATTTAAAAAATGGGAGGATGAGGGAGAAGCTCTCTGAAACACAAAGGCAGAGATGTAAAAAACAAAAGTATGAGAAGAAGGATCATAAATGGGATTTAAGTTGAACATGGTGATGTTAAGATAATTGAAGCCTTTCAGCAAAAGAAAATTCAGAGCTAATGATGTACAGGAGTATGAGCCTTTTTACTTTGCTTGTGATATACATGCATGCACAGTGCAGTACAGTTTGTAGCTGTAAAATACAGATGACCTGGATATATACAGTGCATGGAAAAAGTATTGCCCTCCTGTGGCATTTTTCATGATTTATTGCCTTCACAACCTGGAATAAAAATGAACTGTTTGAGAGTGTGCACCGTTTAATTTACAGAACACGCCTACAACTTTGAAGTTGCATTGCTTTTTTATTGTGACGGCTGAAGGAAACAACAAATAGGACAAAATAACAGAAAACTTCACCATGCATACAGTAACGGTTCACCCTCCAGAAGTCAGTAGCTTGCTGAGCTACCTTTTGTGGTTTTTACATGAGCTTGCCACATCTGGCCACTGGGTTTTTTGCCTATTCCTCAAGGCCAAACTGCTCCTGCTCCTTCATGTTGGATTGTTTGAGCTTGTAAACAGCAATATTCAAGTGTAATTGGAACTTTGACTAGGCCGTCTCAACACACTCCTCTTAAACCACTCAAGTGTTGCTTTAGCAGCATGCTTCAGGTCATTGTCCTGCTGGAAGGTAAATCTCTGCCCCAGTCTCATGGACAGACTGTTTTTAGCACCACTCATCTTTCCCTCCACTTGGACCAGTTTCCCAGTCTCTGCTGCTAAAAAACGTCTCCACAGTATGAATCATGTGTTGTTGGAGTGATGGGATGTGTCAGACTTAGACATTTTTTTGCTGGATGAAAAGTTACATTTTAGTCTGATCTGATCAGAGCACCTTCACTGCCACAAATGAAAAGAAAGCCTTCCCACAGCATTATGCTGCCACCATTATGTTTCACAACAGGGTTGGTGTGTTCAGGTGTTGTGGAGTATTAATTTTCTATCACAAACAGTGTTTTGTGAATCAGCCAAATATTGTAACATTAGCCTCATCTGACCAGATTATCTGTTTCACAGTTTGTGTCCTGAGGTTTATGGCAATCATCAAGTAGGATTAGGTTTGCTTTCAACAGTGGCTTCTTATTTGTCACTCTTCCTCGATAAAATTCCGATTTTTGCACTGCAGGACCAGGAGCTGTCCTTCCCACTTGAGTTGTAGTTCTCTGTAGGTCCTCCTGTTATCATGGGCCTCCTGGGTGCTTCTCTGATTAATGTTCTCTTTATCGCCCCACCAAGCCAGCCAGTGTGAACCATGCTCTTTGTATTTTCAGACGCTGGAAAGAACAACTCTCCATGAGATTGTATAAGGTTAGAATAACGTTTTAATAACCCATCCCTTCTTTAAACATCCCCAAAACATTATCCCGGACCTGTCTGTTGTGTTTATTGGTGTTTATGTTAGTTTTTGTTTATGGAAATACATTCTAATAAGCCCCTGTAGGCTCATGAGAGGTAATGGATATTAGGACTAAATCACCAATGGGTTCATTGGATTTTATGTTGGGGATTCTGAGAAACGCGGCTGAATACAAATGCAAACTGAATGTTTGAGATGTTATTTTTTAAATGTTCACAATAATCACTACTGTGAAGCATTATTGTGTTGGTCAATCACATAAATACATACAATAAAATATATTAAAGTTGGTGGCTTTGATGTGAGAAAATGTGAACATGATTAAGCAGTATAAAAACTTTTGCAACACACTGTATAAACTGATATGCCAAAATTAATCGTTTTCAGAATAGTTCCTTAGGGCAATTTAGGAATTACTGGTAGGTGCTAAGGGTGTGAAAAAGGATGACAAATTGTGTATAGCTAGTCTTCACTTTTAAAAAACAAAACAAAAAAACAACTTGTCCTATGTATCAATTATGTATATGCTGTCTTCTATGAAAGAGAACTGAGGTTTTCTGGTGAACAAATGCTTTAAATGTAAAGCACGCTCAATGTAAAATCCCTGAGGGGTCCTTAGAGGTTTAGGCTTTGTTCTCACTACTTTACACTTACTTATTATACACTGCCTGACGCTTCTGTGAGCATAAAACACGGATCATTGTCCCTCACATGTTCACTGTGTTTCTAGAAAAGCACTCTGGTTTATGTTGTGAAAATGACATGGAGGTTTTGATTCTATAAATTTGTGTGCTGACATTTTTACTCTCACTAGAATGCCTCGAAACAATAAACACATCATTCATCGTTCAAGGTTTTGCTGTGTTACATGTATATGCTCCAAATATGGAGTTTGACACAATTCTCTTGATATGATTTCCATCCATCCATCCATCCATCCATCCATCCATCCATCCATCCATCCATCCATCCATCCATCCATCCATCCATCCATCCATCCATCCATCCATCCATCCATCCATCCATCCATCCATCCATCCATCCATCCATCCATCCATCCATCCATCCATCCATCCATCCGATTGTGACCTGATCCTGGATAAGCAGGTACTGGAGGGAACCTTGACATCACTCTCCACAGTAACATCCTCCAACTCATTCTGGGGGATCTTGAGGGATTCCCAGACCACACGGGATATATAGTCCTTCCAGCAAGTTCTGGGTCTTCCGCCAGGATCTACTCCCCATGGGACGTGGCCAGAAAACCTCCAAAAGGAGGCACCCTGATGCCCAAACCACCTCAACTGGCTCCTATCTCATTAAGACTGGTGGTCTCATTTACAACAGCAACTTGTAACACAGACACAGCAGCATAAATTATCAACATACAAATCATAAAATATTATTTTAGCATTTAAACAAACCTTAAAAACAAGAACAGGCTTGAAATTATGACCCCCCCCCCCCCCTTTCTTAGAAATGTGCTTAAAACGTCCCAGAGGGATCAAACTGCACAATTTCAGTTTTTGCTGCAGTGTATTGCAGGAAGATGGAACAGAACGGGAATAAGGCCCTTTTTTCAAATTCTTTGCAAACTGAGGGGACACTGAAATAAATAAAACCCTGGGAGCTGAGGCTATGACTGTTCTGTCTTAGTGACATCTTTGAAAGTAGACAGAGTGGCAGTAGGCTGAGAATGGATTTGTAAATGAAAGCATGCCAGTGTAGAAGTCTTCAGGTAGATAAAGATGGCCAGTCTACCAGTCAGTATAGGGTACAGTGGTGTGTGAGAGGTTTACATTTTAATACAAATTACATTTTCTCCTGTCAAACCTAGAGGTACGGTCCACTACTTCGGATCAGAGTGCTGCCTGTGTTTACTTCCTGGTTCGGGAGGCAATTATATGAGAGTGCCCAGGGTTCCTAAATCAAAGTGCAGCATTTGGTATTTTGTCTTGCAAAAGAGCAGCAGCCTGCTAACATGGAAGCCAGTAATAGATCTTGCCCCAGACAGTTTTTGTATGAACTGTCTGGTGGCAACTTTTTTCCACTTGGATCAGTTGCTACAGACGGCAGTGATTTAAAAAAAAACAAAAAAAAAAACAATGTTCCTGCGTTTTCACTTGCACATTAATAAGTTACAGTCAATACAAAATATAACTGTTCCGCTGGTCCAAGAGGTCACGTGATTCAAATTTTGCTGCTCAGCCAATCAGATCACTGTATTGTCACACTTGCGAGTTCAACCAGATGATCATGGCTGCGCCCATAAGGTGTTGTATGCATCCGTTTCCAGAAGGTGAAAGCCCAATAATAGCATTTTCTGGTGCCAGTTGGCAGAGATCTTGATGGCAAGGAAAAAGCAATAGCCCAGTTTACTGTGATATCGCCAAGACCTGCTGCGTTAGGATACCACAGGAAGCGCTACCCGAAATACACGGACGAGACCAAACTTGGCAGAGCCCGCAAACGAGCGGAAGCCGAGACTCAGACTGATGATATTTTTTTAATCTTACCTTTCATTTATTCCCTCCTTTTATATGTATGTGTGAATGACAAATTGGAAAAACAGCGTAGAAAATATTTATGCCAATAAAAATGGGCATATTTCACAATTACCCCAGCACATGGCTCCACTATAAGTAGCTAGCTCTTATAATCATATAGAGGGGACACATGGTCGTGGATTTATAATATATGTACCTATTAACAATTCAATCCAAAAAATAAAATGAATGAAATGCCTACCTTCAGCACTTTCCAAACGTCATACTTTCGATCAGGTGTTAGCATGGCGTGTTGGTTCAGGATCTGGTTTCTTTTTTGGAGTCCTGCTGACTTTTGGATTTTGTTGGCTTCCGCTCGTTTGCGGGTTATCCCAAGTTTCGTTTTGTCCATGTATTTCGTCTGTGTATTTCGCCTCCTATTCCATTCTCTCTTTTTTTGTGAACAAAACACCAAGATACCTAACTCCTCTGCTTGAGGCAGAGACTGATACCCAACCCAGAGAGGGCATTCAACCTTTTTACAGTTGAGAATCACAGCCTCAGAATTAGAGGAGCAGACTCTCGTCCTGGCCCCTTCCCGCTCTGCAGCAAGCCACTCCAATACACACTGAAGGTCATGGCCAGAAGAAGCCAACAGAACTGCTTTATCTGCGAAAAGCAAAAATCAAATCCTGAGGTTCCCAAACCAGGCACCCTGCTCTCTATGATTGTGGCTTGAGTTCCTGTCCATGAACACAAGAAACAGGATTGGGCATACAAATAACATAACCCTTAAAAGTGATCCAGGTACCCTATGCTTCTGCAGCAACCCCCCCCCCCCCCCAAAAAAAAAAAAAACTTGGAAGTTTAGAGTTGGAAAAAAGACTTTTTCCAACTCTACAAAACACATGTAGATCAGAGAAGCATGTTACCATGACCCCCTCAGCATTTTCGGCTCCCGCAGCTCAACCACCAGGGACTCGCTGTCAAGCCCCCCCACCACCACACCCACCTCCAGATCTGTCTCCAGGAGAGTGATCTGTTATGGTCTTGTTATGGTCAGCCATATAATCAGAATCACTGAATCGGTCTTGGTGTGACCCTACCCTGAGGCCAATTAGTCATGGGTAGTCACCTACCAGGAGCTAAAACAACATAGCCCTCAGGATCATAGGGTAAACAAACTCTACACCATGTTAAGTTACTTATTCCATTGATGTTGATTTTAATTTTGTAGCATGTAACATTTTCCCTACTTTGCCTCACTGCAACCATGGTCTTAAATGCATTTAACTTGGGTTCCATGTGACAAACCAATACTAAGTAAGGTATAATTTGTAAGGGAGGAAAATAATAGATGCTTTTCAAATGTTTGTTCTAACGAAGATCTGAGAAGTGTGGATTTGTATTTGTGTTAAGCCTTCTTTACTTTGACAGCCCTAAATAAAATAAAATCAACTAAAACTCCTTCAGAAGTTCTACTCTGATTGTTATATCTTCCAGTTTCTGCAAAAGCTAAATATTTCTTAGCTGTGACGTGACAAAGTGTGGAAAAGTTTAAGGTTTGGGAAACTCTTATGCTTGATTTTGAGCAATCATTCTCTAAGCGTTCTGTAGGACGGACTTTGGGTCTTTGCTTTTTTATTTCTCATTTTCAGTGCAGTATGGTCTACTCGATCTTTTTCAAAGCAAAGATTGATTCTTCTTTAGGTTTCAGGTGTTTTTGAGGTGATTTCGCCAACACCTATATTGCCCATTTATTTTTTATTTTTTTATTTATTTTTTATTTATTTATTTTTGTTATTTACTGATGAGTAATCCTGTGCTCCCCCTCTATAATATATATATATTTTAGGTCTGTGTGCTTCTGCTGTGTTTGACGGTTTGGCTCCACTCGGTGCCACTTTATCTGGCTGCCTTTGTTATGTTTCTGTTCATTGTAAGTCTCTACAGTTGATTTGCTGCTCTGTCTCTCTCTCTCTCTCTGTTTCGTGTGTGTCTCTCCCCGGTGCCTGTTTCCTAACTAGCCACATGGCCGACAAATGGGAAGTTTAAAATCCATTTTTACACACAACTATTGACTATTGTGAGGCTACTCACCTCACAATAGTTAAGTATTATAGGCCTACAAGAAATGAATGCATAAATGAGAGAAAGAACCGCAAGGCTCCGTGTTTGTTTTGCCATACACTTGCCAACCTGAAGGGGGACTGACGTGAACCTGATTGGCTGTATTAAATATGGGCAGCATTCCATTACATAAGGTCCGCCAGCTTCAATGCAATGTGTTACACAGTAATAAATCAGTCTTTGGCTTTGTGATGGTTTCCATGTTTGTGAACATATCATTTAAGCACAGATGCACCGAAATATGTCTTTGATTATTGAGAATGGTCCAAAACAAAATCTGTTAATATGTATTAAAATTTCATTTTAAAATATTTTGCAATGGGAAAATGTTTACTGTTATTGCTTCTTGATAAGGAACAGTAATATGATGCACGCACGCACGCACACACGCACGTACACACACACGCATGCACACAACAGTTAGATAAATTATTATTTTGACAATTACGATTTAAACCAGTCTATTTTAAGGAAACATCAGAATTATTTCCACCGAGAAATTTCCGAGAGCCAGCTTCTGCAGCCAAGGATCAGACTGCCAAGGTCCCCACCCTCGGCTGCCACCCATCGCACAATGCAGCCCAACCCTTTTGGCCCCTCCGACAGGTGGTGAGCCCATTGGATGGGGGACCAGGCACTAGGTGCCCGTCAGCGTGCCCCACCTCCAGGCCTAGCTCCAGAGTGGGGCCCCGGTGAACCACGTCCAGGTGAAGGAACATTGTTTACAGATATGTTTCACTTCATACGGGGTCTGTGAGGAGGGTCGGGGAGGACGTCCTGCCCCACGAGGAGGAGTTTAAGTATCTCGGGGTCTGGTTCACATATGAGGGGAAAATGGAGCGAGATAGCGATAGGCAGATTGGTGCTGCGTCTGCAGTGAAGCGGATGCTGTACCAGTCTGTTGTGGTAAAGAGAGAGAATGAGTCAAAAGGTGAAGCTCTCGATTTACCGGCCGATCTATACTCTCTGCCATTGTTACTGTTTTTTAATACGCTGCACTTTTTAAATGCATATACAAACTGGTCTAAAAATGTCCTATCTAAAACCAGGAAAACCAGCAGATTGCATGAAGTCTTGACAAGCGGCTCATTGTTCTTGTCAAGACTTCCCCCAGTCGGTAGTCATCTGCCTACCGACTGAGGCTTAGAGAAGACAGAGCAGAGACACAAAAAAAGCACAGAAGCACACATTGATCCAGGAATCCTCTCTGTGTTATATGGTAATAGCGGATGATCTGCCTTCCCTGGATGGTGTCACGGCTAACAGAATGCCATACCAGGTGTACCTACTATGAAGAGAAAAAGAGACAGAACAAAAAGTAAAAAGTTTAAATAACAACAAACAATGCAAATTGGAGAACAATAGGAGATATCTATTCCTTATTGACTTTAGTAGAAATAAATAAATCTTTATTTGTCATTGCAATTGCACAGCAGCCGGGAAGCAATCTGTGATTCAGGGTCTTGCTCAGGCACCCATAGTGGCAGCCTGTGCGGTTCAAATCGGGTACTTGCAGTCTTCCCAGAACACAAGTGCACCAGTTTCACTACTACGCCACCTCTCCCGACATTTAAGAAATCTATATATACTTTTGTTTTTGTTTTGTTTTTTTGTTCCTCTGGTAAAGTATTATTTTTCTCTGACTTTTCTTGAGAAACTCTATTGTCAGAACAGTTTCCTGGTTAGGATGCTTTACTTTTTAAATGACTTTTTCTGTTACTTTGGCACTTTTTAAAATATCTGTTATGATGTGGTGAAGAGTGAAGGAAGTGCTAGAGTAGAAGCTGTAATTTTTCAATATTTTAAAACAGCCAGGGGCCCATTTTTATCACCCTGTCAAAGCACTAGTCAGCACCAGGCAGTCAGCAGAGATAGGAATTACATTTACTTTAATTTTGAATTAAAGCTTTTAAAATTCCAAATACATCACTGACAAATAAGTTAAGCTCATAAAAATAAATTGTTTTCGTTATTTGATCTATTTATTCCTTCATTGTGAATTATGGCAGGAGATTAGTGAGGGGGAAAACTAATTGATAAAATAATATCAGAGTCCAAATGTCACTACTTGTTCAGACGTAGAACATTTATCTTTAAGGAAAGGCAAAATTATTTGGCTCACAGCTGCTCTGGAATATTTTAAGATAAGTAAAAATGCCACAAATTAAACTCTGCAAGTTGAAAAGTTAAAATACGAAATTACAGCACACATTTTACACCACTGGTTATTGCAGACCCTGACACCTAAGAAAAATATATGTAAATGTTACGTTAACTTTCTACAAGATGTAAATTGTAAAAAAAAAAGAGCCTCTACTGGTCCTTTAGGCATTCTTAATATATTACATAAGATTCAAAAATGCTTTATTGACAATGCACATATGAGAAACAATGAAATGTTGCATTCAGTTTCTAGTGATGCTGGTTATCTAAGTTTAGAGTGGTAGGCAGACGGAAAACACGATTCAGTTTGGTGATTGATGTTGGGTAAAAACTGTTCCTCAATCTGGCAGTAAGTCTCTTTATGGAGGGGTGCGGGGGGTGTTGGTGGTTGGAGGGGTATGTGGAGGAAGACCAACAATATCCTGAGGAGTTTTAACCAAAGTCTGGAGAGCTGCTCTGTCAGCTGCTGCATTGTTCCCCAAGCCAGACAGTTATAACTATGCTATAAGTACTATCTACCGCAGCACAGTAAAAGGACTCCAGCCGTGTGGCCGACAGATTGGCTTTGTTCAATGTTCTAGGGAAATATAGTCTAATTTGTTTTTAATTACAGAATTTGAGTATTCATTCCATTAAAGGTCTTCACTCATGTTAATGGCTAAGAATCAGACGGTCTTTCCACCTCCTCTCCTCTTACTTCTCGTGGTCCAAGCTCCTGTATGTGATGTCTGGAATCAACAATGACTTCCTTAGTTTTTATATTAACGCTCAGAGAGAGGTTGCTATGGGTGCACCACTTAGAGAGTCCACACACGTCATCTCTCTAGGTGACCTCATTCCCGTTTGTGATGACTCCACAGACTTGATAAACATATTGGGGGGAGGCAGGTAGTCATAATTGTAAAGGGCATAGAGGAGTGGACTGAAACAAAACCCTGTGGTGCCCCCATGCTGAGCTTGAAGGTTGATGAGGAGTGGGGTCCAAGTCTCCCAGCCAGTGGACATACACTGAAACTCCCATTGTCCAATAACACAGGTGAGTGCTAGGGCCAGGGTCCAGCATTTATGTGACTAGCTTGCTTTGAATGATGGTATTAAAAGCTGAGCTGAAATCCACAAAAAAACGTCCTGACATATGTCCTGTTCTTTTCCATACCTGTTGGAGCAAAATTGATGACTCTGTTAAGGGCATCCTCTGTAGATCTGTTTGCCCAGGATGCACACTGGTGAGGGCCAAGCATAAGGGGTAGAGGTAATTTAAGGTGACCTAGAACCAGATGCTCAGGTAAAATCCAAATGTCAGGAATGTATGGCAGGAGGAAAAAGAAGAGAGCGTTGATGAAGTCTAAGAGCAGATGCTGCAGTTTTTCTATACTTTAGAAGTGTCAGCAGGGTTCATTTTAGCACCTTCCAAAGCAGCATCAGCAGTGATATAAATTACATTTAGAGACTTGTTCGTCTCGTTTTTTTTTTTTTACTTTTTGGGCATTTTTATGGGCTTAAATGGGATTAAATGTGTCAAAAAAGAACATAATTTACAGCACAACTATTCCAATCTTGAAATTCAATTTGTAAATGCTTAATGCTACATTCACAAATAGGCTGCCTTTAGGGATTTAGAGGAGGATTTAGGGGAAGGCTAGTTGCTGATAACATGATGACAAGATATCAATGTTAACAACCCTTAGAGCAGAGATGTTCACCAGTTAATGTTATTGTTTTTGGGTTGATGGTAGAATAAACTCATTGGTTACTTCATTAGGCACAACTTACAAGTACAAACTTGGCCCCTTTTCATCTTCAACTTTAACAAGATGTCAAAAACGTTCTTCAGGGTTTTTTGGGTCGATGTTGACATGTCAGTCTCACACAGTTGTTACTGATTTATCGCTGCAATATTCATCATGGGAATCTCCTATCTCCTACCATATCCCAAAATGTGGTCTATAGGGTGGACATCTGGTGAGTGTGGCAGTCAATGGAGTACTGTGAACTCATGTCTTGTAAAACAAAAACCATCTGAGATGATTTCAGCTTTATGACATGGTGCATTATCCTGCAGGAAGTGGCCATCAGAAGATGGGTGCTCTGTGTCAAGTAAGAACAGTGTCCTGTTCTTAGCTCACATGAATAGCAGAGTTGCCATTACTAGAAATGTCACAGACTTGTATCAACCCTCCAGACCACTAAGGTCTTCTGGCTCAAATCTACTCTGCATACCCAGAACCAGAACCAAACATGGAGAAACAGCATTTAGTTCCTGGGCTCCAGTTGTCTGGAACAAACTTCCAGAAGACTCTAAAAATACTGAAAGCCTGAGTTTTTTTTAAATTAACATTAAAAGCACATTTGTTTAGGATAGCCTTTGACTGTTTTACTGAAACATCATTAGTTTAAGTTTGTAGTCTAACTGTTTTTAATGTTTGCTTTCAGTTTCCATTTCCCATGTTTTATCTTGTTTAATTTTTTTCTACGTTTTATTCCAACTTGCTTTTATTCTGTTTTTATTTTCCTATATTTTAATCATGTAAAGCACTTTGCATTATCTTTGTACTGAAATGTACTGTACAAATAAATTTGCCTTGCCTTGCCTTGCATAGAGTAATCTTCTGATGTTTACCCCATCTGCTTCAGGGTTTCCACATGTTGTATTTTTAAAGAGGGTTGTCCATGTTGGATGTACCAAGGTTTTTTTTTTTAAGTTATGTTACCTTTCTATAAACTCATACCAGCCTTCTCTTTCTGCTCCTACCTCTGACATTAACAAGACATTTACCTCCACGCAGTCACTTTATAGGATGGTCAGATTTTCCATAGTAAAGCTCTATCGCTTACAAGGTTACATAGGGAAATTCAACGGAATATTGAATAGTCCAAACAAACTTCACACAAAGAGGGATGCAAACATTATTATGTTAGTGACAGTGATCCTAATAAATGCAGCAAAACTATTTTTCTGTTTTTTTGGCTTATTTCAGGCAGTATCATTATTGTACCCACTGAGAATACATAGAAAACACTTGACATATTAAGACATTGGTTTATTTATCCAGCAGTTTTTTTTTATCTTGTTAAACTGCAGAAGGGACTAGATGTTCCCAACAAAACATGTTACTGTTACTAATGGCACTGCACCTTTATAAGCTGTATGTAAATGACAGAGTGATCAGAACATGGTGATTTGATCAGGCTTTAGTCACAGATTTCTCACACTGAAGTTTCAGGAAGATACAAAAACCGGAAAGTAGTGGAAAAACATCTTCATCATCACTGAAGTTAATGCTCAGCAGGAGGAGTCGGATGAAATTGCAACATAAATTAGTGTGAATGTGTTTATGGGAGAATGATAGAAATGTGAACCTCTCATGGATTAACATCAGAGGGTGAGAGGATTAGTGCACTTGATCGGTGTTATTACAGTGAAATTAAAGGGATGACGAAATTGATGACTTCAGGCTGAAAAACAGTTTTTCTTTTTTTTAAACTTATTGAAAAAAGTACACTTTGTCAAATAAAAGATCATAAAGTCGTTTTTGTTTTGTTGTCACAGGTTACTTGTTTAAAATTACTCAGAGTAGGGATAAAATACAGAGCAACAAATACAAGGAAAAAGAAACAAGCATTTAGCTGGGTCAAGTGGCTTATGCATAATAGTGTAAATTGAAAGCGTTACTGTTGGATAGAAAAATAAACAACTTTATCTTCAGGGGAAGAAAATATATACCACAAAGATTTATCCAAACTGCATGTTGATATCTCGTGGGTGATCTACAACATAGAGTAGAAAGGAATAGAATGACCCTTGTCCCACAGTGGGGAATCCAGCTTTATCAGGATTAGGTAAGGTAATAGTTTACAACAGAAGAAAAATACTGTATAGTTCTCAAAAATGTCATACTCCCTTTAAATGAAATGTGCAACTGAGTAGGGTGATTTGAAAGTGTTCAAAGTGTAAATCTGTAATCATGCATAAAAACAGCAACAGATAACGCTCCTTAGTGCACCTAGGGTGCAGGAGAAGGTCATTGAAGGAGCTCTCCGGTTCTGATCCAATAAAGACCTCACCAGGGGGCGAAGATGGGTAAGAATTAATCTCTCAAGAGTCTTCAACATATGTGAGCTCAGTGCTACCAGCCTGTAGATGCTGAGGTCCTTCATTTGTGTGGTCTTCGGTAATGGTAGCATGTAGGAGGTCTTGCACAGCAGTGGTTCTTTCTCCAACTTAATCTCATGCTGAGCATGTATCCCATGATGCCAAACAGCAGACCTGCAATGCATCTCAGGAACCTGGAAGCTCATGCCATCCGGAACTACTGCCTTTCACACCTTGATCTTTCCCAGCTAGTTGTTTACCTGTAGTGTTGAGAGGGACAATAATGGAAGAGCAGGGGTGCTTTGGGACAGACTCCTCTTAACCAGAGGTTAAGAGATTTGAAGTTCTTGGAAGATGAGCAGGTAGTTTTCAAAGATGAGAGGGGTTGCAAAGATGTAGGGGAGACTGGGCTGGAAGGGTCAAGTTTGTGCATTTTTTTCCATATTAACCCCTGACTGTCGTTTCAAATTCCAATCCCCATTCTTCAGGTTTAGTGTCAGTTATTTGTAATTCTGTTCTAGACCTTTCATGAGGAAGCCCTTTAAAGGAGAGTGAATTGGGATGATTTGAAATATTTAGTCCTGTTTAGTCAATGTGGTTTTTGAAGATTATTGCAGTAGCTTTATAGTTTTACAGGATTCTTATGTTTGATCTTTATTGGCTTCCTTCTGGTTCCTACAGTACCTTGGAAAATGATTTGCCCCTTTGGCTTTTTACATTTATTGGAACATTCCAATCTGTAATTTAAATACAAAAAAATTAAAACAGAAAATTTATATATATATATATATATATATATATATATATATATATATATATATATATATATATATATATATATATATATATACGCCTTAAAGCCCCTAAAAAGTTCTGGTGCAGTTAGTTACTTTAAACAATCATATATGTGAAATAAAGTCCAAACTGTGTGCAATCTAAGGTCACATGATCTGTCAATCTAAACACACCTTTTCTGAAAGGCCCAAAAGGCCTTTTTTGCACCACTAAGCAAGAAAGCAAGATCACACCATGAAGACCAAGAAGCTCTCCAAACAAGTCAGGGACAAAGTTAGGGACAAGTCAAGGTGGGGTTATAAATAAAAAAAAAATCTAAATCATTGAGGTTCCACTGGAGCACCATCAAATCCATCCTCCTCAAATGGAAAACACGTGGTACCACAAAGAAACCTGCCAAGAGAAGGAAACCCACCAGAACTCACAGACTGGGCAAGGAGGGCATTAAACAGAGAGGCAACAGAGAGACGAAAGGTAACCATGAAGTAGCTGCAGAGGTCCACAGCAGAGACTAGGGGATCTGTAGGAGACTATAGGAGCTCAATTAACCCTCCATATAGCTAGGCTTTATGAAAAGTGATTTAGCCTAAAAGCATGTGTGTGACTCCCCAAATGTATGGAGGAAGATGCTCTCGTCAGATGACTAAAAATGACTAAAATATAACTTTTTAGCCACCAATAGATTTTAACTTCTTAAAATCATCTGGCCCGATCTCGGGCCAATCAGAGCCACGCCTATTTTATCTGCCTTTAAAAGTAGGTCAGAAATGGTCAAATTTTTTTTCTTTCCTAAATACCTCCAAGGAGGAGGCTTTAGTGTTTATAAAATAAGTCCCTAATATTTTCTTTTCACAAATACTTTTGGTTTACAGAATTTTAAACACACAAAATGGTATTTAACTGTCTATCAAACATTGTTGACTCTCTCAGAAAAAATCTTCATTGCACAAACATGCTTAACACCCCCCCCCCCCCCCCCCCCACCCCTATCTCCCCCCTCCCCGCCCCTACCTCCCCCTCCCCCATGGTCGGTAGTGTTAAAAACTAGAGAGCCCTACCTTTTAAACAAGATACAGCACGTATCTCCCAATTGTGTTAATTTTGCAATTGGCGTGCGCAACGGAGCTGACAAAACTCTCCCTCGCTGCTGCTATGTGCACAGTGATACATGGGCACTTTCTCACAACCTGCAGCTGTGACCAATTAACAATGTAATGTTCTGCAGTGAGGTTTTTTTCTCCTCTATCAGTGTATATCCCCATAGTAATGCAGAGGGGTGAACAGATCATTCTAGAAGTATCTTAAACAGACATGAGTCATGCTTTCTGGCATTTCTCTTCATTTTATTGATTTATGCTGTGCACAATAATACATGTTGATGAAACGCAGGGTAAATCTTAATACCAAAGGCTTTTTTATGTGCAGAAGGAATCCAAAAATGGAAATCAGCACTTTTATTTGACCTGCTTCCTTTTTATAAGGCAAAAATACATTTGGAACAGTTTTGGCTTGTTTGGATAAACTGTGCCAAAATCAGAGGTCCGCCTCTCACATTGCCTACTAAAACCATTGTGAAACAAATATGCTTCAGCTGATTCTGTCCAGATTTGCTGCAGCCATTGTCAAAATGAGGATATATAAATTCTGAAGCTTCTCCTATATTTTCATAGGGTTTTTTTATGTAATTTTGCAGTGTTTATTTTTGAAAAATATTTAGGCAAGGCTAAGAAAATTTAATTTTTCCTTGGTTTGATCACCTATAAATCACAAATAGAAACATTTGTAATGGTGGTTTTACTTGAAAAATATTCTTTAATACCTTAGTGTAAAATAAAAAATAATAATTTTACATTCAAAATGTATAAATTTGGAGCTGTACTTAATTTATATCACATATGTAATTTCAGGTGGAAATTGCTCCTAAAACCTTCTGGGCTTAAAGGGTCCTGCTAATCCTCCTTTTGCTCTCAATACCTCTAGCTTCCTAATGTTCTTCACTTCCTCTATTATTCATGCTCTGAACTCTGTTACTGCTTCAAGACTCAGTTTGTAAGTTGCAGTTTTCTTGTTAAATTCTGTACTTCACCAAGCTCTTGTCTGCCTACATTTGGGTTCTTCGTCATTTAAATATTTTCAAAACTACATTGTCTGAGATAATTCTTCTCTGATTTTATTTTAATTTTTTCTGTGCACTACGTATAAGTAATTTGGTTTGACATTTATATAAAAGTAAATTAAAATGAACTGGCTTAGGGGTGATGATGTTGCCCCTGCATAAAGAGTCAGAATGACACTGAAATGCAAATCATCTGTGTGAATAATTAAGTCCATAAGGAAATTACTTCACTGTGCCAGCTCTGAATTCTTCATGAAACATCGAAAGCTTTTTTAAAAACCAGCTTTACTGATACTTGACCATTATCTCGAGTCCACGACGCTCACTCCCTTTTGTGTCCATCTATCGGCTTCACTTCCTCAGTTCGCAGCAGGAGCTTTGTTGGTCTATTTATCACCCCAGGCGGCTCATGTGTGTGGAGTTAGAACCTCAAATTCAAAGAGACGCTGAACCCCTGAGAATTGAAGTCTGTCAGCCCCGCACTTGAGGTCTCAACTGAACTGAAAGGACCTCTTCAGATGTAATGTGGTTTGCCCTTACGCACACGCTGTGACTATTAACTTTGTCTCCAGGCGCTTCATTTAAATTTGACTCACTGGGGCTTTGCCTTTTCTTTTTAATATAACAGTATCATTTGTGTAACTTTGGGGAATGTTTCTAGACCTGACAGAAAAACACACACATGCACACAAATATGCATCTGAAAGAATTTCTGAGCAACATCATTCAAACGGCAACCCTAGAGGGAAAATTCGCTGTATTACATATACATTAGAGGATTGAGCTGAGGAACCTGTAACACAGATCTTCATCCCCCTTGCAGTTCCTCCCTGATTCATACCCTTTGCAATCTTCAGGCCAGTCCTCATTATGCAGTGATAAACTTTACTACCCTCACCATTTATGACCAAGCTGTATGTCATAACCTAAGCTGTTATTGCCCATGGCTTAAAATTGCAGGGTTGGCAGAACCTCATGAACTTTTGACCTTGCAGTATGTCACACTTTTCAGCCCTTGAAATATGAGATTTTCAACCTTCCTGATTTACTCTACAGCTCTGATCCTGCCTGGCAAAGCATCCTCAGAGTTCACTGGACCGGTACCTAATACATCACACTCTGCAGTTTGAAGTAAAAAAAAAAAATACCCCTCTATGTGCAACATCTGTCAAAGTTACCACATAAAAAAAAAACATATTTGAAGCGTTGCTTGGCTCAGTTTCTGTGCATTTCTTTTATGGCAAGTTATCAGTTTCAGGTTGGTAAGCTGTTACCACCTCATTGCAGCCATCTTTAAATATGTAGATTGTGCATGTGAAAGTGGGATGGCGCTGGTAGTTACTGGAACACACTTTGAAACTGTACCTTGAACAGTTGGAGTTCTTGCATGAATGCCCTTCCTTCTGTATCCACGTACAACCAAGCCCACACCAGCATCCTGGGTAAACATTATTTTGAAGATTAAAAGTGCCACTGCTCAGAAACATTAATAACTAAAGGAACATTGACCCTATTCAATAGTATTATGCTGCACAACACCAGTTTTATATATGATCATACAATCCTATAGTTATTTTGGATTTTAAACTAGAAATAATGAAACAGACCGTTTAAACAACAGTGAAATAGTCCTTTAATTTAGAATCCACTTTGAAGCTGTGGAGCAGATACCAACTCCACAATTCTTAGCCTGCTGCTGTGGACAATGCTTGGAAAACACCTGGGGGCACTGCTCTCACCTGGACTGTACTTTATCAAAGCAGCCCTGTGTAAGTTTTAATTAGTTTGCTTAATTTGTGATATATTAAATGATTTTCAGGTAAATGTAAAGCACTTACCAATGCTCTGTGCCGGCTGCCCTTCTCAAAACTCACCTATGACTGAAAGCGCCGCTCTCAAAATTTCTTCTCTTTACCCATTCTAGGTTGTAACAACAAAACAAAACAGATATGACACCTGATCAGACTTTTTTTGTTCTCTGATGTAGGATTTAATCTAAAGGGGTGAGTGTGGCCTTTTCTTTGCAAGGAACTGGATGACTTCTCAATCTGGTGGTCCAAAGTGGTCTGCTATCAGATTACCATACACAGAGGGAGACTGTTAAATCTTGCGACAGTCCAGTGTTGTCAGTGGACTTCAGGAGCACCAAATCTGGAAGTTACAGGTCTAGTGTCCCTAGTGGCTAAAGGTTATACTCTGCTGCTTTAAGCTAACAATAAGTTGTTTAGGGCGCAGCTATACCACTGACAAATCTTTTTTATCTCTTCTGGCACTCCTTAGACATGCCGCCCTGGACCAAGATGCACATTGCCCATGTACAAAACTGCGCCACCAGCACACTGAAAGCCAACAAAATGACTCTGCCCAAAGCAGCAAATAAATATGATTTTTAAAAGTTTTCACTCATCCCTGGTTTAATACTGACAGAGTTTCAGCAGCTACAACCACATGGCAATATAGAAGTACAGGATACACAGTTAAAGCAACCATAGAAATAGGCCAACCCTCTTAGTTTTCTGTAAACAAAATAGTTTGTACAGAATTTCATTCAGACACACTCCAAGTGTTGTCTTCCAAATGATGACACAAATTGAGCTGAACAGTATGCTGTCAAAGAAACTAGTCCACAGGTAGGTGCAGCTGTGTGACTTACAAAGCTACGGATGTTAAACTCTTGTCTCATAAATTAATAATTAGTGCTGGCAGAATTTCGGACACCTTTCAAAAAACAAAATAAACTGCTTTATGCCACTTTTGATTTCTAACAACTGTCAAGTTTTATAAATTAACGGAAGACCTTATATTTACATTTGTTTGTGTTTTTCTAGACTCAACCATTTCCTATTTCTTCTTCGAGTGGGGGGAAGTTCTCTCCTTGAAAAGCCAAAGAAAATCTTTTTTTGAAAACTGTCAGAGAAAAGGGAAATCCCAGAATACTAACCCCTCCCAGATGTGGGAGGAAATGAGGATAATGGTGAAAAAGGTTAAACTCATGCTGTTAATACAGTTTTGCGTGAACAGCTTTGGGAAACAGAACTAACTATTCAGAGATTTTACTAATGTATAAAATTATGCATTGTTTGGACCTTGGTCCTCTGATTAATTTCATTAAACAAAGTCATAAACTTCTCAAGACAAAAGTGACCAAAGGAGATGCCATGATCCCACACAATAAAGGGTTTTCGAGCAGTAAACTGTCTCTTATATGGCAACTTATACTCGTAACAGTTTAATCACAGAACCAAACAATACAACATCTCTAAATAAACATTGATTGGTATCTCTTTGTAATCATATGTAGATTAACCAGTATTACAGTTTTAATTTATACAATCTTGCAATTGAATCAGTTTTAAAGTTGTTTGACAGTATCATCAACCTGTTAGGGACAGCAAATAACTATTAGCCTTTACAGCTAAATCTGAACCTGATTGATTGAAGTGCTCATTTTTATTTATGTCTGTTTTTCTTTTTAAATAAATAAAATGGGGTTCCTGGGGGGGGGCTCTGCTCCATGGCCGCAGGTGCTCTGCTGTCCTCTGGGTGGATGCATGGCCTATGTGGTCCGCTGAACAGCTGGTTTCCTGGGTCTTGGGGTCCTCTTTGATTGCTTCTGATGCCTGGAGGGTGGTAGCATTGGCCTAGATCAGACTTTAGGAAGGGCTTACAAGGGTTGTTGCCCATGTCCCAATTAGCATGTTTTATAAACATTGTACTTCAAGTAAAACAACGCCCACCATGTGTCAAGTGACGCCGCCCACAACGTGTCAATCGACGCCGCCCACAACGTGTCAATCGACGCCGCCCACAACGTGTCAATCGACGCCGCCCACAACGTGTCAAGTGACGCCGCCCACAACGTGTCAAGTGACGCCGCTAAAGAATAAAGTTTTATGGTAGCAAATTCAGGGATCAAAGATTTCCTGGCTGATGAAAGGCCCTAACTCCTAAAATTAGGAATTTCAAAGGCTCTGAGGAAGTCACCTGTCATTTAAAATGGCAAGTTATTTAATTGTTTCTACCTTTATTTACATATTAAATGCCTTTTTTGGCATAAGCAAAGTTATTTTGGTCTACTTTTATCATTGTATCTCTCAATGTTTTAAAAAATGAGGCCCCAGATCATTAAGCTCCAAATGTCAACACTGAACACAAAATGTCTCCTCCCTGAGTCTGCTTTCTATTGTGGCAATGAAAATGATTTTAAATATGCAAAAAGCCAGGTTGAGCACAAGTTCTGTGCAGAAACTGAGGATTGGGGTTATTCCTTGCACAGACTAACTAGCAAGCAATGTAACACAGGTGACAATCAGTAATGACTATAATATAGAGCAGCATGTATTAAAGAATCCACAAATCCAGTTACCACAATGAAATTTGTGACAGACATGTACACAATGTACTTAATTACACAACACTAAGATTCTTTCCAAACAGTTTTAAACTCAGGTAATTACACTAACCAGCAACACTTCCTGAGGGGCAACAGTGGCACAGAATCTAGGGAGTTTGTCTTGTGTCAGGTGGGTTTCTAGTTTGGCCCCCTGATCCGGCCATCACGCTTGCTTTCCCTGTTGGCAGTGATCAGAGAGCCCGGTGATGGTGATGTATAGTAGCCTTGCTTCAGTAAATGGTAAATGGACTGAACTTATATAGCACTCTTCCAGTCATGCTGATCACTCTCACTAAGCACATGCATTCATACACTGAGAAACAGCTCAGTAGGCAACTCAGTTAAGTGCCATGCCTAAGGGCACATCAACACGTGGCAAGGGGAAGCTGGAATCAAACCCACAACCTTCTGATTGCCAGACGACTACTCAAGCCACAGTAGCTCACCACTGTGAATGTGTGCAAATGAGTGTAGTGTGAAGCACTTTAGAATCCTCTGTATTTCATGAAGAGCTATACAAGTGCAGGCAGTTTACCATTTATGAGAAGTTTAAACTGTGCAAACAGGCAAATAGTTCTCAGCATCTAATAAAACCCTTTTTTTGAGTCAAAAAGTCAGAAGCAGTCCCTTTACAGACGGTGGGAGCTTTAAGCCTATAGCAAAATGACTACAGAGATAATGTACAGAGATATTCCAGTGTACCTATTGTCTACAGTGACAAATTCCTACAATTCCCACACTTTCTGCCAGCAGGACGAAGCGGGGGATGGTATCGTAAAATGTTTGATTTGCGAGTTGAGCAACTAGAAGTCATTTCTTTTCCAGCAGGCAACCACTGCACACCTGTCAGTGCGCACAGAGAAGGACTAAGATGCCACGCGTCCTTGCAACCGCCTGTTTGGAGCAACTGTAAAATAAAACAGTTTGATGTGAAGAGTTCTTGCCGCCGAGCAGTTTATAATGTGACACCGTGTACCCAATCGTACAAATTGAGCTCTGCGAATACCTGTCAGCGTGGAGTCCGACTTGAGATGTCCATGGACTTATGTCTGCACAAGTATGTGGGGGCTTCTAACTATAAGCTTTGTATAAATTTATATGATTGTTGCATTTTGTTGTTCTGAAATGGGTTTTATGCTTTGTCTTGAGGTCCATGGTACAGCCATTTAGGGATTCTAATTCTGTGATGCAGATAACACTCTATTTTGGAAGCCTCAGTTGTAGTTTAATTTTTATTTTTGTATGTCTGTTTGTTTTTGCTAGTTTTGTCTTTGCAGATGTGCGTGGTTGTCTTTCCCTGGTTTTACCATGTTGGCCGTATTTAATTTTTTTTGTAGCAGCCGATAGATTCAATCCTTTTGTCTGTTTGTTTTCTTTATGTCTCTGTGCTGTCTCTCTTTTTCTTACTCTATCCTTGTTATTCTCCTTCCCGTCTTCCTCTGTCATGTTTGGAATCAGTATATACCTAATAGGGATGTGAGTCCTAAGTGAGTCATTCAAAAACCCGTGAGTCTCTTTACTGACTCAAGAGTCTCGATGCATCATCTATATATTAACCCATTACGTAACCTACTCGCCTGTGCTACAGTTAGCTGAGTGAAAAGAACAGACCAGACAACATGTCACTGGGAAAAGTTGCACTCAATGTTTGTTATTTCAATTTATCTCCCTGTTACCTTTCCGCTCTGAGCTGTGAAGAAAACACTTTGCTACTAGCTGCAAACCGACTTCCACTCACAAAACCGACCAACCACAGCGCAATTTGAGCAGGGGCGGATCAGTGAGTTAATGGTTCAAGTCGGTGCAGCGGAAGCCGAGACGAGACAGTAAGTTAATGATTCTGCTTGGCCCAGTTGGAGCCGAGATGTGTTAGTGAGTTAATGGTTCAACTCAGCAGTAGCACGCTTTTGCTCTTTGTGCAGCCGGGAGAACCCATCCATTTCCTGAAAGTCTGCTGCTTGCTCTTTGCAGTCTGCTCTTGTAGTCTTAAGGTATTCCTTGTGCTAATACAGATTTAGCTTTTTCTGTTATTTATTGTGGACATAAATTACAACTTCAGGGTACTAATCAATGTTTTATCATAAATGAACCATATCTCAAATGTGGAATTTTTTTTTCTTTTAAATCTCCATTGGACGACATTAAATAGAGTTTCACTAATGCCGGGCATACACTGTACGATATTTTCAATCGTGGTACTCATATACAGCTCAAACTGTACGACGAAACCGCAGGGATTAAAAGTTCACCACTCATGATATATGTTCTTACACTGTGCGGGCCGACGCTCTGATGCGATATGTCTGCTCACACAGTGCGTTCAAAAACCACACGTCGGACTCAGCCCCGTAGGGAGATGGCGCTACTCGGACTCGTCTACCCGCAAGCCAAATGTCAACAGTAGAAGAAGAAAAAGGCGGAAGTGTCGATGCTCACTGTTAAACATAGCTCTCAACTCTCACGCATTGACCGTGTGACACACGCATTTCATCAATTGCACACGCTCACACGCATTACTTTGAAAATCTCAATCTTACAATGAAAATCTCACTCTTGAAACGCACGCGTACGGACGCTTCGCGTCATGGCGGAACCAATTTGCGGTACAATGGTTTCCGCACGTCCAGTAGTAGAGGTAACACAGCTGCAAGGACCGCCGCCGCGCAAACAAGTTTCCCTCATCCAAAGTGAAAAAGTTGTACGGTCCGTGTTGTGTGCGAATTGAATGGTAAGTCGTCATGCTTTATTACAAACTGTAACATGAAAGCAAAGTCCGACTACATTAGTGACCGTCTTGAATCGAACAACAGCATCCCCCCCCCCCCCCCCCCCCCCCGTTGGACAGTGTTGATTCGGACAACATCACCCCCCCCCCCCCCCCCGACAACAATCTCACTCTCAACAGTCATCAAAAGTTGAGAGGTATGCTGTTAAATATGAGGCTTACTAGAACAAAATGCACTGCTTTGGAAATTCTAAGAGTTGCTCCTCTGTAGTTTGACTCCATGTCACACGTACCGCCGTCATCCTTCCTTGTCTCTCCGCTCCTATGTTTTCGTTTGAGAAGACGAAGAAGAATCTACTTGTTTGCGCGAGGTTGGGGGAAATCGGCTCGTAAATCATCAAGGGTTGGGCGTCACAACCCAAGGGGGGCTTTTACAGGTATAAAGCCCCCCTTGGTAAAGCAAATATATCAGGTATAACTACGGCAGCCAGAGCACCATTCTGATTGCCATCAAACTGGACATTAAAATGGGGAAAAAAAGAATAAAAATAATGTAAAACTTCTAATGTCCTCCTATCTAAAATCCAAAATCTCTATTCATAATACAATACATTTACTGTGTTTACTTCATATGTCTGTACATTTCAAATTAGCTTAGTTATCCGTAATTATCTGCATTGTCTAGAACTTATTTGACACATGCTTCTGATTTAGGAAAGCTCCTCAGTGCAGTGAGTCTCTCCTGCAGTGGTATCATAAATGGGATCAATATTCCTTCATTATAATGAGATTACATCTCTGTGAGCAGTATATATTATTTCTGAGAGTTCTTAGCTCTAAAAGTATGAAAAGGCCAGTCTGGCTCTTGAGGGAGCAACAGTGCAATCAATTTCTCTAATGCTCAAGTGAAAATGTCACGAATATTTCAGAGTTGATTTGCACCAAGGCCTCTGGTTTTCATCTGAATCTCATTAAATGTATGTACTGTAAAAAGCCATTACACTACTATATTGACTGAACATACTGCAAGACACTTTTCAGTCAAGTAAAAGTAAAACCTTTTGGTCCCTTATAGGTTCCTGTTACCTTGAAGATTAATATAAAATAACATGGAGGGAGGTTTCCTGTTGATTTTTGATAATTTTTTTGTTTTTCAAGTAACCAGTTAGAGATTAAACTCAGAAAAATCTAGTATTATAATAGAGATTCTTGTCCTCTACTACTAGGTATTTAACAATCTTAGAAATTGAGTGTAAAGATATCACTAACTTGACATTTGGATGCTAAATCTTCAAAAGTATTTTTTTTATTTATCTGAGTGAAAGTCCAAGTATGTAATAACAGAGGATAAAGTTTTTTTTTTCTTGTTTTTTTAATTTTATTTTTTTTTACACTGAAGCACGTTTTGTTTAAATGCATCAGATCTGGTTTCAGTTCACCCACACTGACATTATTTTGGCCCAGGATTAGTATTGCAGTTTTTTATTCACATTATGTCATGCATCCTGCCTGTTTTCTGTTGTTTGGTCTGGCTGGCAATAAGTTTCCCACTCTTTGTGCTGCTCCATTCTGCTGATATGTGGGAGCAGCTTCAACTGCACTGATCCTAATTTACCTGCATGAGGTTGACCTGTGGCTCTGTCTATTCCTACCTGCCTCTCACAGCCAGTCTCCACCAGATTGTCATCAAGCCTTATGTTAGTTGCTATGTAGTGTTCATCTCTTCATCACCTGTTTTGATATCCTGGTTTTGTGTTTTGGATTCTCCTGTCTTTGCCTTGGTGCATACCTCACTGGCCTTCTGACTCTGGTCATGACCTGGGCTGTTTTTTGGTTTGATCCCTGCCCGTCTCATGAATATGCTTTCTGCCTCCAGCCTGTTTAGCCTGTCATCTCCTGTTGTGTGCTGCCTGCCATTTACACGACCTATCGCCTACTCACCCTGGACTCTAACCTGCCACGTTTGTTTGTTTGTTTATTTTAATAAACCCATTAATCACAACACCATGTCTGGCTCAATTATCAGGTTCTCTGTCAGGCTCTGCATAACACATTGCTGTATTGTCATGCCCGGAGAAACGTGCAGAAATGTGCATATTATTACCTTTATTTGGGATCTGTTTTCAGAGTTCACTTCGCTCATTGTCCAGTGGGGTACAACAGCTAAATACATCCCCATAAAAAACAACAATATAAGGGGGAATGAAAAAACCATGACAAACGTTTGTCCAGGAGAAAGTCTGGGCTGGTGGCCCAAGACAACTTAGCACAGTGCTACAAGAAAATTAATTTGGCAAATCATCAGCCTACACTGGAGTGTTCAAAAGTAGCATAATATAGGGACCTTTGCGTAAACAAAATAAAAAAAGTATGCTATCTTTAAAACACTAACAAACAGATGCAATTAACAGTTGTGACCTTCTGAGAAATTACCCCTGGTGAAATTAACCCTCGAGCCAAATCTCCAACAAAGCCAATATCACATAAGTCCCAACACGTTCCTGAGCCTTGCAGATATGCCTTTGCTGCAATGTGAATGGACAGTTGCAAGGTTGGCCATGGACCAAAAACACTGATAGCCAAAAAGCAATGTGGACATCATGCTTTTGTATGTATAACCTGAAGAAGATTTGAGTTCATCTTCAGATAATTTGTCAAAGAAAGAAAGATATTAACAAAGATTCTTTAACAGTGTGAGAAAAAAAAAAGATTTACAGTTGCATCATTTTGCAAAGAGCAAAGGTGTCATTTTATTTCTAAAAAATTAAATATTTAGAAAAAAATAATGCAAATCTGTATATACCAGCTACAGAATCATCACCATAACATATATTGAAAAATGTCATCTTGTCTACCTTAACATTCAAAACAATTAATATATTGTGTTAAGATAAATGATGCTCATCTGATGTTCTAAAAATCTATCCAAGGAAATGCAAACATTTTTTGGTTTTATTTTTTAAATTTAGGTTTCAATTCCTTGCATAGCACAGTACGTCAATGTGTTCAGTTTTAACCTAACTGGACCCAGTAATTGTATAAATCTTTGTTTCCTAATGCTGATCATAAATTAGTACTGTCTAAACTTTTCTCTATTGCCATTTTTGCTGATGGAGTCTGTTTTTTTTTCAATCATTTCATGTGCCATAAGATCATAGTTTAGTTTTTCTGAACTATAAACTGTTTGGGACGGCAGATTAGGTGGAGATTTAAAATAGATTGCCGTTAGAGAGAGAGAGAGATCACACAGGAGATAGCTGTCACAGGAAGTAATACTTCAGGAAAAAAAATCTGTATTGCAGAAGTAATGGCTTTATTTAATTTCGTTTTAAATTCCACAACAAATTTATTTAGGCTGTTTCAATTTCGCCTACACGTTTCCATCCTGGGCAGCATATCAAGAATATCCTGATGCTATGGGGCTGCCTCATTGTATTTCATGAAATCTAGGCCATTTCATGCAGAAACACAGTGTTTATAAAAACCGCCTTAGGCCTCTGGATGAGAAAGATTGATGCCTAAAGCCAGCAATCCCAGCTGAATGAGGTGAGCCAGACCCCATCTTCACCTGACTGATAAATGGCTTGGACTGATCCCCTAGCTTTGCTTTTTTATGTCGTCACCTGTCTTTGATGTCATCAGATAATTGCTCCTTTTAGAACTCGGAAAAGGGCCACTCAGCGCTCCTGGGATGGATGTGTATCCATGGTGACAATCTTTGTTATTCCACACTGCAAAAAAAAAAAAAAAAAAAAAGGTTCTGTTTGTTATACTGGATGAGGAAAACACCTTTGAATGGAGATGGAGCACATCTGGGGCTGAGGAGAAAGGGAGACAGAAACATAAAGGCAGAAATTATCTAGGAGAATAGAGAGAGATGAGAGACAAACTATATTTGTGTTTGTAAGCTGGTGAGAGAAAGGAAGAGAGGTGGATGCCGAAAGGATTCTCAATGTTCAGGGAAAGGAAAGTGAGCTTGGCTGTTGTTGGAGAAAGAAAAGAAAGACCTGCAGGATTACGTTTCACAGAGAAAATCTATTTGAACAGCATAGATCTAAACCAGCTGATAAATATATCCACCAAGACTGATGGTGTGACCATTTACTTCTTCTTACTAGAGCTGGCACCTTTGTCTTGTTTTACCTGCGTGCTCCCACCACGTTAGCCATTGTGGTTCTTGTAAAATACCAATTTCAAATTCATATATTAATTAATTAATTTCATTGGTTCATTTGCGTGTTTGTGTTTCTCCTGCCTCCCTATACACCTCTAGTTCTCATCCTCTTTTGGTGCCGCCGTGCTAAACTTCACAGGTCAAAACATTTTGAATTACAGTCCTCTTCACACTCCAGTGCAACAAAGAAATTGGTTGTCCAAAGTTAAGCAGTTATTACAGCTGGATACTGCCCAATACAATTATGGCAAGCATTGCATGCCTTCCAGCCAAGGTTTAACTATGACTGGCTGTCATCATAATATCATATCATATCATATCATGACAAGGTTATGAGAGTCAAACAGTTAATGCATGTCATTGAAACAATGCGGATTAGTAGTAATCACTAATTGCCATTGCAACATGTGCAGAGCCAGGAACAAGAGGTTATTTATTACACATCTAATATGTGCAGTGCAAGTCAAATATGCTAAGATCTTTTTAACTTTTATACAGCAAGTGGAATTTTCATGTGGCAGACCAACACAAAATAATGTGTAATTGTAAAGTAGAAGAATTTTTTTTTAATATATTGCAAGTCTCTGGTAATGGCAGTTTTCTACACCTAGAGATTGAAGATTTACATTTATTTTAAAGGGACAGTGTGTAACTAATTTGGCTTTCAATTATCAAAAATCAAGTATTGCTTTTATAAATACATATTCTGGCAAAGTCTAATAAAATCACATAAAAATTGAAAGCCTTCTCATAACTCAGAATTAGTAGTTTATAAAGACATAGGTGTCAGTGCACCCACTGGAAGACGGCATGTTGCGTCGCCATTTCTGATTTCAGTGGCCGAAACAGGACAAACTTGTTAGCCGTCCGCGTTTTCCCTATTTGTCTTCCATATGAGGACGTGCTGTCAGTGGAAGAGTACAAAACAAGCAAAGATGACCGTAGATCATTATATTTGCCATTTTCTGTTATAATGGAGGACCATCCATACTCTTTGCCCAGCGAGAGGAAAAAGAAAGTAACCAAGAAAAAGTAAAAGAAAGTAAAAGAAGTAATAACCGGGAGAAAACGAGAGTCTACAGCTATTATTACTAGGTGGAGACAATTGATGAGGGAGCGGGGATTCAAAATGGATGCAGCGGTTGTGGGTTTTCTGCTGGACAGGTAAGTTAATTTAATATAACAGTGAAGTTAATTTTGGCATTAAGTTAGAAACAGGGCATAGCTTCTGGTAGTTTTTTTTCTAGAATTGCTTCATATGCTGCTCCATCCATTTTTCCATCAACTCCGACTAGACTGCATTCCCACAGTGCGATGCTGCCAATATCTTGTGTCACATTTGGACTGGAGTTTTCAAGATGAGCTTTCCATTTTATATATTGAGCATAAAGTTTAATGTTGTAGACATCTGTCCAGGGCACTTCTTTGTCATGTTTAATGTGTCTCCTAAATTGTTTATGAGAAAGTGTAGAGGACTCTTCTAATGGCTTGCTTACTACTGCTCTTCCATAAAGATTTGTGGAGTTCATTAATGGCTCTTCTGCAGTTTACCATGGATCTCTTGGCTGCTACTCTGATTGCTGCTCCCCTTGTCAGTCCTGTGCCATAACTCCCACTTTTGGATTGTGGACTGAAAGGTCCTTGTTGAGATGGTCAAAGCTTGAGATGCTATTTTTAATCCACGTCTCCAAAACTTTGTCGTCGGCATGTCTGGTGTGTTCCTTTGTCTTCATGAAGCTGTTACATTACTGATGTTCTCTAGCAAACATCTGATGTCTTCATAGAAAAGCTGTACAAAAACTGAGGATAATTTTATACACAGGCAGACTGTGTTTGCTAATTTGGTGACATTTAAAGGGGATTGGTTGTGCTGGATTTTATTTAGGGATATCAGAATTTTGTGGGTTAAGCACAAATGCATGCCAGATTTCAGATTTCTTTTGAAGACAATTTTCCTTACACCTCACGTTTATACACTACTTTGTGTTGGTCTGTCAAATGTGGTTGAAACGTGACAAATGTGAAACAACCACAAATACTTTTGAGAGGTACTGTATTCTATGCTTTGTGAAAGCCTTCCTCTTTCTTCAGACTAAATGTCGAGATGACCAACTATACAATATGTAGTGTTATTTTAAAACAGGATGGAGTACTGATCACTTCTGGATATCGTCTAGAGTCCACAGCAGGTTCAATTTCAAGCAAGTGTTAGATGGTGATGGATTTCTTAAAAGTATGTATGTACCTGAGGGAAAAAAAATCCTCTCCAGAGATGTGACTGTAATACACATTTTAAGTGTAAACCACATGGAGCCCATATCATGTGAAATTACTCTCTGTCCATAGCCTTCTGTGACTGATCTACCCACGTCATGTTTGTTGTGATGTATACCAGAGTATTACCCGCAGTACTTGTTTCAGTGGACCCTCAAAGATATCTCTGGGGTTTGGAAGCAGCAGTCACTTTCCCTGCACTGCATCATAATGATAGAGGTAAGGATGCAATCCAAAAAAAAAAAAGCAAATAAAAAGACAAGAGCAGAAGTAAGGTTAAGAGCTGAGGAACATGTAAGATGCCACCTTGGTATAATTCCACATGTGCAGTGCTAGGAAAAAGTATTTGTCCTCTTATAAATTTCTTCTTTTTTATTTTTCCTTTTTGTTGTAATTGATTATTTTCAGATCATCAAACAAATTTTGATATTAGACAAATATAACCTGAGTAAAACAAAAAGCATTGTGCTTTCATTAATTGAACCCTAAATTGAACAAAATGAGTGATTACTCTGTCATAAAGGGGCATACTGGTTTGCATAGGCTTTTGCCATTAAAAATGAAATCATCATTTGAAAACGTTTTGTCTGATATTAATTTAAAAGGGGCAAATATGTTCACCCATTACGATTTCACAATATTTTGTCTTTCATAAATATTTTCCTTGTATGTTGGTTGTCTAATATTTGTAAACTCATTTGTCAGTTTATTTTATAGGAAAAAGGGTGGCCATTGTTTGATTATAGAAACAAGTAATAATTCAACAAATGTTCTGGACATGTACTGCAATTGCATTTCTTTCTCTATGTCTCCGAGCATCTTGTAACATCGCCAATACTAGTTGACATGACAGGACAATTACAACTTGCCCGATAGCAACAGACTCCAGCAAACCTCTCTCCATTTTTCTCAGATGTGTGGACCATGCTAGTTTTTGACCTCTACTTCCCGTTTATTACCGCCATGTGTAACATCAACGTCTGACAAAATTTCGCCTTGGGTAGCCTGGTTATTCACGCTAAACCAGTAGATGGAAGCAAGCCTAATTCACTTTTTCTTTTTCTTTTTTACGACATTTCAAAGGTTTACCCAAATTTTACTTAACAAATGGATTAAAACATAGTTATACATATCACCGAAAATGTTCATGCACTTTCTTTTTCCCCAGTTTAAAAAAAGCTGAGCAGGCACATGATTGTCCTTTGTGTCATTCATCATAAATCTGATTGCACGTCCACAAATGTATTTTCCATAAATCTCCTCAGATCATAACTGGATGTAAAACACACTACATATATAATAATTTGCATTAAAAACAGTGCTTACTGTAACTGAATAGACATGCCAATAAAAGCAGCAGCAATGAAGATGCACAGTTTAAATTTAGATTCAAAACTCTGTTCAGTGAAACAGTTGGAAACAAATTATCCCAATTGTTGGTCTGATACAAGCTGAATGGAGGCTCTGTAAATGTAGATGAAAGGGTGTTGACTGGATAAAAAAAGGTAAAATTATTAATATTCAAGACAAACTACTCGCTAAAAGACAACATATATGCTGATAAACGTGCTGTCTCTGATTTAGCAACATCAGATGTACATATAGCCTGAAAACTGGGTCATACATTTTTGTACATGTTGCCGCTAGGTCTATCTTTGGGAAGCATAACATCTCTTTTCATTGTTTTGCCGAAAACATTCAGGTCCATATGCCAGATAAAATAAGCAGCAATAATGCACTGACACCCTTGGGCTTAAATTAAAATCTGGATGATTTTTAACCTCGTTGGAAAGAAGACCGAGATCATCTGTTTTCACCCAACCACCCCCCACCCCCACCAAGCTCGAGGGCCGATGCCCTCTTTCCTAGAACTATTGGCAGCCTCTCTGCAGTAAGGAAATCAGGTGTTATTCTGTCCATTTCTCTTGTTGGACAAACAGATCAGTGCTGTTACTCAATGTGGCTTTTTCTAGCTGTGACTCATGAATCGAGAGAAGCCTTATCTTTCTTTTTTGGGATCTTGAGAAGGTTATTCATGTTTTTATCACCTCTCGTTTTTATCACTACCCCTTCCTGCACCCTTAGGTACTCGTCTTCCATTCATTTCCCTGTTCCTACTTCCTGCCTCAGGACCATGAGGAGCAGAGTTTTCTCTCGCTCTGGTCCCAGACTGTGGAATTCTCTTCCTCCAGAAACCAACAATTACCAACATCCTCCACCAGTTCAAGTATAAACTCAAAACCCATCTGTTCAAAAGTGCATAGTCTTTGTGATTGCAGGTTCACTGTAGTTTTTATTGTTTTATCGTTATTGTTATTGAGTGTTCTGAAATACACTTCTCTAAATATTATTATCTCAGTCTCATAAAAGGGCAGAGTTGAAAATGTGTGAGCAAGCAAGCCACAAGTTAATTTATTCCAGAAAATACTAAAAGGCCTATGGAAACTACTATAGGTTGGTTGTTGTGTAACCAACCTATAGATTATTACACAACAAAATACATCTGACAAAAAGCCTAAGAGCATTGACAACACTTTATCTAAATATGATCTTCTCAGTTCTGCTTTGATGGCCAAATCATAACTGCTGTATGTAGAAAAAAATAATATGATCAATTTCAGCAGAGTTAAAAATGTGATAGTCAGTTTTAACAACAACATTAAAAAAATGAAATATCAATAGCGGACATAAAAATATATATCTAATTGATCATTTATGCCATGGGTGTCAAACTCCAGTTCTTGGGCACTGGTTTCTTGCCACTTTTAGATTTGTCTCTGCTTTAATGCATCTGAATCAGATAATTAGGTCATTAGCAGGACTATGGAGAACTTGACTGCATGCTGAGCCAGCAAATCAGTGGAACAGGGTAAAAAATTTAATTTGCTGGACACAGGCCCTCCAGGATGGGAGTTTTACACCACTAAATTGTATAATAATATATTATTATTCTATAATAATAATAATAATAATAATAATAATAATAATAATAATAATAATAATAATAATTATTATTATTATTATTATTATTATTATTATAGTGATTATTATAATAATAATAATGTGTATGGATGCATTATGCATGCATCTGGCTATGGGTATTTGTAATGGACATCAGACTTGGAACCTTCTTTCTCAATTCGTTATTGTATTTAATACCTTATGTCTAATAAATATACATACTTTTTCCTTTTAATATATATGATATATATTTAATATAGAATACAACTAAATCAATATAGCTTTTCAGCAATGTGAGGTCAGCTGTAGGTCTGGTGCAAGCCTCCTCATTTACTCTACCTGACAGCTTCCTTGGGATGGTTTTGCTCATATAAAAACAACAACAGATGCAGTAGATTGTCACAGTATAGAGCAGAAAATCCACAGAGGGATGAGAATGGATTTGTGGGTCATCAGACATTGTTTGGAGGGTCTTATAAAGCCCGTCGAGGCAAAGTTGGGGATTTTGAGTCATATAAATTGACCTGATTTTAAAAGCATGGAGTGGAAAGTGGGAAAATAGGACTCAATAGATGGAGCAAAAAAAGAAATAAAACAACCAACAGAGATGTTCTCTAAACTGACCACAGTCTAAATGGTAATTATAGGAGTAAGAAGGAATTAGCTTATGAATAATGGTTGGGTGTCAACTGGGCAAACTAATTTTAAAGGAAAACAGATAATAATTGGGAAACCCGTAAAAAGCCTTGAACATAATGTTCCAGTGTTATAATTTTTTTTAACGACTATGTTAGACTTTGATTTGCCTTGCTTGTTTCCAGTAAACATATGATCCTGATGGAGCTTTGCACATTGCATTAATGTCACTTTGCTTGAATAGATTTTGCAATAAGAGTTGTGTATTGTTCACACATCTGTGGTAATCCTGACTTAATCCTTTTTGGATTAGTGCTAAAAATTCTCCTTTGGTCTGCAGACCCATCTTTATTGATGCTCAGTTTTTTGTGTGGTAGCCCAGGAGAAGACCTCACTCAGTAGGACCAAAATCAGATATAATTTCACTGTCTGCTGCCTACATTGATTTTCCCCAAAAGCTGTCATGGTTCCATTCATCCCTGCTGACATGTTACACATTCCTTAAACCTACCATGCAGCCCCCTGAAATGAAAATTGTCAGACTCTGGTGCTGTTGTAAAATGAAAGTAACATTTGAGAAGGTACATCTTTGTATAAATAAAAACCACTTTAAAGAAGACGATGGAAGATGCTCAGATTAAAAAACAAAGCTTTTTTTAAGTTTTTGTTTTGTCATCTTGTGAGCTTAAGAGAGCTGGGGTAACCCAATTGCATTCCACTTTTGGAGCATAGCAATGAAAAAAAAAAAAAAAAAACTGTTTATGCTTAGGGTGAAAAGATGACCATAAGATATTAAAGAACTGCAGCTCATACTTACTGACATTTACTATTTAAATGAGTTCAATATATTCACTCCTCTGACCCTGGTCTCGATGGAAATAAAGGGTACTAAACACAGCTATAGTTATAAACAATGTTTGCCTTGAAAAAATAAAGAGAAACCTTACTGAAAGTGATTGCATGTCGTGTATTACATGCAGCTCATAACAAAGTGTTTACTTATTTATGTATAGGGTCATTTGCTTATATCTGCTGTATACAAATTATATTGTCAAAAGACAAATGAAAAAGCAAAAACCAATCCCCCTAATCCTCTCTACCAAGACGGACACAATCCAACAGCACATTGTGTGCTTTGCTTAAATTAAAAAGATTTATTGCTATTGTAAAAGATGAAAAAAGATTGGGATAATGCATGGTCAGCTGAAAAGTTGTGTTTCTAAAAGCATCCTGCAAAAACATTCAAACCACTCAGTAGTTACTATACACATACAAAAGGACTGTTTAGATCAGGGGCTCTCAAAGTGGGGGTCGGGACCCCACTGGGGGGTCATGAGACACCTCTTTGGGGTAGCAAGATGATTTGATGGTGATGTCCTAAACAGGTTTAGTATTTCCTGCATTTTTTGTAAGACTTCTTATAAAAAAGATGACTTTATTTTCTTAATTTTCTGACATTATTCTCGTAATATTATGACTTTATTCTCAAAAGTTCCAATAAAAAGGACCCCCCTTCCAAAAGGGGGTCACCAGTATCTGGCACTTTGATTTTGGGAACCCCTGGCTTAGATTAAAAAAGTTTGGGAACCCCTGGTTTATATTAGAATAGCCAGTTCAGAATGAAATTCAGCTGAGAATCTGGCTATTCGTATCCAGTCTGATCGAATTTGCGCTCTTTTGCCAAAAAAGATCATGCTCACCACATTTCTGCAATTATCATTTGCATAAGATTTTGAAAACTGTGTATAATTTTCCTTCTCACTTTTCCGAGGAGCTAACAAAGGAAGCATATTATAATATCCTATGTGCAACCTTAAAACTGGCAATGTGATCACCATTAGATGAAACTTTTTGTGCCAATGTTTCTGGAGTGAAATGGTGGAATAGTTTGAGTGTGGCGTTAAAAGAGAGGTCTACATATAAAGCAGTTCAAAAAGGGATATGGACTTTTATCAAATACAAATAAAAGCAAGGTAAAATCTAGTGAATATTAGTCAGTTAGTTGCTACTTCTTGATTAATCCGATTTTGTCGTTATTATTTAGGTAATTCAATTCTTGACTAGTACTAGGTGGTATTGAATAAGTATACACTACTTCCCAATCTGTTGTGTATATGTAAACCAAGAAAAAAAAATTAAAACATTTAAAGAGGAGAGGTTTTAATGTGGTGATTATGTTTTATTTACTTTGCTTTTATGTGAGCATGTATATATAATTGTATGTGTGTATACATATGAATATATGGTTTACATTCATGAAACAAAAAACTGTAGCTCACTGCTTATTCTTGGGAATCTTTAAATTTCTCTATTCAATGTCATATATTCAACAGCCAGTTGTTCCTGTTTCATGAAGTTAAACACCTTTACAGCAATAATGAAACAATTGGGCTCTTTGCTGTTTTGGTACACAAGCACTTAAAAAAAGAATAACAATCAAGAGTCAATTAAAAGCAATTTCTTTAATACTTTAGCATTTTGACAGTTTTTATCCACTTACGCAGCCTACATTTGGATTAACCAATGTTTATGTGTTTAGATTTTCTTCATTTGTTTGTTTATGTGGGACAGCACTCACAGACTGTTGTATGCAGGAATCAAGCAGGAGAAATGACCCCACATTACCAGAGCAATAAATGGAAGAAAAGTGCAGGATTATTTACAGGTAAAGACGATCTTTCAGAAACAGAACTGGGAGGGTTTGCTGGAAAAGGTTGAGTCCAAGTTGTCTAAATGGAAATGGCTGCCACCCCAGTTGTCCTACAGGGAAAGAGCTCAGATCGTAAATAATTTGGTCGACTCATCTCTGTGCCACAGGCTTGTCACGACAGTCCTACTGGCTAGCCTAATTGAAGATATTCAGCATCTAATTCTGCTGATCTGGGCAGCATTGGCTGAAAGCATCTGTACTGTCTTTGCTACAATATGGTCATTGTTGCGGGGCTCGATCTGAGAGGATTAACACCTTTCTACTGCTTAGCATTGGATGCTTGGAAAACCTAATGCTAGACCTGACCTGTAGCTTTTCCAGGGACCAGTTTCAGAATGACTGTGGCGCAGGACTGTTTGGTGTCATCTTAAGGAACCAAGTTCATTCAAGCGGGGATTGTGAAATTGGGTCACCTCAGAAAACTATTGCCGAAGAGGAAATGCAACATTACTTACATCAAGTCCATCAGAATCTTAAAGAGGATTCTGGAAGACATCTGGCAGTCTCCACCTTTGCCACAAAGTATTTGCAGAAAACCATGTAAGATCCAAACTTTCGATCTTACCCCTAAAGACATTTGGATGATCCTGTGTAAGCCACCAGTTAAAAAAAAAACTCCAATAGAGGATTATTCACGGATCAAAGGCTAGAAACTGGTACAGAGCTCCCGCTGACCCACCTGCTAAAGAGGGGTGTCCTTTTTGTGAACATTGAGAGTCCCTGGAACATTTGTTTTATCCTGTTTGATGTAAAAAAAAAAAAAAAAAAAAAGCCTCTTTAGGATTTTGAACAACTGGATGGAAGCCCTGGTTAAGCATTTCTCCAAAGTTGACTTTTGGTCTGAAATACACTGGTAGAAAAAGTAAGACTGCAGAGTCCTGATCAATTTTCCTTTTGGAACGGCAAAGATAGCAATTTGGAAAACAAGGAAAAATTAAAGGTCTGGACAGGGTTGGACCAATGTGGGGCTACCTTTTACATGGCTTCAGGTGTGTGGTTTTAGTATTTGTGATTTATTTGAGTCAATGTATTTTTCTTTCTTTCTTTCTTTCTTCCACACCACAAAGCAATCCCAAAATGGCCCGTCAGTCAGCCTTGAGCTGCGTGTGCAGTCAATAGATTTAATTTACAAAATCATCAACATAGGACTTTGACTTTTAAGCTGTGAATTTTTTGGTCATGCTTTCTCCCTTTTGAAAACTTGAAAGCATGATTATAGCAATCATTAAAGGGAAGTAAAACCTTCAGAACAATTTTAATTTAGTCTGAAATCCACATATGAAATAAAGGAGTTTAGCCAAGAGCATTCTTACTAGACTTTCAGCATTTCTTGTTAATTGTGGTCGTGACCCTTTTTTATTCCACACCTCCTTTCATCTTTGTGGTAATTGACAGCTTCAGTTGTGTTTATCTGCCTTTTTTGCTCCTGTGCACTGACTTTCTGGATGTTTTTTAAGCAATAATACAAACCCCCCTTCTTTTGTAGCTCTTTTGCAGGGTTTTCTCGGCTGTTAATTAGTTTATGTTTAAAGATTGTAACCCTTTGCATATAACTCTACATCATTAGGTATCTTTGCTTCTTGATGCGCTTATATGGATTTAAACACCCAATACAGACGTCTCTAAATTATTTAAACTCTGATTTTTGGCCAAGCCGGTCTGTAACGTTTGCGCATCAGCATCACAGGTCCCCCAGCACATCTCAGTCTGAGAGTGACGCAGTTGCTGCTGAAACGCTCAGAACCTGGAGGGAACAGAAATAAGAAAAGCTGACTGCAAGTCTTACATTTGCTGTCAGCGTTTCTGACAGCACATACTACCATGCAGCCTTCACCTGTGAAAATATCACTTACACATACATGTAGACACACACCCCCAAACTGCTAAGGCAAGCCAAAAAGAGGAATTGAAATAAACAAAAAAAACTTTTGTGACAGTTTAAGAGTGAAGATCACTATAATGGCAAAGAAAAGGTGCACTGCCTCTGCTGTTGTTGACAGTGGGTTGAGCTGTGTCTGCATTATTAATGGGAGCATACTGTCCGTATGCTGCTTATGTGGCGCCACATGTTGTTTGGTTTTGTCTGAAAAGTCCATTTTCATGTGTCTGTTTAATTAAAAAACTCGCAAATTATGTCTTGGGTTTCAGGACAAGTCTGAAATGAAAACAAATAACTGGGACTTTTTGGAGGTTTAAAACTTTCTCTTAGTGTTGTCGCAAAATTCAGCTATGTTAAACTATATTAAAGTTCTTAACTAATTAGTCTCAAAATCTATAAAATAATCTGAGGGATAAGATGTCTTTTTAACATAAAACATTATGAGAAGAAATCCATATATTTTCAAGGATTAAGATTTGTGCAGAATCAATTCCACCGATTTAATTAAAAGGAAGATATTATAAGACCACACACCAAGAGCTAGCAATCAATACAATCAGTAAATGTGTCATGATTTTAGGTTCTGTCTTAGTTTTGAATCATGGAATAGTTTGAGTTTTTGTTGTGGTTTGATTTTGTTCTTTGTGTTATACTATCTGTTAGGGTTCTGTAAGCTTTTAGCTCAGTTCTGTTCACCTGCCAGCTCACTCCCCTGTCAGCAGTCACCAACCTATCAGTTCAGTTCACTGTCAGTCACTTCCCTGCCTCTGATTAGTTCCAGCTGTTTCCCGGTAATTAGTTTTCACTCCATTTCACCTGTGCACTTCACTATATAGTTCTGCCTCGGTCTTCAGTTCTCTGCCAGATCATTAACGAGCCCACGGTGAGTTTTGTTTCCAGCGTTCCTTTCTTGATTGACCTGTTGATGCTAACCTGAGAGCCTTTTGATTCTGAGCCAGCCTGTTCCCTGATCTGTTTTTCCTGCCCTGTCTGACTGATTTACCGGTTTACCGACCTGAGTCTGTCCCATGGTTATCCGAGCTTGCTTTGCCCTGTCTGTACCTCTGCCTATTTTGGACTGCCTTTTGTGTACCGGATTTTGGACTGCCATTTTGACCATTGAGCCTTGCCTGTCCCTGTTTTATTATTAAATACTGTTTTTTGCCTTCACCTCACTTGTTTGGTTTGAATACTGGGTTTGCCTGATTCACGTTCTTAACAAAATGAATGTGTAATATCTATTCACCCATAATTACTTGAATAAAAGGAATCAGAACTACAATGAGTTATGAAAGGGCTCAAAGCCATCCCTAGCGAACCGGCCCTATGCCAGGTGCCTTCTGGCACATAACGTTACACAACCATCACCTGTCGACTACTTGGGGAAGGGGGGTAATACTAAGGTTTGGACTGATTTGCAAGAGCACTCAGTCTTAACAGCTAAATGTCTTTAAAAATGTATTAAGTGACGTCAACCATACGTTTCAGATGTTTGTAGGACAAGCAAACAAAAAAACTTGTTGGAATTTTGCATAAAAACCAAGGAAAATATAATTTTGGCAATAGAATTTGCCAAAAAACAGCCAGTTTGGCTGATCAAGCTACTCCATGATTAGATGGGATTTGTTAAATGTTTTATGTTTTTGGGCTCAAGAGAGTCTAGCTTAAGATGTGAATCCATGATGGTAGTTTGAGCTGCATTTTTATATTTAGCTTGGTCTTTTCATTTGGAAAAATGTGTGTATATATATATATATATATATATATATATATATATATATATATATATATATATATATATATATATATATATATATATATTAGGGCTGGGCAACGATTAAAATATTTAATCGCGATTAATCGCACTGATTAATCGCGATTAATCGCATTGTATTTACAAACTCCAAGAATGAATTCAAAAGTAGTGTAAAGAGCACTTTTATTTTAATGTTCTGCTGCCATATGAACAAAAGTGTTGTAACATTTGTAGCACTTATCAGTAACACATATTTAGTGTAAAGCTCAACTTAAACATGTAAAACAAAAAATAGCAATAATAATAAATTAAAGCTTATTGCCACTGACAGGGAATTCTCTTTATGGGGAAAAAATCTACCAAAAACAGGCAATTTCTGAGGTAACAGCAGGGAGCAGCATTACCATTTTATGTAATTTATTTAAGTTTAACTTGGCAGTGGTTCCAACTAACTTGTTTCTGTCATATTCCATGCTGGAAGAACTTTAAACTGAAATGCTTGCTAACTCGATATGCTTGCGTTTATTTGACGTTGACACGCGGTTTTTTGTTGTTGCTTTCTCGCGCGCATATAGTGAATGGCAGGGGGAAAACAGGCAAAAATACATGGATACTTTGAAACGAGAAGCGACTTCACCGACGGCGTCGATGCAGACCTCGCTCCGCTCCGCACAAAACTTGTTCCGTTCGCCAACTCACCGCCTCGCCTCGCCTAAGCTCGCTCGCGGTACCTGCGGGAAACACCGCCTTCCGCATGTCAGCTGTGTTTTTTTCCGGCCAGTATCTTTCTTCCTCTTTGAATCTGAGGCTGGGCTGACAGCGAGGTTATTGGCGCATTATCGCCACCTACTGTTCTGATTCAAACCCCTACACCGCAGCAACAGACCTTTACAAAATAAAAGCATGTGACCAACATGCGTTAACGCGCGTTAAAGAAAATATCGCCGTTAATAGTCTAATGAGTTAACGCGAAATTAACGCGTTAACTTGCCCAGCCCTAATATATATATATATATATATATATATATATATATATATATATACACTCACCGGCCACTTTATTAGGTACCCCATGCTAGTAACGGGTTGGACCCCCTTTTGCCTTCAGAACTGCCTCAATTCTTCATGGCATAGATTTAACAAGGTGCTGGAAGCATTCCTCAGGGAGTTTGGTCCATATTGACCTGACAGCATCACACAGTTGCCGCAGATTTGTCGGCTGCACATCCATGATGCGAATCTCCCGTACCACCACATCCCAAAGATGCTCTATTGGATTGAGATCTGGTGACTGTGGAGGCCATTTGAGTACAGCGAACTCATTGTCATGTTCAAGAAACCAGTCTGAGATGATTCCAGCTTTATGACATGGCGCATTATCCTGCTGAAAGTAGCCATCATGGGTTGGGTACATTGTGGTCATATAGGGATGGACATGGTCAGCAACAATACTCAGGTAGGCTGTGGCGTTGCAACGATGCTCAATTGGTACCAAGGGGCCCAAAGAGTGCCAAGAAAATATTCCCCACACCATACCACCACCACCAGCCTGAACCGTTGATACAAAGCAGGATGGATCCATGCTTTCATGTTGTAGACGCCAAATTCTGACCCTACCATCCGACTGTCGCAGCAGAAATCGAGACTCATCAGACCAGGCAACGTTTTTCTAATCTTCTATTGTCCAATTTCGATGAGCTTGTGCAAATTGTAGCCTCAGTTTCCTGTTCTTAGCTGAAAGGAGTGGCACCCGATGTGGTCTTCTGCTGCTGTAGCCCATCTGCCTCAAAGTTCGACGTACTGTGCATTCAGAGATGCTCTTCTGCCCACCTTGGATGTAACGGGTGGTTATTTGAGTCACTGTTGCTCTTCTATCAGCTCGAACCTGTCTGGCCTTTCTCCTCTGACCTCTGGCATCAACAAGGCATTTCCGCCCACAGAACTGCCGCTCACTGGATGTTTTTTCTTTTTCGGACCATTCTCTGTAAACCCTAGAGATGGTTGTGCGTGATAATCCCAGTAGATCAGCAGTTTCTGAAATACTCAGACCAGCCCTTCTGGCACCAACAATCATGCCACGTTCAAAGTCACTCAAATTACCTTTCTTCCCCATACTGATGCTCGGTTTGAACTGCAGGAGATTCTCTTGACCATGTCTACATGCCTAAATGCACTGAGTTGCCGCCATGTGATTGGCTGCTTAGAATTTAAGTGTTAACGAGCAGTTGGACAGGTGTACCTAATAAAGTGGCCGGTGAGTGTATATATATATATATATATATATATATATATATATATATATATATATATATATATATATATAGAGAGAGAGAGAGAGAGAGAGAGAGAGAGAGAGAGAGAGAGAGAGAGAGAGAGAGAGAGAGAGAGAGAGAGAGAGAGAGAGAGAGAGAGAGAGAGAGAGAGAGAGAGAGAGAGAGAGAGATAGATAGATAGATAGATAGATAGATAGATAGATAGATAGATAGATAGATAGATAGATATCACACGCTGTGACCATAAAACTTGAATTCCAGTATAGTCAGTACAGGGTGCCCCTTCTCCCATAATAGACAGGAAGTTTAAAAATTGGAAAAAAGTGTTGTAACTCCTCCCTGCACCACCACATCACATACTTTAGGCAGAGGTATTTAACTGAGCCCAGTGGAACACTGAAAGTTAAACAACCAGGGGATCCATTTTTATTACATTTTTATCCAAATTTGGAAGTAAATAAGTACAAAAAGAAAGAAAGAAAAGTTGATACATCTTACTTTTTATTTTATTTTAACTAGACCTATATAATAGAAAATGTCAACCAAAATTGTTTTGAGTAATTCTTCAAGCCATTCATGATTAATAACCAAACACAAAAAGTATAGTCAGGTTTAAAAATTAACTAACGTGAAGAAATATTAAATTATTGTTTTCAACACATACTTTGTTATTTATATTGAATGTTATATCTGATACTAATCATGCATTTCTTTGCAATCCAGTTTGTTTGTGTTTGTTCCATGTAGAAATATTTTAAGTCCATAAGTCAATTACACAGCAAATTATAAGAAGAACATTTCAATTTTAAATGAAGCAAATTAATGGCAATATGGTTAATAATTCATGATGTTGATACAGTTATCACATTTTTTTTTCTCCTGTTCAGGACTTCGAAAAACCTGAAAAACACTGTTATGCTGCCCTCCTTTTTTTGCAGTTGCATGATTTAATTGCCGTTTCTCTCAACATTTAAAATGTGTCCCAACATTTCAGATGAGAATGCTTAAAGATCGGGTCCTCTGCAAAAAACCTCAACAAGAAGGAAAGGTCAAGGATTTCATTTAGACAGGAAGTGGATGCTGTGCCTTAATGAGTGGTTTTTTTTCTATCTTGGATAACATGTATGAGAAACTGTGGAGAGGTAAGGGTACATTTTGGTTTCCTAATACAAAAGCGCAATGGCAGTGCATTTTGACAAACAAATAAAGATACATCAGAGGGAGAAAAACAAAATGTAATGGTTTTGGGTTTTCTTTGCTTAGGTTTTTCGACAATTGAACATTTTTTAAATGAACCCAATGTTTAATCTGCTGTTATTGATTTCATAAATGCTAGAATCCTGGAGACTGAAGTAACAGAGCGGAAGATTACAGACAAATGGATGCTGCTAATAAATAATTTTAATTGACTGAGCGTCACTGTTGTTTGGGCCTCAGGCATTACAGGATAGGATTTGTTCAATAAAAAATGAAGGAACAAATATTGATCAGGAGGCCTCCAACACATTTTCTCCAGAAGATTTTCTGTGGTTCTCCCACTACCAAGAAACCAACAGGAAACACACACAGGTTCCCATTTCCTCCCGCAGAACTCCTCGGTCACCTGCCAGATTTATTCACATCACAGCCTGGTGCAATCCACAGGCGAGTTGTGCCAGCAAGTATATTGTTGCTGTTATATGGAGCCTCATGTTTCCATCAGATGACGCTGCGGTGCGTTTGCAGCACTCTCGGAAGTTTTTGTTTGAACAAATAACTATGTGTGGCTACCCTCAGTGAATATTTGCATGTAAAATCATTTATTTTTCTCTGTAAAAGGTTGTAGTCAGAGTAGCACGAGATAAGCCTCCTGGCAGTTGTTGGGGCTCCATGTATCTAACCAGCATCAGTTAGAGACGCGGTCAGTGGATGAAGGATCAGGCAGTTCTTACGCTTGGGAGCTGCAGCATTGCAGTTGGCTTGACAAGGACAGCTATTTTGTTGTTGCCCACCAACACAAGTCTACAAATATAACTCGTAAAAGCGCTCAGACAGAAATGTAATACAAAAGCAATAAAACTCTCAGAGTGTGTCTACTTATGAATGTAGAGAGACATCCGAATGACTACCACATTATGCAAATTACACACGGTACGTGCAGCTATAAGTACTACTTAGTGACACACTGTATATATTTTAAGCAAGAAAAAGATTTATCTTTCAGTGCACATGTGCACACTGCAGCTGCTCCCTCCAGGCTTTTAGTTCAACTTCTTGCCTGGACTTTGATCATCCCTCCACTGGCTCCATAGAGCTCTCCCTTTAGTATTTTCAGGTGCACATATTTGGGCTCAGAGGTTAATTTGTGTGGCTGAGGCAAAAGGGTATATAGTTGTTGCTTTGCAAAAGTATTCAGAATAATGATGTGATGTGAATAAAATAAACATATCTATTTTGTCTATTTAGTCATGATTAATCACATTTTAACAAGTAGTACTATTTTACTCTATGAGCATTTTTTTAAAATTTTAACAAATTTTGTTTGACTGAATCAATAAATAGAAGTGTACCATTTGTAGTATGTTGACATACAGCAATTTCTCCTTTAACTTGATGGAAAGGGGAATCAGTCAGTTGGCACCAGATTCACTTGCACTCACACATTTACTCATGTACACCAAGTTAGATGGTATGTGGATGTGCATTCAACTGTGTGATTAAATGTGTACATTTTTTTAAGTGGAAAGTCGTCTTTTCTATAGTCGTTTAATTGAAATGTTAAAGTTGGTTGTCCTGAAGCCAAAGAGGAAGATGAGAGGTGAGCGAGCGTTAGTCGCTGCCCCCAAACTGTGGAATAAGCGGCCTCTGCAAACCAAGACAGGCTGACTCACTTGCTGTTTTGAAATTTTCTCTTAAAACACATTGTTTCTCCTTGGCTTTTAACTCAGTTTGAGACGTTGTTTTTTCTTTAAAAATTAATTATATATATATATTTTTATTATTTTACTATTTTTATCTAGTTTTATTATTCTGATGTTTTATTAATTTTCCTTGCTACACCTGGCGAGGGTAATTCTGTATGTTATTTGTTTTAATCGGTGTACAGCACTTTGGTCAACGGTGTTGTTTTTAAAGTGCCAAATAAATAAGGTTGTATTGTATTGTAAAAAGTCCCAGCACTAATTCATACCCCTGGAACATTTCTCATATTTTGTTGCATTACAACAACAGCTACATCAGCTACCATAACTATGCAGACAACACACAGCTCTACATCACCATGTCACCAGGTGACTATGAATCAGTTCAAGCACTGAGTAAATGCCTGAAGAAATCAATGCATGGATGTGCCAAAATGTTCTTCAATTGAATAAAAACAAAACTGAAGTAACAATCTTTGGACTAATAGAGGAGAGATCAGAAGTAAGCACACAGCTTCAGCTGCTTCAGCAAGGAACCACTGATCAGGCCATGGGTGTAGTGATGGACTCAGACCTGAACCTCCAAAAGCATCTAAAGACAGTTACAAGGTTGGCCTTCTAACATCTAAAGAACATTTTACAGGATTAAAGGACTAATGTCTCAGCAGGATCTGGAAAAATTAATCCAAGCGTTTATTTTTAGTCGAATTGATTACTGCAATGGTGTTTTCACAGGTCTGCCTAAAAAGTGGATTAGACTCAGTCGTAAAGCACTTTGCATTGTCTCTGTACTGAAATGTGCAATACAAATAAATTTGTCTTGCCTTGCCTTGCCTTACAACCAGAAACTTCAATGGCGACTCTGCAGGAGCAGATATTTGTGCACTCAAAAAATGTGTCTATTATGTAGGAGTAGCCAGAAGAACCCTTTTTTGAGAAAGAAAACCAGAGGAATTGCTATTTGTCGTTTGATGCAAGCCACACCAGAGACACCCCAAACAAATGGAAATAGGAAATCCGGCCGTGTTAGATCGAGACTGAACTTTTTGCCTTGCAAAATGTTTAGCCTGAACACTAAAGTGAAACTTAGTGGTGGCAGCATCTTGCTGTGGGAATGATTTTCCCCCCAGATAGGACAGGAAAGCAACATGTATAATTATCCTTAAATACTTATGATACTTATGCGCCTCCCTGCCAGATAGCCATAAAACCAGCCAAAGTCCCTCCCTTAATCCAATAGACAATCTTATTCAAAACTACAAAATTCTTGGCCACAGACAAGGCTTCATCCAAACTGTCAAAACATGAGCTACTTTGCACTGAACAATGGACAAAGATGTGATCCTCTAAATTTGCGAAATTGGGACCCATACCTCCAAACTGGCAGCCTAAATTACAGCAATTACAGCATTTTCTTTCTTTCTTTTTTATAAGACAATTGATAAAATCATGTATTTTCTCTGATTTTTAAATTATACAAGACTTTGAGTTAGTGTATCACACTGGCTCTATATGAATGTATCTTTATTTTATGGTTGTACAAAATGTAAAAATGTTTGAGGGTAATAAACACTTTGGCAAGGCACTCGTTTGACATTAAAGAAGTAAATGTTATTTTTTTCAAGTTTCAGCAGTTCATTCCTTTTGCTTGCCTTTGGCATTTCCTGTCCATTCTTTTTAATGGGATGACCTTGGACCTGTTCATGTTAAGAAGAATAGTCCTTTGTGTGTAAACACACTTAACATTGACCCCTAAATTATTCAAGCATAAAGAATGCACCCAGTATCGAGGGACGAATCACTGTTGTGACCACGCTTACCTATTAAAAGAACCAATTTTAAATTCTATCTTCAGGCGTTCTGTTAGTAACAGCCTGTCAGAAAGATATAATTAGTTCCAGTTTCTTCATCTGAGCATAAGAAAATACCAAAGATAATACGGTTTGACAGGCATAAAATGGTATTTTTACATAAACAAGTTGCTTCCATAGGAGTGAGTTTCTAAATGTAGGTTACAGTAGATGAATCAAATAAAGCATGATGAATCTTCAGGGTCATTTTTTTGCTTGTTATCTTTTATCTAGTTTTTGACATTTTTCAATAATTTTTCGGGTGATTAATTTCCTTTTTTAGATTAGAAACTTTTTTGTTTTTCTCTTATTTCTAAAAAAAAAAAAGGAGAGTTAATTTGTATTTTATGTAGAAACTCATGGTTTTCAAATGTTTCAGGTAAAGCCCCCATTTAGAAGAGAAAATTCAGCATCATATAATAATGTTCATAATATAATACAGTCTCACTAATACACAAATAAGGCCTTCTGAATTAAAGCAGCACTATGTACTTAGGTATGAGGGGAGCTAGAACTGTAATTTAAAACTTTAGCACCCCTGAAGGTCACTGGAAACACTGCACTGTCGCAAAATTAAACAGTCTCCCTGTGTCTTTTGGACCCGCAGATTGAGAAGTCATCAAGTTACTTGTAAAGACAAGGCCACATTCACCCCTCCAGATTAAATCCTACATCAGATAACCAAATTAAGTCTGAAAAGGTAAGTGTCATATCTGTTTTGCTGTTACGGCAGTCTGAGCTCGGATTGCGGTAACCTAGAATGGATCATGTGATCTAGAGTGCTGCTCTGGGTCACAAGATCCATTCAGTGACCCTCTAGAGTTACATCAGAATCAGATATAATTTAATAATCCCAGAGGGAAATTACTGTTTCAGTACAACCGCCATAACATACATCATAAACATTTCAGGGGGAGACGATTTACTGAGGCCATGCTGCCAAGGACATCGCCTTACACGGTGCCCACAGGGCGCTGCCACTGACTCTGTGGAAAGATAGGAGCCATACTAGGAAGGGAGAGGGAAAAACACATATATCACACTTTATCCTATTACCAGGATACAGTTTGAAATATCGAAAACCTCAGCACGAAAAACACAAATAAGACAAGACACATATAAGCAGAAGGTTAACATTGGAGACTTGTCGCATGTAAGTTCATGAGATAAATGTGCGTCAGTAGTGTGTGCATGTTGTGTGAATTTTTGTATGTCCATGAACGCCGTCCAGCAGGCAAGTATCCTTGATGTTGGAAAGTTTTTCTCACTCGCGCCACAGCTTAACACATCCACAGATGCCCGCGGTGAAGGAGGGAGCGGGGGGAGTAGTTCTGGGCTATCTTGCCATAACATCCAGGGGAGTTTTAGATAGTGCGAAAGCCTAATTAAAATACACAATTTGCTGTACCAACTTTTCCGTCAGCATTAAGATTAATTTCATTGCTGGCTCCACGGATCCAATATTCCAAATTTGTTGGGCTTTTTCGCATTTCACGTCCAGATTTCATCCCATCTCACCTCTGAGTTCAACCACCGTACCCAGCCTGCGGTCCAGCGCATCCAACTTACAGCTTAGCTCGTTCAACTTACTATTCTGCTCATTCACTGCCTTATTTGCCACAAACAGTCTCTGAAGTTGCTGATACATCAGAAATCCTCTGAATCCAAAAAGAAGAAAAACAACTATCATGAATCCAAACATGTATACGTCTTCCACGTCCTCGACTGACAAAATCGAAAGACACACTGTAGGCCACTTCCCCCACGGGCCCAAGATGTATCCAGCGAAATGAGTCCTATCGGGACAAGCAGGATCCCCTGTTCTCTGCCTTCCAGTTGCAAAAATTTGATCAATAGCATTGAGAGACCAGCTGACAAGATTCATAATTTCCAGAGCTTTGGTTGTTTTGAAAAGAGAGCACAAAAGACAAAAAACAAGCAGGAGAGGGAGAGGGGGAGCGCAAGAAGCAAGGAGCTTGAAAAGAGGAAAAATGCGACCGTCACCGAAGAGAGAAATTCAATTAAATTTCAATTCAATTTTATTTATGTAGCGTTAATTCATGAAACATGTCATCTCGAGGCACTTTACAAAGTCAAAATCAATCATATTATACAGATTGGTCAAAAATGTTCTATATAAGGGGACCAGTTGATTGCTGGTTGCTGGTGCAGAAAGAACAGAAAAAGGTGATATATTGAGAAAGGCAGCCCACACAGAGCTTCGATTTGTGCCAAGTGATGTATATTGACCTGAAAAATCATTTAATATAATATCTCAAATCAAGCTAATGCTTGAGTCAAAACTTACACAGGGCTGGTTTTAAATTATGTTTTCGGAACATAGTTTTTCTTTAAAAAAGGACCTGATGTTTCAAGATGTTTTCTTTGTCAAAAAGGTTAAACCCCAAAAAAGTTAAATAGAAATTAGTAGGCTACAGTAAATTAGAAAATTAGAAGTTGAACTAAGAATTTAGATTAACATCACTTCTTCACCTGAGTGTTAACCAATGTGATGACTCTAACCTTTCCATCGTTCCTGACTCTTAGACTTAGAAGAATCAGTCTTACCTTGTGTGTTCCTACTTTCTAGGTTACTCCTGAGTACTGCATTTTACTCCAGTTCAGTTCCCGGTTCCAGAGTTGGTTCATACCAAGTTGTTTCCTTGGGCTGAAGCTCCTGGCTGGCAGCGTGTGGCCTCCTGTTTCCTTGGACTCACCTGCTCACCCTCCAACGTACTCACTTGCCATCGTGTTCATCACACAAGCCTCACTCGGATCAGATTCACCTCTCTCCGGGCTGAACCAGTCTCCCGGGCCCCACTCATTCCTCCCTGGCAGTCATTATCACCTCTCAAGTAAGCTAACACCAAACAATATTCCAAGATTCATCAACACATTCATTAACCCCACCTATCCTCTCCTGTGTGCAGTTGAAGTCCCGTATTGTGTTCCGGATTCCAGATTAATTACTCAACCAATCAAATAAACATCTTAAACAATTTCCCTGTATCCTGAGTGTGTCCTGCATGTCGGTCAAATCACTAAAAAACAGTTGTTGTTTTTTTTTCAAAACAATGAGACTAAGAATAACAAATAATAACCAAGGAATGAAAAATAAAAGATATACAGAAAAAGGAAAAAACAAAATACTAATTGTGTACAACACAGTTTTAACACTATTTCTGTGAAGTGCTGAAGAGACCACTTTCCAAAACGGTCTTTCATTCTTTTTTTGTGCAACTTTCTAACATTACAAATTCTCCCACATTCTGAACACTAGTAATAAAACCGTGCACAACAATAAAGTGTTCACATGTAAGTTGGTCAAACCTGCTGTGGTTCTCTTTTGTTAGGTTGCAGAGTGCTTAGTCTGAGACTCTTCTTCCTCTATTTCAGCTCAGCCTTTATTTCTTCAAACCCCAGCAGTTAATGGAAAAGCTGAGCTTGCAGGAGAGGAATTGAGAGACGTATAATTAGGTACTGGACATCGTGACACAACTGAAGCCATCAGTGTTGACACTCTCACATCATCTACCATCTAAGAGACCACAAGCTCACCCAGGACTTTCTCCTGAGCCTTCACCCTGTTGACCTATGACTGTGGCGTCACATTAATCAGTAATTACATCATTAGGTTCACTAATGATACCATAGCTGACATTCTATCAGTATAAGTGATGAGTCAATTTGTAGCACACATGATCTCAGACTACAAAAGACAATGGAAATGGTGAAATTACTTTGAGAGTTTCACAAAAGTACCCTCTACCAGTGATCACAGATATCATGATCAATATGTGGGTCCACAGCATAGAGTACATCAGTTGGTTAGTTTAACAGCCAGGCCTTTTTCAATCTAGAACCTAAATTGGATCTCTCTCAGTTTGTCATCTTCATATATATAAGCAGTGAAACAGTAAAGATCTTCACTACAAATCTTCCAAAGCCCTCGGAGTTCCACAATCAGTCAAGTCTTTAGAAGATTCAGCAAAGATAAAGACACCGTATAGTCCAAAACCAATTTCCTACTGTTAGCTCTTCCCCAAACCTATCCCTGCACCTTGGAATAGGTATCCTCAGGTAGACGTTGAGTAATTCTGCATCTTAATGATTTCTTGTGTTAGCTTTAGAATTAGTGTCCTTGTGTGTTGAATTTCTCGGTCTTCAGTCATTTGAATTTGTTCCCTTCTCTTCCTGCTTTTCCAAACCGGCTCCATATAAAGTGAATCAAACTCACCCATTAATTGTCCCAGTAATCGTCTGAAGGATGAGCCAACTGTACAACTCCTAGTGCTTCTAGAGGGGGTTGAGGACCGTCTACACTTCTGTGTTTCCCAAGTATATCAAAGATAATCTCAGTTTTCTCACCAAGCTGTGACATCCTCACTGACCGCCAGAGCCTCTTTATTGCATCAAAGAACCTCCATGTCATCCTCCTGAATCTCTGGCTAGCTCTTTTAACTACTAGGTTCTCCTCAGAGCTTTGTTGTTGGGATGTCCTTCAGATTTGCTGAATGGAAAACTTGAATTGATGACTCTGGAGTAAGGAGTTGTTTCAGATAGGATGGATCATTGCAAACGGTGGGTAAGACACTTTGTATTCTATCCAGAGTGGTAGAGTGAACCAGTGAAGTCCCTGAAGGATTGGGGTAATTTGATCATGTTTCATTTGTTGCCTCAGAACTCAAGCTGCGCTACTAGTAAAACAACTACTACCACTACTTCTATTACTACTGCTACTAATACTGTTATGTTCCTTCATTAAAAATATGAAGGACAACATAATATTATGTCATTGTCTCCCACACCAAACATAAATATGTTTAATTGGAATCTTATGTGAAAGACCAACACAAAGTGGTATACAATTGTGAAGTAGAGGGAAAGTTATACTTGATTTCCTTTTTTTTTTTTTTTTTTTTAAATACTTTTAAAAAAAAGTATGACTGGGCCATTCTAACCAATAAATATGTTTTGTTTTAAACTATTACATTGTAGCCCTGGCTTTATGTTTAGGGTTGTTGTCCTGCTGGAAGGTGAACCTATGCCCCAGTCTCAAGTCTTTTGCAGACTCCAACAGGTTTTCTTCCAAGATTGCCCTGCATTTGGCGCCATCCATCTTTCCATCATCTCTGACCTTCTCCCTGTCCCTGCTGAAGAGAAGCACCCACAAGAGCATGATGCTGCCACCACCATATTTGATAGTGGGGATGGTGTGTTCAGAGTGATGTGCAATGTCAGTTCTCTACCACACAAAACATTTTGCATTTTGGCCAAAATGTTCAATTTTGGTCTCATCTGACCAAAGCAACTTCTTCCACAGGTTTGCTGTGTCCCCAACATAGCTTCTGGCAAACTGAAAATGGGACTTCTTATTGTTTTCTTTTAACAATGGCTTTCTTCTTGCCGCTCTTCCATAAATACCATATTTGTGCAGTGCATGACTAATAGTTGCCCTGTGGACGGATTCACCCACCTGAGCTGTGGATCTCTGCAGTTCCTCCAGAGTGACCATGGGCCTCTTTGCTGCATCTCTGATCAGTGCTCTCTTAGTTTAACCTGCAAGTTGTTTGGGTGGATGGCCTTGTCTTGGTAGGCTTACGGTTGTGCCATACTCTTTCCATTTCCGGATGATGGATTGAACAGTGCTCTGTGAGATGTTTAAAGCTTGGGAAATCTTTTAATAACCTACGCCTGCTTTAAACTTTATCCCTGACCTGTCTGGCGTGTTCTGTCATGATGCTGTTTGCTCCCCAATATTCTTTTAACCAACCTAAACCACTAACTTATATTTGCAATTTATCATTTCAAACAGGATCATTTCCCAACAAAATGAAAATAGCGAAGGTCAAACCAATGTATAAAACTGGCAACAAACACCTCTTCACTAACTACAGGCCTGTTTCTCTTCTCCCACAATTTTCTAAAATCCTGGAAAAACTCTTTAAGAAAAGACTGGAACAATTCATAGAAAAACATTCGCTACTTATCAGCAGTCAATATGGATTCAGAGCAAACCGGTCAACATTGCTGGCCGTAACTGACTTAATAGAAGAAATAACCAACGCAATAGATAGTAAGAAACTGGCAGTAGGGATATTTATAGATTTAAAGAAAGCTTTTGATACAATAAATCATGAAATCCTACTTAAAAAATTAGAACGCTATGGAATTAGGGGAGTAGTTTCTGACTGGATGAGGAGTTATTTAAAGAGCCGGAAACAATTTGTGAAATTGGGAGATGTGGAATCTGATTGGCAGGAGACTGTCTGTGGAGTACCACAAGGATCAGTATTGGGACCAATTTTATTTAATCTTTATATAAATGATATCAGTAAAGTGTCCAATGCATTAAAATTTATCTTATTCGCTGATGACACAAATATTCTAGCCTCAGGAGATAATTTAGAGCATCTTCTCTCAACAGTCACTTCAGAGATTAGTAAGTTGAAGATATGGTTTGACCATAACAAATTATCCCTAAATTTGGACAAGACGTAATTCATGGTCTTTGGGAACTGTTATAAAAATATTGAAATTCAAGTTCAAATAGAGGACGTAACTCTAGAAAGGGTTTTTGCTAATAAGTTCCTCGGTTTAATAATAGATGACAAAATCAGTTGGAAACCTCATATTCAACATTTACAGAGTAAACTCAGTAGAAGTATATCCATATTGGCCAGAGCTAGACATGTATTGAATGCTAAATCACTTCATACTCTATATAACTCTCTGATTTTACCATATTTATCATATTGCTGTGAAGTGTGGGGAGTTAATTACAAGAGCTCTTTACATCCGGTAACCGTCCTACAGAAACGAGCCATTAGAATCATCCATAATGTCGGTTATTATGAGCATACAAACCCGCTCTTCATAATATCCAGAATTCTCAAATTTGACGACCTTGTAGAATTTAAAATGGCTCAATTTATGTTCAAGGTATCAAAGAAGTTGTTACCTGAGCACATACAGAGCACGTTTTCTGAAAGAGAAGGGGGGTATAACTTAAGGGGTCACTCAATCTTCAAGATCCGCAATTTTAGAACAACAAGGAAAAGCTTCTGTATTTCAATTAAAGGTGTAAAGTTATGGAATAAGTTACATGAAGATTTAAAACAAAGCAATAGTTTAACACAATTTAAAAGAAGGTACAAAGAGGTAATTTTCAATAGATACACACATGGGGACAGAAAGCAATAAGGTGTGTATTGAAGATAATAACTTGGTGTAAGGGTTTAGAAAGATAAACCAGCATAAAATGGGAAAATGTATAGGTAAATATTAGTAACTGTTACTTCAAACTGCCACTTTGATTTTGATTTTTTTTTTTTTTTTTAATGACAGTAGGACTCTAAGTCTCAAGTGTTTAGGGGTAGGAGTTTATAAGTTCTCACTTCTTCCTACCCCGTTTTGAGCATGATATGTTAACTGAAACAAAAATCTGTATTTTCTCTTCTTTCTTATGCACTTCTTGTTACTGTGCACTATTTTATTTTTATATTTGTATCATGTTCGAATAAATAAATAAATAAAAATAAAAAAAAAATAAAAACCTCTGAGGCCATCACAGAACAGCTGTATTTGTAGAGATTAGATTATGCACAGGCTGATAAACCACACTTTTCAGTTTGTATAGTTTTGCACACCTCACTTTGCTGTTTGTTATATGTAAAAATGTTTTAAACCATGTATAATTTTCATTCCACTTCACATCTGTATACCACAATGTGTTGGTCTTTCACGTAAGATTTGTCGAGGCGCAGGAGTTAGGGAGCACGTACTGTAACTGGCAGGTTGGCAGTTTGATTCCTGGCTCTGACTGTCTCAGTCATTGTGTCCCTGAGCAAGACCGTTCATCTGCATTGCCTGCTGGAGGTGGTCAGAGCCCGGTGCCCAGTGGCGCCGATGTATAGCAGCCTTGCTCCTGCCAGTTTGCCCCAGGGAATGTGTGGGTGGATGACTGAATGTTGTGTAAAGCACTTTGGGGTCGTCGGAATTGATAAAGTGCTATAAAAGTAGAGGCTATTAAGATTCCAGAGATGTTTGTGGTTGTAATGTGACAAAATGTGGAAAAGTTTAAGGGGTATGGACACTTTAGCAAGCCTCTGTGGGTGTACAAAATGTAGAAAACTCTTTCCACTGTATAAAACTGTAAAGTACAAACATTTAGAAAAGTGTCCATGAAATGGCATCAAAGTTGGACTCCTAATATCTTTGCATTGGCCATTTGCAGATTTTTTTTAACTGTTTTTCCTCCATTTGACCAAAAAAAAAAAGAAACTCAAATATCCACCTCAGACTCAAATATTTTGAATATAGTAATTTGGAACTATAATATAGCTTAGGATTTGACAGCTTGAGTTTGAAGACAAAGTTTTGTGACATTCAATGCAAATAAACAGAATATTAAGGCAATTCTCAGCAATGTTTCTTCTGAGAATTACTTTTCCATCTGTTTGTTTAGATGCAACAAAGAAGGTTAAGTAAAAGCTTTTCAAAACAAGGCTTAATTAGGTAAAAACTGGACAATCAACAGCTCAGGAGAAAGTGTATTTGTTTTAGCCTGTTCATTAGTCTGTGCATGGAAGTGTGCTTGAAAGTGTCCAATTAATGAGCGCATATTCCACCTGTGTCAGAGTCTTGTTGGCAATTAAGGCAACATCACTGAAAGTAAAACTGTCTCTGTGGTCACAAAACGGTGAGCAAGTGGATAATGTCATTAAAGATCTATGATGCAGTCGTAATGTTACAGAGGCTAGGGCACATTATTGCCACAAAGTGTCAAACTTAGTGTTGGATTTTAAGATGCAGATTAGCACGTAACCAATCAAATATTGCCCCTGAAGAAAAAGATGAAATGTTATTTAGACTTGGACTGCACAGATATTTATGGGGCGCATGGTGGGATTCTGTGAAAATGCATTGCAGGAGCTGGCAACAGATGAAACAAAGATAGTGGGTGCTTTTTTGTGTGAAAGACTCCATTTTAAGGCAATAGATCCTTTTCTTGGCAACATATTTTTCTTGGTGACAGGCAGTGAAAATGATACAATAAGCCAAGTGATCTTTCCTTCTCCAAGATCTCCATCTCTCCCATCCTGTCTGTGGCTCTCTGTTTCTTACTCTGTCTTCCTGTGGCATTAACAAGGGGCCAGAGATGGTATGGTAAGGTTTCTGACTTTAACTTGATCTTGTGTGGAAGTCACTGCCACAAAAAACACCATTACAAAGTTCATGTTGTTAATTTTGACCAAATGTTTTCATTAATTCCTTATCTCTTCTGTTACTAGATTTGGAAAGGGAAATACAAATCTAGGTTCTTCCTCTGACCTTTTCTACCAACACGGTTTGGAGCCCGTTCCGGTTCCAGCATGTGTTTTTGAACCAAAGTTGTGTGAAAAGTGGACATTTTCCATCCAAATGGGACATTTTTTAAAGATAAAAGAGTAGACTTTCCAATATAATAAGTTTTACAGAATAACTGGATCTTCTTTGGAACTGCGATATTCAAAATGCAAATACAGTATAAAAAACAACATAACGAAAGTACTGAACACATAAACACAGTAAGTGAATTATTTAAGTTATTTGTATTTTTTTTGAGCTGGTAAAAAAATGGTTATATATTAATATAGTAACACAACAGCAAAACAGGCTATATACTTTTTTAAATATAATCCTTTTAAGAGTTGCCTTCCTTTTCCTTGTCAGCCAGAATTAGCTTTGATTAGATTTGATTGCTAAAGCATAGTAATTGTTTATACCCATATGGTCATAACCATCTTCTTCTTTGTCAGGTCCAAGCTGCAGTCATTTGGCTTTAGGAGACACTTCCATCTGCTCTTCAGCCTCCTACAAACAGCAGCCCTTCGCCTTTCCATAATGTTCAACAGTGCCTATAATCTTAAAATAAACATACAAATTATAAATTTCTACACACATGCATTGGTATGCTTGGTGCCCAAAACTGGTAGAAATAGGAATCGCTCCTAACAAAGCACCACAGTTCTAGGGCACCTGAACCGAGCTGGTTTGAGAACGAGAGTTCTGGCTATGTAGGAGAGAGAGAACACTTCTTGGCAATAAATTTTATGCTACAGCAAATGTGTTTTTTTTTTTTGTTTGTTGCTTTTACAAATGATGTCACATTTGTAAGGGAATGCATTTGTAAGTTGAGCTGAGTATGTGGGCTGTATACATGAAAAAACAAACAGTGGCCGGAGGCAGTGTGATGCTGTGGCGCAGAATCTGCTTCACTTAAAAAGCAAGGCTTGTCATCATCGAAGGCAATGCAGAAGGACATCAAGGTGGGATCTTGCAACCAGTGTCATTTCTATATTCCTACTCTTAGTGTCCAAATGTTCTAAATGTCAATTTTGCCCAAACAAAGCAGGGTTTATCATAACCTACCTCAAGAGGCCTGCCTCAACCCCATTTAACACTCGTGGGAACAGCTTGAAGCAGTCGTTTGTGCCAGAATGACCAAAACAACAAACTTGGTGGAAATGTGGCCAATGCTGGTTGGGGAATGGGATACCATCCCACAGCAGTGTGTTACCAGGCTGCCGGCTAGCATAAGAAGGATGTGACAGTTGTGGGTATTTACAATTCTTCCATGCACTAGTGAGTTTATTGTTAAATTGCTAGCTTCAATCATCAAATCCGATTAATGATACCAAACATTAGCAGAATGACTTGTTTGGTATTGGCAAAGAATATTTGACCAGTTATTCAAGGATGTAACCAATGTTTTTAACTCTGGCGTACAACCCACAAATACATTTTCATTCAAATGTGACATTACATAAAGATGAATTAACAAACTTTCCATTTGTAAACGTTTTGCATCCAAGAGGCCTTTTTGCTAACCTGACAACAGCCAGCTGCATGTATCGCTCCGCCTAGCTCCACTCACATACATCTGGGACACGGCTCATTGAAAATGATTTCCCCAACCAAATTTTTGGTCTGGCCAATCAGGACGCAGGGCGGGTGTTTCATGGATGTGACGTAGTGGAGAAGCCACCGTGAGATTCCAACAACAATGGTGGCTCGCATCGAGGAAGCCAGCGTTAGCATTGATGCTGCTATTTCTTCCGTGTTGTCCAATCTATCTGATATTGTTTCATTAAAAGAACATCAGAGAACGGCTCTGAAGGCTTTTGTTGGTGGAAACCATGTTTTCGCCCTTCTCCCGACCGGATTTGGCAGGTTTTGTTTTCCGGGGCGCGGACACGCCCCGGAAAACTTTTTCTCCGCGGACCGGCTCGCGGAGCGGGAGCGGGGGGAGGGGGGGGGGGGGTTGGACGACACGTTTTCCGCGGCCGCCTCGCCAAGATAGCGCTGCGGGAAACCCTGCACTAGAGCCGCAAACACATAAAAAAAAAAAAAAAAAAGTTTTTTTTTTCCGGCGTCGGTCTCATCAGCGTCACGGGTTAGCTTCGTTGTGAGTGGTTGAAATAGCACGTCGATAAAGATGACAGACAAGTGGCTTATCCAATCATATGCAAGGAGTTTTGATAAGGCCCAGCCTTCAGTAAAGGCAATTCCTATGGCCGTGTCCCAGATGTATGTGAGTGGAGCTAGGCGGAGCGATACATGCAGCTGGCTGTTGTCAGGTTACCTTTTTGCTACAAAGAGAAAAAATAAATCCATGCAACAAGGTCCTTTCTTCTTATAGTAATTTATTTAGAAACAACCGAACCTGAGTGAACAGCATGGCGAAGAGGTGGAACAGACCTTTGTTGATTGTTTCTTCCTCCTCTGTCTGTGTTCTCCTGTTTAAAAATTGTCAATGAAGGCCTCTGGCATTACAAAAAAACTTTTTAAAAAGTACCTAAATATTTTTTGAGTGATTAGTTACTGATTTATGTGCATACTAATGTAATGTTCCTAACATAATGGGGAGTTTTTCTTCCCACTGTCGCTTCATGCTTGCTCAGTATTGCTGCAAAGCCATGGACAATGCAGACGACTGTCCCTGTAGCTTTACGCTTCTCCAGGAATGAATGCTGCTTGTCAGGACTTTGAAGCAATCAACTGGTTCCCTTATATAGGAAATTTTTGACCAATCTGTATAATATGATTGAATTTGACTTTGTAAAGTGCCTCGAGATGACATGTTTCATGAATTGGCGCTATATAAATAAAATTGAATTGAATTGAACAATTCAATTGTTTCTCCCAATTCAGCTCGGAGAAACAATTTTTCTCCCAGCTGGAGCAAGACGGTGGGTCTTTGCTTGGTATGCCTTTAGAGCTGACCGATCAGAGCACATTGCTTCTGTCTCGAGGTTAGAGTCTACCTGAGTTTTAGCTTCTTATAAAAAAACATGTAAATGTTGCGATTACCGTGACTGATCACAGCATAGACAACACACAGTGCAGAATTCACGTGGCATTACGGTTGTAATGTCAAATCAATCAAATCAAATTTTTTTTTTTTTGGTCTAAATTTTTCTAAGGTGCTCTCATGATTGTGTGCTTCTTAAGCACCTTATAATTTGACGTTTTCGGATGCAGACCAGGACTCAAGACACCTGGGCTGTTTTGGCAGGGGAAGGGGAATCATTATTTTATTAGGCAAGCTGCCATAATCTTATGCCTGACTGGTGTATTAGGCAAATAACGTTGTTTTTCTCTTGAACTGAAAATATTGCTCAGGGAAACCAAAATATTTTTCTATTAGCAGTGCGGCAGTTATTTTCATTCTGTGTCTTTTATGAGGACATTTTCTTCCTATGAAAACACAAACACTTTTCTGCAATATTTTATTAATTTCCAGAGATAGTGCTTACAACTTAGAAAAAGAAGAATGGAAATTTACACACAGACAAGTAAAGATAAATGGTTGTCGCCTTCAGAGTAGCTGGGTGCCCTCATACTCTGCTATCATGCTGCTATCATGAGGAACTGTAGGACTGCAATTGCGCATTCCCGTTAACAGAAACTGCCTTTTATCTTATGTAAATGAGTAGAAAAATTAAGAAAAATGAAGCATTAAAGCACCTTTCCTCATCAATTAGGGAATTTAAATACCTCTCATTAGGGCTGCCACTTTGATGCCTCTGGGTAATGTTGCTCAGTGGGGAAGCGTCTAAAAAGATTACGTCTTAACTGCAAGCTTGAATATACCCAGAGGAAGCTTGGTTTTCACTGAGTTCAGAGGAAACTCTGAATTCAGTGAAATTCAGAGGAAACTCACATTCCCAGCACTAACCCTACATTTTGATTCTCACTCTTGTGTCTTCCATGCAAGCTTGTAGGTTCCAACATTTTTTGATCGACCAAAAATCATTTAACACTAAAGCAAAGACTGGTCCTACTTTTCTGTCCCTCCAACTATAATAAAATAACCAATACTCACACAAGCATGTGCATAAAGAGCAAAACAAGCAACTATGAGGCGGTGAGTCCCTCCAGGCAAACTGAAAGGGCACTTGCTTAGTTTCGAGGGCCTCTGTTTGATGCAGTCGGTTTATATATCACGTAGCGGTGCCCTGTACCCCACCTCTGTGTCTTTGCCCACACACTTAATCCTGTCAAAGTTGAGAAGCTGCAACAACACTGAGCATCCCTCTGGGAAAAGAAACTTTAACAAGCCGCAGCACGTTTTCCTCTTTGTTAAAGCAGAGGCAGACAAGTTCCTTAAAGTTTTAAAGGCTGAGGGGAACTGTTTCCAGGGTTGTGACTCTTAATCTCTTTTATGCTTTTGAATTGTCTGTGGAAGCAGTAAGTGGAACAATGGATTAGACGTTGTTTACCCATTCTTGTGTTTGCGGTTGTCCTTCAGCCCGTGTCCTCCATCTCAGTGATGAGTTTGTGTACAAGGGCTGTCTGTTTGTATGCTCCAAAGAGGCTATCTTGTCCATCAGCATTTGTACCACTGTGTGAAACAGAAATGACAAATTTCGCTTCCGACGAACCTGCGATGTAAAAAATAACCAAACCTGAAAAGGGCCAAATGCTCATTTCTCCATGTCAGAAAGAGTTTTGTGGTGTTTTGTCAAAGACTTGAGTAAAGAGAGGAAGAGTCTCCGCGGTGTGATGAGCTGAGACAACATTTGTGCAAAAAAGTTCGACCAAAAGGACCCTCAAGTTTATGTAGGACGGCAATAATTTGATCGTCTCTGTGGTTCGTATTTGTCTTAGCTTTTTATTGTCGTTGTTCACTCCTGACTTGTTTTCTATGTTTAGTTTGTTTTCAAAATGACTTATGCCTTTTTCCACCTCTGGTTTGCAGTTCTCTCTCTTACATTGCACCATTTTTTTTATTTTTTTCTACAAACCACTCAAAAAATTTCTTGTGCTTAGTTCTTACCGAAATCACCATGCCATCAAAAAAGATTATTTTTTATCTGTGTACATCTATACACAGTCAAATACACGTACCACCCAAATAAAATGCAATCATAGTGCTTAAGGGAGAATAAAGAAAAAAGGAAGGGTGTGAATAACTGGTGAGTTAATATATAAATTACACTGGCAATATGTGTCTGTTTAGCGTTTGGTATTGTCACATAATACCCATATCCTCTTTAGTGCTTTAAATAGAGCTGATGCACTCAGTCAGACTGAGAAGAAAGAAATATGTCAAAATTGTGTCCTAGATAGATCAAATACTTAGCTGTCAAATCATCAGGCCTTTAGTTGTTATTAAAATACATCACAGTGCTTGTACTTCATTACTCTGACAACATTTTAACACCACTGTCAGCAAACAATATGCCAGGGAAATATTTTTGGACTATCATTAGATAATTAGGATATCAACAAAGGGGTCCTTCATCCCTTTGAATGCAGCCTTCATTTTCAGTTTATATTTAGGATTTCCTATGAAAAAAAATACATTCAGTTTGACAATCTGACAGATTTAAGATGACAGTTAAAAGATTTGATGATAAATAACTTTAGTTTATTACAGACGCTATTGATGAAGCTCACAGATATTTTGAAATTATTTACTTATTACTGTGAACTTTTATTTTTACCACAAAAAGTAGAAACTATCTGATTCCCAGTAACACTAACTCTGTATTTTAAAATTACACACTGAGGAATTTACAGTTCTTTGCTACCACTTCCACTTTTTACATTTTGTCGCATTAGAATTAAAGATGGCAAATCTCTGTATCAGTGTTTGATGGACCAATAAAAAGTAGTGAAAAAGTTGTGGGGGGAAGAAGATGCTTGAATTGCAAATAAAATCTGAAAGTGTGGCGTGCGATTGTGTTCACCCCCTCAAAAACATTTATTTTATCTCATCTAACATGAAAATTGCAGATGTTTCTAGCGCACATGGCTCATGGCAAACTGCAAACAAGACCTCTTAAAGTTTCGTTGTTCAACGTCTTTCTTTTTTTTCCTGAAAAGGCCAAAGTTGTGGGTGTATGACTAAAAGCTATTATGTCAACATCTCCACATGAGCTTTGAATTTTTATTGCTTCTCCAGGGTTACCATTAGCCACTTGACAGCTTCTTTGATCAATGCTCTCCTTGCCCAGCCTGTCAATTCAGCTCGACAACTATGTTGATAGGTTTGGAGCTGGGTCAAACTTTTTCCATTTTTTTATTACTGAACAACTCTAAAATATCCACAGTTTGTGGAACTGGTTTATAATTGTACCCTGCTTTTTTTTAACTTCTCCACAACTTCATCTGGACCTGTCTGCTGTGTTCCTCTGTCTTCATTCTGCTGTTTGTTCTCTAATGGTCTCTAACAAACATCTAAGACCTTCAACAGAACAACTGGATTGCACTGAGAATAAATTACACACATGTGAACTCTTAACTAATTGCAGGACTTCTGAAAGGAACTGGTTGGACTTAATTTAATTTAGGACAGTCAACATAAAAACAAAATAAATTCTTATCTTTAAAGTGGACATTTTATGTAAGACTCATTTTTGCATGTTTTTTCTACTTCTATTTGAGTCTCTGCTGCTTTTATGCGGTCCAAACACTAAAACAACCATCCAGCCCTTGTCTTTATCAATAAGTAAATGTTTTCTTGGTGTTTGGAAAACAAGACTTTTCAAAAACCTCCCAGTTCTAAAGTCACAATCAGCAGGCGCTACCCCTCCCCTAGCAACCCAAGTGGAGCTCTGCCCGCTTCATTATTAGAAGAGGAGCACATTTGATCATCATCATCATCAACAACTTTATTTATAACTTGCTTTACCACCAGCCACAGCTGACAAAAAGTGCTGAACATTGAAAAAAAATAAAATCATCAGTGAAACCAACTGACATGGTGTCAGCTGGTTTTACTGATGTATGCATTGTATAATGCCTGCCGGAAAAGACAAATGTGTTGTTGTCAGCTGCAATCAAGAACATGTGTCGACACTCTCCCAGTCATGGAGAAGACAACTTCATAGCTTCATTTTACTACTGGTTTAAACATTGACTTGTGGTGTGCAGCCAGCTATAACATGTTTGCATAAAAGTGACAGAGCCCTAAAAGAGCTAATTTGGAAAGGAGCACAAAATAGGTGGTAAAATCTCATTATCTGGGAATGAAAAAAAAAGTGTAATGAACATGTTTTGTGTAGCCCATAGATTATCCGGCGCCTAACCAGTGACAGGGTGTGGTAGCTTATACGTTCCTAACTTGTTTAAAAGGAAACCTTTTAAACAAGTTAGGAAATTTAACAAAATTGATAATCAAGCATCTACTATCTATGGTATAGTTAAGTATATTAAAGATTGCCGCTTTTGCCTGCAACAATATTTATCGAAACAAGCCTAAAATGTAAGGTTTGTCACAGGAGCAATAAATGTGGTGTAAGCATCTACTTGGTCCAATTTTCTATTCTTCTCTCTTCTGTTTTTCTCTCATCTCCTGCGTTGGATCAAAAATGGCTTTTGCATCATCACCCTGCCCCCGACTGGCTATATTTCACTCAAAAAAATTCCACAGTGTGTGGGATTAACACAGTCCCAAAAACCTTTGATATAGTAGCATAGTTCGCAGCAGCTCGGCTGCTTTGTAATCCGATATATCAGGACCGACCTGTAATGATATTAATGGTTTCGCACACTCAGCGTGATTCACATTTGAGAGTAATACCTTTCTTTGCTCTGTAGTTCATCTTCTACGGTATTGGTTTCTCTGAGCCTGTCATAAGCCCAAAACCTGACCCCCAGAGGTTGCACTTATGTGATTATTTTTCTCCAAATCCATTTGATTTTATTTATGTTGTACAAAAGCTGCACAAAGGGAAACAATGACATGGTAAAGGAACCCCAAAGGATGTTGGAAGCTAGAGATTTCATGGCTTTTGTGGCAAACTATGATTCACTTGAAAATACTTTGATGGCCTTAACAAAACTAATCTAACTGGTTAAAAAAAATAAAATGTCATGACTTCTCAAAAAAAGTATGATCTGAAAATAAGCCCTTACCCTTTCCATGGAGTTTTAAAATAAATTTTTAAAGGAGTATGCTTGTTTTTATTTTTGATAGACTATATTTTTAAATAATAAACATCTAAATAGTCATCTAATAAACATCTATTAGTTTACCAAAGGTTGTAGAAACTAACCCATGTAATAATAATTCACCAATATATTGAATCTTTTATAAATATAGGAACTAAAGACATGTCATTTAAATCCCATATTAAACAGGTTTCCAGGGTTTCCTTTTTTCACCACCGGAATATTGCCAAAATTAGAAATATTCTGTCCAGGAGTGATGTTGAAAAACTAGTCCATGCATTTGTTTACTTCAAAGCTGGACTATTGTAATTCTTTACTATCAGGAAGTCCACAAAATGCAGTTTGAAGCCTTCAGCTGATCCAAAATGCTGCAGAGAGAGTTCTGATGTAAATCAACAAGAGGGATCATATTTCCCCTGTTTTAGCGTCCCTTCATTGGCTTCTTGTTAATTAAGATTTCTGGTCTGCTGGTGGTTCCTAGAGTCTCTAAAAGTAGAATGGGAGGCAGATCTTTTAGCTATCAGGCTCCTCTCCGGTGGAACCAACTCCAAGTTTTGGTCCGTGAGGCAGACACCCTGTCTACTTTTAAGACTAATCTTAAAACTTTCCTTTTTGACAAAGCTTATAGTTAGAGTGGCTTAGATTATACTGAGCTACCTCTGTAGTTATGCTGCTATAAGTTTAGGCTGCTGGAGTACATCAGGGTCTATTTTTCTCACTCTGCTGAGTTCTCTTACTGTTCTCCAATTTGCATTGTTTGTTGTTATTTCAACTTTTAACTTTATTTTCTCTCTGTCTTTTTTCTCTTCATAATAGGTACACGTGGTCTGGTGTTCTTTTAGCTGTGACACCATCCAGGGGGGAGAGGGGGGCTAGCAGAACATCTTCTATTACCATATAACATAGAAAGGATTCCTCGATCAATGTGTGCTTCTGTGCTTTTTTGTGTCTCTGCTCTGCCTTCTTTGACTCCCTGTCGGTGGAGGCAAATGACCGTTCACACTTAGCCTGGTTCTGCTGGAAGTTTTGCCTTCCTGTTAAAGGGGAGTTTTCCTTTCCACAGTCGCTTCATGCATGCTTGGTATGAGGGATTGCTGCAAAGCCATCGCAATGCAGACCAAAGTCCGCAGCTCTACACTCTTTCAGGAGGAGTGAATGCTTCTTTTCAAGACTCAATGCAATCTGCTGGTTTTCCTTAGATAGGAATTATTTTGACCAATCTGTCTGAATTGATTGAATTTGACTTTGTAAAGTGCCTTGAGATTATGCGTTGTGAATTGGCACTATATAAATAAAACTAGTTTCATTATTATTGGCTCTCTAATGTAACATGGGCAAGGCAAGTTTATTTGTATAGAACATTTCAGTACCAAGACAGTTCAAAGTGCTGCACATGAACCTAAACATAGATCTTTACAATTCCCCAAGTCCCCTTGGGATTGGTATCCCTGTATCAGGGTCTCCAAAGAAGTGTGTTTGATTGATTAGTCAATCAAACACACTTAATTAGTTCTAGTGTGAACACCAGAACTAATCAAGAAGCCTTGCTGGACCAGATCTGAGGAGGTTCTGATCAGCCTGTCAGATTCTGTTGCAATAAACGTTTTTGTTTGATTGCTTTGCAATGTACGTCTGTTTTATATGTAAAGGTCATTTAAGAAATTTCTCTACGCCTGCTTAAAGTCACTTAGTAACTTTCCTTAAACAAAATCCTCATTGTTTCCAAGCTGGTTCCAATTTCAAAGTGAAACCTTGCTTCTGACTGCCCTTCTGGCCGATTCGAGGTGCTGTTTGTGTAGAGCAGCCCAGCTGAGACAGTGGGTCTAAACCACAAACCCAAAAAGGAAAGGGTGTAAATAGTCATACAGCATGATTCAAACCACAGCAAGGCACTGATTTCTTTATTCTGTGGTGTTTCAGATTATGAAAGTAGAAGGTTCCTGGTGTCTTGGAGGGTAATAAAGCCATGCCCCATTTTTTTTCATCATCTCTCAGGTTAAAGTTAGGTTTTAGAACTTGGAGCAAGGTAGTAAAGGCACTTTTTTTGATCCTGAAAGACCAAGAAATCCCTGAAAATTTTAAAGTCAATCAGTTGAGAGAATATATAAGATGGTAATTCCTCCATCATTAAACTTCTTTTAACTATGTATTAGTAGTGTAGTGGGCTGAGTCTAATTCTTTGACATGGGGAATCTGGGTTCAAATCCAGGTTGTGTCAGGAAGGGCATCTGGTATAAAAACTCTGCCAAGCCTGTGTGCAAGTTGACCCCTGAATAAGGGGGCAGCTGAAAGGACTGTCTCTCAGAATAAAATGAGTATAGTACTTTTGTTTCTTTTGCTTAACTAAATTTGTATAGAATATTCATTAAATACATTTTATTGTAATTAATTAAAAAACAAATTCTGAATTTATTACTGGTTCTCATAATCTTCCTATATTCTAACTGGAGTGTTGATTCATTTTAGTGCTGATTCTAAATAAAGCATGATCATCATGCTTCTTCACTGAATTTGAAGGTCAAGATCACATGCTTCTGATAGATTTCAAGACTTGTTTAAGAGATTTGTTCATTAAATTTAGTATAATTTGACATAACTCAATGATGCCACAATGATATTCTGTTTTGTAAAACATCACATTTTATTAGTCATAGTTTCAAATGCATTTCCATGTTTTATGTTCTATTCAGCCATACTCACTTTACTAAGTGTAGATTAGAACATCTCTTAAATTACATTCATATCATGATGGATTAATAAGAATATCATAAAGAATGCAGTGAAGGGGGAATGTCGCTGATTTTGTTCAGAGTTCCCTTCATTTTTATCAAATTTTATCTCAATGGTTTATTACATTTTTATTGTTTGGCTCTTTGTATTGTTTATGATTATGTGTCTGTTTTACATTGTCCTTTTTAATAGCTGCCACCTGGGCCAGGTGTCATTTGTAAAAGGATTTTTATTCTCAATAGGACAGTCTGGTCAAATAAAGGTAAATAGATAAATAAGATTCTCACCCGATACTGAGCAAATGGGTGGATTAAAACCTGTTAGTTCACCGCTTCGTCACACATCTAACACAAAGAGACAGACAACCATGTATGGTTACACCAGCAGTCAATTTGGATTCACCAATCAGGAATACAGGCATGTCTTTGCACTGCAGACAAAAATCAAAGCATGAGTCATGTAGAAAACAAAGCAGAAAAAAAAAACATTTGCCCAGGAAGGTTTCATCCTGCAAGGTGAAATTGCAACACTTTGCCATATTTGCTCAAATTTCTATCATTTTATACATTAATGAGCGAGAAAGGGAGAAAATGTATCCCTTAACGAGGGTTCTAATGACCCAATAAATGGAAGGTGGCTTGTATAATTCTTACCACACATGATGTGAATCTTCAAGACCAACATTTCTTCAGGAGTATAAATTTTAAATATGTGCTAATAGGTCTCTTTTGTAAATGAGAACTTGTGTCTTAATGAGACTACTGTATAAATAAGAGTTTGATTTTTGTTGGCATACATTTTCTGTCCTATGTGGTGATGAATGTGACAATGAATCATTTAGTATGACTGCAACTAAATACAGTCAGCACAAGAACCATTGATTAATGCACCAGTAGCATATTCTTTTTGCACCATGGTTAATCTTAGACCAATTAATACCAGTGAGTACATTTGCCAATACCAACTGCTTGCAACTTCAATTGAGAGCAAAATGTTCTGAATAAATCATTGTATAATTGCATCCTTTAAGGGTGAAATTGAAAGAGGATGTTTCAAATGTGCCATTATTCTCTTTAAAATTAGCTACATCAAGCCTATGTGAAAATGAATTAATTAATTTATGAATTAATCAATAAGACTCATTTAAGATATATATTTTTTCTACCTCCACATCTTCACTATGTGCTGTTTGTCATGTTCCTTTCTGCCCTGAACATGCAGCCCGTCCATCACTCCACGCCAACAGATCCACTACAAGCCCTGCCTTGATGTGTTGCCACAACAACAGGTGAAACAGCCACCCATCTTTTACAACATGCGCGAGTCACTGGGACTTCTTCCTGAAGGTTTTTTTTTTTCCTTTTCCTGCGACAGTCCCTTATCTTTTCATCTTGTGTAAGTGGATTTGTGTATAGGGTTTATGTAAGAGATGACAGGAGTTACAGTGGGAAGCTCGTCTGTTATGATTTGCACTGCATGGTGCATTGGAGTATTTAGTCAATTTCTGCAAAATCTTAAAATGTTTCAAGGGTAAAAAAGATACACATTTGAAGAGTTACCCAAGGGATTTTTACTTTGCTTTCTCTAAACTATTTTGGATGAATGTGAAAGACTCTTGGAGGTAGGAATAATAAGCAGCTGGAAAGAACATGCAAATGTTTAGGACATGCAATAGAAAACTGATTATATCGCACATTGTATAAAAAGACTTCCTTGTTTCTCATGAGCTGACATTAAATCAGACTGAACTTGTCTCGTGTTAGGTGACTCAGAACAACTCAAGTCATTTCCATTTGCTAAATTTCAGAATAATGGGAGAGACAGTTTGAGACATGTTTAACCTTCTTCAAAGTTAGAAGTTTACATATTAGTATTTGTTTTTCTGAGTAGCCATTCCTCCTAACAGAGCCGGTGTATATGACTCAGATGAGAGTCTCCTAGCTCATACAAATCTATTGAGCTCTGCACACCAAATCATTGTTTTTGTCTACTTTCAGCCACTTTGTAACTAAAATTTGTCCATTTGTAACACCCCTTTTTTTCCCGGGCTTTAACTTCCTGGCTGATGCCTTGAGATATTTATTGCTTTAATATTTCTGCAGCGAACAGCCACATGTGAGGTTGGCACCCCCATGCCAAATTTTTGGGGTGGTGTTCTCAGACGTCCAAGCTTCCCCCTTTTTACTTCAAATGTAACAATGATCTATATGGCCATACAGTTAAGTTTTAGTTTAATTAGGCCACAAGACGTGTCTTCCAGAAATTATGGTCTTTTACAAACCATATTATTGCGTTTTATTTTGCTTTTCGGATAATGGATTCTTCCTCACTGAGTGGCTTTTCAGTCCATATTAGACTGTCGATATGTAGACCGTGTGAGAAATGAAATGATCTTGTGGGCTCCCTGCTGGCCTAGGGGTGCCTGGTTTGGTCTGCATGTGGCGCTGGTCAGCCCTGAACCCTGCACAATATTAATTTCTTACAACCTCCTCTTTGGAAAAGATGCACCATGTTGCAGATCAGCAGAAACCCTGGTGTTTTGCACCTTATTTCATGAACATAACAGCAGGCACACTTTCAGAAAGTTGAGAAAGGGGTGGCAACATGACGACCGCTGATAACCCTGGAGTGGCTCATCCAAAAGCTAAAACCCATGGCCAAGGGTTAGTTTAAAAGACCAATGTAATGCCTAAAAGCTGCACTCTTTTTGCAAAAGAAAAATTGACATAAACCCTGAATAAAGTAAAAGTAAATCATTTTTTAGCAAATAGTTATTCTCTGTTTTAAATTCACATGAATAAATAACATTCTGCACAAGTAATTGTTTGGTGAGGGATGTTTTAGCCAATTTGTAGAGGTTGCAGCTCTTTTGCTCCCACCCCACTTCCACCCTCAGTGGTGCCACTGGACACAAAATGGACTCAGGAATTCTTAATGACAAACTGATTGCTTTTATTTGCTCTCAGTGCTACAAAGCTTGTTGCATGGGGATGGAAGCCCCTTGTGCCTCATGATAAAAATGCATGGAATCAGCACAAGACATGTCCTGCGTGACATTACAACAATGGTTGTCGTCTCATGTGGGGGCTACATAGCTACAACACTGAAGAAACATGAGCTTGTACATTGAGAAGGAATATCTCAGGCCTGTTGTCTGCTGTATTTATACACAATCATCCTAAAACATTCTGTCCCTGATTTAAAAGTCTGTTTTTTTTGTCACCCTTTTTTTCCTTCTTCTTTTTGCTGCTCTGCACAGTTTGTGGACATTTGTCTTTCTGCTGCAACACATTTTGCAGAAGTAAAAACACATCTATGTGCTCATGGTCTGTGGAATTTGCACTTTATGATCTTCTTGAATGCATTTTGGAAGTCTTTGTTAAAATAGGCATATATAATAGGGTTCAGGAGGGAGTTCGAGTAGCCTAGCCAGTTAATAACGGCGCCCAGCCAGTCGGGCATGTAGCAACTTTCCGCGCAGAAAGGCAGGACCAGTGCCACGATGAAAAACGGCAGCCAGCACACAATGAACGTCCCCATGATGATCCCCAGCGTCTTCACAGTTTTGCGCTCCCTGGAGAGCGCAAGCTTCCTCTTTGCTCCCGAGTTCCTCTCGTTCATGTTCTCATATCCGTGAGAGGATGACTGAGGGGTGTTGGGCAGAGGCAGGTGCGTCTTGGAGTTACTAATAACTTCTATAATCTCTAGCGACTCGCCCTCGTCTCCGTGCTTCACCGCGCCGTTTACGCACGGAGAGCTTGATTTGGACTCGTGACAGCGCCTCCAGCCTTTGCCGCGCGTCTCTCCGTTGCTTTTCTTGTGGAAGATTGCCGGAGATACGGCCAAACACTTGTCTGAAACTTTCGCAGTTTCGGGTTTCTTCACCGTCTTTCGAATCCGAAACCGAGCGGCCTTGAATATTCGGCCGTACAAGACCAACATGAGGATGAGGGGAATGTAAAAAGCCCCGAAGGTGGAATAGATTGTGTAGCCCGGGTCCTGGCTGATCATGCATGCGTCTGGGTTCGCTCTGTCCTCGGCGCTCCTCCATCCTAACATAGGCGGGATGGAGATGGAGAAGCCGATCAGCCAAGTTGCGGAAATCAGGAGCGCAGCTCGTTTGGGTGTTCGTTTATTTACATAATCAATAGGGTCTGTTATGGCCCAGTACCTGTCCAAGGCGATTGCGCACAGATGCAGGATGGAAGATGTGCAGCACAACACATCCAAGGAGATGAATAAGTCACAGATCTCCTGCCCCAAAGTCCATTTATTTAGAACCTGGTAGAGGGCTGCCATAGGTAGGACCAACACCGACACCATGAGGTCTGTTACGGCCAAAGATCCAATCAGGTAGTTTGCCACATTCTGGAGAGATCTCTCCAGGGCGATGGCTGCCACGACGCACGCGTTGCCAAATATTGAGCAGAGGATGAGGGCCCCCAGGAGCAAAGAGGTGATTATCTGATAAGCCAGTACAAGATCGGGCGGAAACCCAGAACCCGTTGCGTTGTTTCCTCCGATCCAGTCTGCAACCACGTCCATCCCTTCTGGGTAACCGCCGGTGGCGTTGCTGTCATTGCTGCTCGTTAGAAAATCCATGTCTTCGCACTCAGAGCGCAACTTTTCTACAGCAGCTGGCGATGTGCAAGTTTAAAAGATAGGGAGAAGGCAGTCAGCTGCTTACACAGCTGCTGCCGCTGCCGTGCGTTTTATGGTGTCCATCGGAGTTCCCGCTGTCGCTCTCAGGACGCATGACGCAGTGTTTGTGAGTATGCATGAGCGTGTGTGGGTGTGTGTGCGTGTGTGTGTATGTGTGTGTCTGTGTGTGGGTGTGTGTGTAGGGGTCAGCCCATGTGTGTAGCGGACAGCCAGGTGTGCACTGGTGCTGCGAATCATCTGAGCTTGATGAGTCCGTGAATTCATTTATACCAACTGCACTTGGTATACGTCAGACCGGGAGGAGTTCACCCGGGAGTTTTCTGCTGCTGCGCTCCCTCAATGCTTCACTTTTCGCTGACAAGCGAGGAGGACACGCTCCTTTCGTTCGGCGTTATTTTACCCTGTATTAATAATTATAGAAATACATAATAGCGCCGGTAACAGGACTAATACATTAAAACCGGTTTGTTTATATTGGAAGTCAGTCTAATCTGGAAGGATCTTATTTTCTCTTAAAGTACTGCATCATTAAATTGAAGCAGTTTCTCAAAATGCTTGCCCATGGAGCTTACAGGTGATGTGCTGAATTTTGAAACACAGAAGGACAAGAAGTTCAATTTCAACGTGCGCGGACAGTGGAAATTGTAGTTCAGGACCACGAAACTCTCCTTCAGTGGGCCAGACAGGAACGCTGCTGCCATCTGCTGTCCACTTCCCATAGTGCACCGACTGCTCTGAGAGCGGTTTCGGTTAGACGAATGGTTGATCTCTCGACTGAGAGGACAGTCTGGCTCTCTCCTTTTTAGTGAATATGTTTACTGCGAGCTTAAAATTGGATTTGATCAAAAAACAAACCCACAGAACAACATATTCGTTCTTGTTTAGCTGTTGTTTAAATAATACGTGCAGCAGAGTCCAGTTATTAAAACACCTTCGTGTAATGAAAATAATGTCACAGAATGTCATTGGTGCTCGTTAGAAAATCCATGTCTTCCCAGTCAGAGGGCAACTTTTCCACAGCAGCTGGTGATGTGTAAGTTTAGAGAAATAAGGAGAAGGCAGTCAGAAATCTTTACTGTAATGGTATAATGCTTGCCTATTTTTTTCATGGCCTTTCAAGCCTCGAGTTTATCTTTCCTGATAGTGTTCTTAGAATTTCTTTGCTATTCTTGCTGCATTTTTTGTAAATTGAGTTTTAAAGAGATAATACATTTATCCACAAACGTAAGGCGCCATTGAACAAACCCGTTCGACAATTTTTATGCATAAATGCAAATTTCAAGGCTTTATCCTTGATATCGGTGCAACTGATAAATCAAATAGTATACCTTTTATCAAATTTCCATTTTCATTGCAAAAACCCATTTAACTTTTAACATTTTGCCACCTTACAGTCATAAAATTCAATATATTCTGCTGAGATTGTAACAAATAAACACAAGATCAAAGAAGCAGGATAAAGCAGGATCAAAGAGGCAGCCAAGGGTTCCATGGTGGTTCTGGAGGAGCTGCCACAATTAGGGAAACTGTCACTGAGCATCAACCTGAACACATAGACCTGGTGGAGGCAGCATCATGCCACAGGAAAGCTTACCAGAGTTCATGGTAAAATGGATGGAGATAAACAGAAGGCAACTGGGGGAGAAAACGGCTGCAAGACACTTGCGACTGAGGCACATGTTCACTTTACAGCAGGACATAGACCTTAAACATACAGCCAGAGCTGGATTGGTTTGCAAAGCTTATCCAAGTGTTATAATGGTCCAGCCAAGGTCAAATTAAGAATTTGTGGCAAGACTTGAAATTTGATGCAAGGCAGAATGAGCAAGAATTCACATCCCAAAAAACTTGCAATTATAATTGCAGCAAAAATGGGTTCTGCAAAGTATTAACTTGGGGTCACACTAAAATATCTTATTTGTAAGATATTTTAAAACTATGTCTGATTTTCCTTCCATATAACTATCATCCACTACTTTCTGTTAGAATAGAATAGAATAGAATAGAATAGAATAGAATAGAATAGAATAACATAGAAACATCATTCATTTTCTCTCAGTGGGGAAATTAATTTTTATCAGCAGCAAAGTGGCAAGTCAAAGCATGCAGATTCATACAAAAGGTACAATATAAAAACAAAAAATAAGAACAAGAGACCATAAAGTAAATTCGACAAATTTACAAAATAAGAAAAATACTGTTCAGCCATTAAGAACGGCATGTCTAATTCAAAGAAATGTGCAACCAAGTAGGATAATTTAAATACTGTACAACAGGTGGATGTATATTTGGGCATGGAAAACAATAGACTATTTATAAAAATGAAACAAAATGTACATATAACAGCCAGAATATAAACACTTAATGAGTTTGTTGGGAGCAGATGTCTAACAGCTGCTGGGAGGAAGGATCTGCGATAATGTGCCTTTGTGCTCCTCGGATGCAGCAGTCTGTCACTGAAGGGGCTCTTCCGTCATGTGACAGGTTTCATGTTTGGTATGGGTGGTGGGCGTTAGTCCATGACATGCAATAATAATAATAATACAGTGAAATTTGTGATTTCAATGTAACTTGATCTAAATAGGTTCCAGGGGTGTGAATACTTTTTGCAAGGCACTGTATCAAACAGTGAGAGAAAAGCTGACGCAGTGTTATTTAACGTTATGGCTCTGGCTTTTTCACCTAATTTTTGTGAGTTTTGTCGACCCATAATGGTGAGCTTTCTATAGGTTGAACAGCACTATAGTGAGGCCACGAACAGAGCACCTATTGTAATGGGGCTCAGAAAGGGGACTTTGTCACTGTCAACAGTGTGGAATGCCCCAGGGGGGCTCGGATTGGTAGGACAGGCCAGGCCAGGCCAGAGAGCTTCATTGCTCATCTGCTCTGAACTAGAACACTCTCTGTAGCTCGTGGATGAAATGCTTGAAAGTACCTGCAGAAGACGTGGGAAGCTGAAGCAAGGGTGAGTGATGTGTGAGAGGGGATAAGACCTGTTTAGTTGGTTGTAGTTACATCCCATGTGCTTCTGCTAAACACGGACAAGCTTTAAATCTCCACAATGAGCTCCTGGACGGGAGCGTCTGTTGTCGGTGGCACTGGCAGAAACAGGGGAAACGAAGAGCCCGGTGACGATAACAGCAGGACTGAGGGTCACGATCAACGGATGAAGGCGACCAGACCTTGGCCGAGGGGCGCAGATCAAGCTGGGGATCACCTGGTGAGACCCGCGCTGTCAGGGAGAAAGGCACGCAGAAAGACCTGCCCTGAGGAAACACAAGGAGGAAGAGGGGAAATAAACCAAGAGAGGGATGAGGAGAGAGACTTCAGAGGCAAATGCAGAGGACAAGAACCGCCTGGAAGGATGGAGACAGTGTGTGCAGATGAAGCCCAAGACGGGCCAAGAAGAGGAACCTCTGAATGCCTTTCTAGCGCTAACTCTGACACGCAGTTAAATAGCACTTCAGAAGCTGGGGAACCTTCAAACCACTCGGAGGGGCCGCGCACAAATTCCAGATCACAAACTACTGGATTTACTCAGACTACAACAACCCATTTGAGCTCTCAGTCGGGTCGCCCCGCTGTTCACAGCAGATTTACCCATCCGTCATCACGGGCCCCTTTATCCAGAGATTCAGATCCACTCCGGGCAGAATCGAGAGCAGGGGCAGGCTCAGGGCCGCCTTCACAAAACCAATCAAGTCACACGCACGTCTCAGAGTCAGAGAATGAAGAAGAGGACGATAGGAATGATGAGGACAGCGCCGAAGACGGAGAGGAAGAAGGCAGCGCCGTGGTCGAAGTGACAGGTTGGGCCGCGGACTCGACGGAGCCACCGCTGTGTATCCCTTCAGCAGAGAGGAGGATGAGTAAAAGAGAGAAGAGCAGGATTAAAAGTCTGAGAAGGAGGCAGAGGTGGAGGGAGAGATGGAGACCGAGTCAGCAGCAGGAGAGCGCACAGGTAAATCCCACTTTGGTTACAGTAATCAGGCCTCTTTTATCGAATGTTCTCCGAGCAAGTTCATAATTTCGATGTACTAAAAGAATGAAAGAATCGTTGTATCTAAAAAAATCTTCTCCCTCCTGCTGTCCAGTCGGTGCTACATTTATGCACCACAATCATTTACTGTCTATTCCACATGAAAAAAAATGTTTTTAACTTGAGGCTGACACAGTTTATAAAGGCTGGACACACATTGGACAATTATGAAAGAAGAGACTTGGCAACATCAAGACATTGGAATTAGGAGGAAATAGTGAATTAGCTGACAAATCAAACTGCAGCACAATACACATAATTATTTATTAAGGTATTCCAACTTCAGATTAGTTTATAAAGCTGTTCTAATGTGTGCAAGTGCAGGATGAAAGCCTAAAGCCAAAACAAAGTGAGAGCTGTGTGGGCATACGTAGCACAGAATAGAAATTAAACCCGCTTTGCTTCTCTCCTTTCCACCGTATTTATTTTTAGAGCTTTTCAGGACACTGTGCTGCACGCATGTATGCGACTGTGTGAGCTGAATTCAGCCAGACTCCCAACACTTGACAGCCATGTCTACACCTTGCTCATTTCAATAGCCATTGTGCTTGCGTGGTTTAAAGTGGGGTTAGGTCTGAATTAGCTGCATGATGAGGCTCGGGCAGAGAGCCCTTCAAACCCGGCCAGACAAAAGAGCTGTTTCAGTTTTGATTGGTTGTTGCAGATCTGTAGTCACACTGCCAGACTAAAATTATTCTGACTGCTGTTCCAGGAAGCCTAACAGGATTGGTGGAGTCGAAAAAGTCTTGAAATATCAGTGACGCAATTTCAGAAATCGTAGACAATGATGTCGTTTTGGACACTTTGAAACAACGACTTTAAAGGAGATTCATCTTTTATTGCGGTGGCATAATCTATTACTGAATAATTTAGAAAAGTACAAACTTTAGTTTGAATGCATTTCTACAGTGGGGTAAAAAATATATATATATATTTTTTTACTAACTCAACATAGCCACACTTATTGGAATCTCCTATACTTCTTATAGATCAGGGATGTCAAAACCTTTTGTCATGGGGCCAAAGTTGTGTAGTCAAAACTACTCAAGGGAAAAAATTAAATAAAATAAAATTACCCCAAAATTATGCAGTGAAATATTTAAACTGTTGCACAAAATATTTGCTTGGAATATTTTAATTAAACAAACTAGTCAGCTTTTCTTTAAGAAAGGGGTCTGTACATCATTGTAGATAAAAACTTAAAAGGGTTTTGCATAGTTGCCTTGTTAAAATATAGCAAAAATTCTGTTGCACTGGATTAAAAAAAATGGAAATAAATGTGGTATATTCTCAACAATAAGAAGAGAAATTGAGTCTGTCTTACTTTGAAAGTGATTACTCCAATTTAGGCAATTTCAGTAAATGAATTAAAAGCAGATTTGGGTGCATCAAAGATCCTCATCCATGTTTTAAAGTGGGCTTGATTGTCTTTTCCACGTAGTCACTGTTTCACGGCTAACCCATCTCTAGTGTTTGTTGCCAGGAAAGTTCATTTTAGTCCAATCTGATCAAAGCTATTTGAGTTAAATGCCCAGTAGAGCAAAGTTTAACTTTATATTTGCGTTGGTATGACAGAAAAATCAATTTTGTCACAAAGTGACATTGTTGAAACACATAAATGCAAAACCCACAAAGAACTGGCTAAAAATTAAGAAATGGAAAGTTCTGGGTTCAGGTAAATCCCAGTCCCTGATTTCATGGAGATGATGTGGGGTGACTTCAGTCTGGTTTTACATGCAGAGCTGAAAGCGAGGAACATGAGAAACTATCCTCACGGTGACTTTAGAGTCTTGTAGATGGCTATAACAATGTCTTACTGAAGTTATTTATATCAAACAGGGTAATACCAACTATAGGGTAGGAGGTCATGACACGCTCAATTAAAAAAAGTTATATCTTTTCTTTAATGGGTAAACAAGTTTTATTTTTAGTGTTTTTTTCCTTTCTTTTCTTAGAAGTATATACATACTTTATTGCCCAAAGTATTCACTAACCTGCCTTGACTTGCATGTGAATTTAAGTGACACTCTGCTCTTAATTCATAGGGATGAATGTTTACTCTCCAGCAGGAAATCGGTTCCTAAATTCAGCCTGAGCCACAATGGATTGCTGTAGGTGAAAGCATATTCACATATCCAAAGTCCTCACCCAAACTTAATTGGAAATCTATTGCAGGTTGTGAGCACCTATGTTCAGAGATGTATCCTACCTAATCTTCCTGAGGTCATAAAGCTATTTTACAAAAATAAAGAAATAAAAATGATAGTCTCAAAAAGTGATTTTCCACTACTTTACAGTTATCTGCTATTTATGTTGGTGTGTCACACAAATCTCAAATAAAATACAATTTTGATGACTTTTGCAAGGAGCACAAGTTTGGATTTAGTTACAAAAGAAGCCTTTCACTATGATATCATGTCATTAATAATCTAATCACTGAGTCTTATGTGTTTATGGAAAAAAGTTTGAGTGTTTAGTCGAGCTAAATGTGGTCAAATCTCTGTATTATGTGATCATGAACCAGCTGTAGCCAACAAAACGCTGCCGTGTCACATCCTGCGTTGCCATGGGAGAGCGTCAGTGTCCATAATTACTTAAGAGATGTGTGTGCTCAGAGTCCTCTCCTCTCTGTGTGTTAATGGCACACCTAGAGAGGCAGAGTTGCCGCTACAAGGAAGTCCCTGGAGCTCCCCCTGGGTGAGAAAGTCGTAATTACTGTGGAAACACCCCCCAGGCTTTCTTAACGCTGAGGATCCAGACACAAATCCCCTGTAGGTCTGCAGCGACACATCTGTGTGGAGGAGGTGAGGGCGCAGGTAAAACCTTTTACCTGAGGTCTAGCCGGGAGATGGGGGGCTCAGTGTGGACTCAAGAACTAAGAAACTTACAATGCCTTACAAAAGTGTTTTAAATAAAACTCCATCCTGTAAGAATTCAGCCCACAGGCCAATTCTTAGCAGAAGAAAGTAATATTTATATAAAAATAATCTTTATTTGCCATTAAAACTTTGTAGATTCCAATGAAACTTGTCCTTTCATTGAACTCATCCCTTAAAATGAACTCATCCAAAAAAACAACCCAACAAAAGAAAACTGTACACATTGTTTATTCTTAGCTTGTTGTTTATTGTGTGTACCCTAAGCCAGAATATGTCCCAGAAATGTTTCACCATGCCAACACGCGGTGACAATAAATGGTTCTTGATTCTTAGGAAGCAGTGGGCTTTCACTGTGGTGTCCAGGGAGAAGCTCAGGGACCCAGAGTGGCAGCCTGTGGTTTTCAAACATGGAAGCGAGCAGGTCTTGCGGGTTATGCCGCTATCAGGTTTGCACATTTAGAGACTGATTTTTGTTGCTGATTCAGTTCCTTAAGCAAGTTCTGGGCCTTCCTAAGGGTTTCCTCTCAATCAGACGTGTCCAGAAAAACCCAGAAGGGAGGTGCCCTGGTGGTATCCTGAACAGATGCCCGATCCACCTCAACTGACTCCTTTCGATGCAGAGAAGCAGTGGTTCTAATTCGAGCGCCCCCTGATAACAGAGTTCCTCACCCTATCTCTAAGGCTGAGCACCCTCCAAAGAAAGCTCATTTCGACCACTTGTATCTAAAAACAGAGCTAAAAATAAGAAAATATTTCTTGAAATTAGAGTATTTTTCTTTGATTTGAGCAGGTAAATAAGACTATGGAATAAGATATTTACACTTAAAATAGGAACAACTCATCTCCATCGTCTTATTTCAAGTACAGTATAGCTAATCATCTTATTTTAGGGGTAAAAATACTCATTCCATTGGCAAATAATCTTATTTACCTGATCAAATCCAGGAGAAATACATTAATTTCAAGACAATTTTACTTATTTTTAGTTCCTTTTTTGCAGTGCATTCTTTCAGTCATGTTCCACACCTCATGACCATAGGTGAGGGTCGGAACGTAGACAGACCGATAAATCGAGAGCTTTGCTTTTTGGTTCAGCTTTTTCTTTACCACACACAGAGCGGCACCCAAAATACTGCAGATGCAGCCCCAATCCATCTGTCCATCTCTTGCTCCATCCTAACATCTGAAGAAACCACGCTGCTTAAACTCCTCTGCTTGAGGGAGTGACTAACCCCCAACCCATAGCAAACTTTCTGTTATCCATAAACCAAGTTCAAATATAAGACATAAGTATTCATATCAAATGATGCTCTCCAACAAATTATATTTGTACTCTCCAGCTAGATGTGATAAAACGCAGATGAATAGATATTCTAGCCTCTTGAACAAGCACCTCTACATTTGTATACTCACACATATTATTACTTGATAAAAAAAAGGTTAACACTCATCAAAAAGGGTGCTGAAGAGAGAAAGACAAATCACAAGAGGTTGGCAAAATGTGCTGAAATGTTTATCACCAGCTAGTAAAACATCATCCTGTGGGACAATACTGTACTGTGTGTTTGGAATTACATGTGGTGTGTTTGCACTGTATCCGCGACCTATGCCTGCAGACCTACGCCTGTGTCCAAATACGAAAATCCCTGACTTCCTGTCATTTAACTAGCTGTTCAGAATAGATCCTATGGGTGTACGGCTATCCTGACTGAAGGGCATATAATAACTGACTGTCACTGTCTTGCTTTAGAAAAGAAACAAAGAGTTAAAAATATTTTTGCTCTGATGTTGCTGTTTCTTCTTCATGCACGCAAATCAAGACAGCGCATGAAGACTGCACGCATTTCAAAATACGCATATGCACGTTTGACATGTTTACACACGTTTGATGTCACACATAAAAAGATGTTGGCTTGCGCATGCTAGGATACTGTCTTAACTCCCAAGCTTCTGCAAGCCACCCATTCTTTCTTTTAACTTTCTCCCTTTATTCCAGAGTTCAACAGAGACCCCCACCACCGGCAGCAGTTGCAGCAGCACGGAGGATGAAGAAGCCCTGAGCATGAGAGAGAAAGAAGGCTTCATCTGTGCCGTGTGCTTGGATGTGTACTTCAGTCCTTACATGTGTCACCCATGCAGTCACATCTTCTGTGAGCCCTGTCTGAGGACACTTGCAAAGAACAGCCCCACAAATACCCCCTGTCCTCTCTGCAGAACCACCATCACTCACGTCTTCTTCCAAAAGGGTTAGTCGGTGGTCAAAAAGCTCTAACGATAGGATTTGTAATCATTATCTAACTCCTCTGTGCATCGAAAAGTAATGTTCTGAAAAAACAAAGCGTTAAATGCCTGAAATGACTGATTTTTTAGTCCTCTGTTTGTTGGTAGTTAGACAGATTAGATCCGTGAGCTGCTGATTATTTAGAGGGCCCAGCTGCACATGTCCTGCAGGGAGCAGGGTAGACCTTTTGTTCAGCTCACACCAGATGAGTCACAGAGGCCGAGAGGACAAAATCAAACACAACCCAAACACTTTCATTTGGTGCACTCCAACAGACCTGAGAAGTAGTGCTTCATTTCGGTGGAACAATAGACCCAGTGATTTACCAAAACCGTACTGTAATATTTTAAATGTACATACAAATTTTTGCTAAATATTCATACTCACTATTTCATCTGACAGACCAACACAACGTAGTGCATTATTTTGTAGTGGGAAAAATGATCTGCATAAATCAATGCTTTGCAAGATAAAAATCTTAAAAGTGTGTCATGCGTATGTATTACACCCAGTATTTTTGCACATGTAGACTTTAAAGGTTTGGCTCATTCTTCTTTTCAAAATTACTCAAGTTCAAGTTAGGTTGAATGAAGGGCGAGCATCTGGGAACAGATAGTCCCCACGTCGCAGGATATCTGGAAAAAAACGAGACATTTTTATGCGGTTGTGCCTTTCAGCCACAAATAAACGGCGTTATACATCCCTTAAAACGCAGAATTTTAAAAACCCTGCTCTAAGTGGAGATTTATAAACGCTCCAGGTTTTGAGCATGCGTTTGTACATGAAGACATGGATATTAATGTCCGGTGCATCACGGCGCTGACGTCACATACGTGCAGCCATTGCCATTGTCGGTCACAGTACAGCAAAAAATTAATGACAATCAATATTGTCTTGAGTTTTATTGGCTTTATATTCTAATATGGTGTTTAAAAGAAGCTCAAGTTCTTTAACTGCCCACCAGATCAAACATCCCGGCGACATGACTCATCCCTAACAGGAAGTCGTGGTTGTTTTGAAGGATTCTGATTGGCTGACATACATTTTAGTAATAACACAAAAAACGTTGGTTTAAAAGAAGAATGAACAACTTAGGAAAATAAGAAATTAGCTTGAGATATTGTTTTATACCCAATCTGGCTTTGAACTTCTGCACAGCTTTATTCCTCACCTGCCAGTCATGCTCCTTGAACTTCATGCTGATTGAACACTTTAACCTGGCTTTAAATAATGGCATTCATTATTTAATTCCATTAGGTGATTTCTGAGAGTAATTGGATATACCATATTTTATTCATTGGTGTAAGGGTAAAGGGGTTTGAAAACATATGTATGCTGCATGTTTTTTCTTATTCCTTTTATCAATTATTGTGTGTTGTCTATCACTTAAAATACTAATCAAATTCCTTGAACTTTTTGAAGGCATCCTTTCTAATAAGTAGCCAAAGTAATCTTATGCTAATTATACAGAGATTTCATCCAATATAATATGATTCGGACAAAAACATGAATAAGTAATGAACTCTCATGATTCAGAGTGGCCTACTTTTGGATACAGAACATGAGCAGCACGGCCAGGATGAGTGTTTGGACAGCAGAAACACTAGGGGCTATTGTTAATGATTAGATGGCAAGACCAGATGATTGTGTTTATTTCTAAAGCCAAGGTCACACTGAAGGACAGGGAGAGGAACAGTACTGAAGTTAGCGATGTATCAATCTGCTCCTTATGTATTATACAAGGTTAACAGTAAAGAAGTGTAATTGTAATTCCTCGTAAGATGGTCAGTGTTCATATCATTATTATATTTTTCTCCGCAATTCAGAGCTGAACCAAACAGCAAAGACATTTTTTCCCAAGGAATACCTTTCCAGGAAGCAGAACTTTCAGAGAGCACCGTGCTCAAAGTGGCCCCTCCCAAGCTGCAGGAAGCTCTTCCGCATCTTTCGTGGCAAGTTTTTTTCTTTTTCTTTTATCAAGTATAAATAATACGTTGGAAAATGCTAGGAACGTCTTAGGTTCCTTGTATATGGCATTAAATGTGGAACATTTTGCAGCATTTTGTGATCCTCTCATATGACTCTGAACAGTTGCTTAAAGTTTCATCAGTGTGTTTGCGAGGGTTGCTGACTAAATTTTTTCTATTCCACAGAGTTGTTAATTGATTTCCCGAGGCTGTAGCGGCAGCAGCAGCAATGAATATGTAAACTGAACTATTTTGTGACAAAGTAAACATTTTTTTGTAAGGTTTAAATTTCCAAGTAAAAATAATTTCTACATTTTGTAGAAATCACCAAAAATGCCTTCAGATGTCAGATTATCTCACTTTCAACAAAATAACTACTTTCAAAATTAAAACATTTCAAGAAGAAATCAGTATAACATCTTAAATTTGTCATGTAACTCCACAAATACTGTTAGAAGCAGGTGGGGAGCCTAAATAATTACATTCACTCATGTAAGTCACACTTGTAGTGTTTTCAAATGAGCTTATATTGATTTTCTTTCTTAAATAAGGTTTCCAGAGGCAGTCAAGCCCAAGTGTTAGACGCCAGTTCCCCCACGGAGGAGAATTCCCTCTCGACACCATCGACTTCGAGGACGGCCCTAGAGGTTGGCGTTTCGACATGGACATGGTCATAATCTACATCTACTCCGTCAACTGGGTTATTGGCTTCTTCATATTCTGCTTTCTTTGCTATTTATTCTTCCCTTCCTTTTGACAATCCTATCAACAATGATGGAACAACACAGAAAAGGTGCACACTGAAGACTGATGAAGAGGAAGTTGGGGTTTAAAGATAAATTACATGCATTGTTGAAGAAGTGAAACCTGAGCAATCGGTTCTAGGCAGGTGCAATGGTGTGGTTGGGGGAAAAAACAAGCTTGTGCCAGCTTATTATCTCATTAATACGGAATTAAAACGAGGAAATTGTGTAGGCGGGATGCTTTGCCATAAAATGTTCTGTTTTTTTACTTCATGGGATCCACACATGCAGTGATTGTTCCACAACATGAATCATACCCAAGCTGAGCAGTGCTGATAAATTCTTTCGTCTGACGTGTTTCATTCTTGACCTGATTCAGTAATTGTTTAGGCCAGATTGGCAGCTGTTATTCCCAAAGTTGTTTTAATCATGTTTTGTACTGAGGTGCTATGCAATAATAATCCCAATGCATATAAACACTTTCACTAAGAGACAGTAATCATTTATAATTGGACAATAATGGAAAATTGTAGAGTTGCAATTATATAACATGTTAAAAATGTTAACACAAATATTTTGTCCATTAAGAAAAGCTAATAAAGAAAGGTTTTCTATTATTCTTTCATTTTGGGTTTTTTTCTTTTTGTGTAAGAAGTCTTAATTAAAATGTATTTTTAATTCCAATAGCATATTTTCACTGTGTAAAACTGAAAAAAATTCAACCTTCTGGCCAAAAATGAAACATTCAGAAATAATAACTAAATGTAACAAAATCAATGATGCCACAACTAGTGGAAAAACACTAACAATTTTCCTACAAAACAAAAGAAATTCTAGTTTTTTTTTTTCAAATTATACTTAAACTTTTTAAGTTGATAATGTCATGATTTCACTTCTGCCTTGATTGTGCTGCTCACTCCCTCTCCTGCTGATTGCTTATTGTTCTCACCTGGGCTGCTCCCTATTTAAACACCTGCTCTGTGTGAGCTCGGCTGCCAACCCTGTTCCATGAGCCAAGTGTACGCCTGTTTTTCTACCCTGCCTGTCTCTGACCACTGTCTTTGCCTATTCCTTACCATTGAGTGAGTTGAGTTTTTTTTCTCATTTTCTGTTGCTGAACCTTGCCTAACTCTCACCCTGTTAAAGCCCATCGGATTCTGGAATTTTTTAGCTTGAGACCTCCTGTGCATAACTCTAGACCGTCTATGGACCACAAACAATTGGATGGTGGATGTCATTACCTCTGCCTTCTGTGAACCTCTCCAAGACATCAAGGCCCCATTGTCAGATCACCCTGCCCTGATGGAGCTGGGATCTCGGACCCCGTGAAACCCCTGAGTCCTGAACCACCAGAGCGACCTGAATTAAGCAGGATCACTCAGACGCCTACTTATCAGTCCTCAAATAAATCTTTTTTTGAACTCCATTTTTGTCTTGGCTGCATGTTGGGTCCTGGTTCCTTACTTAAAACGTTACAGATAAAGGGTTTCTCAAACTTTCAATTAGTAATCAATGGTCCAGGATTGTAAAGGAAGGTAAAAAGAAAGTCAATTAACAGCCATAAGAAACTATCTCCATGACAACTAGTTATTGGAACTGATGTCAGAAACAAAAAAATACTTTCTGTCCTACCATCACAATAATTGTGGACAGTTGATCTACTATCACAAACAGTCCCTTCTATAGGTATAACTTGGCAGACTATAGGTGGTGTCCTAAACTAATCTTGCATTTAGCTAAACTTTGCATCTCTTAGTGAGTTTGTTTCATTTGGAGGCTTAATTGTTTATTTATTTTGTTTGTGTTTGGTGCTCACTGAAAGTAATTAGTATCTGATTGAGCAGGCACTGTATTTTACCAGCAGAAACACACATGTACAGGTTATTAGATTTTTTTTTTAGACTATAAATGTAGAATATCGGCACATTTATGTTTTTGAATGTAAACCCAGAGATGTGAACAGGGAATCTAAAGCCTGTCTCATCTTGGCTTTCTCACAGCACTTTGATTTTCTGCTGGTGTTTTCACTTTGAATTTATGCATGTGGACATCATAGCAATCCCAAACCTTATGTCTCTGAGTTAAAGCTACTGTGTCAATGAAATTATTGCAGATTTAAATTTAGTATTTTGAATTTGTGAATGAATGATAGAAAGAAATGACCCATGATGTATTGTAAGCTGTATCGTAATGGCTTTCTAAAATGCATTATTGTAACCCCCCCCCCCCCCCCCCCCCCCCCCACACACACACACACACACACACTCCCCTCAGATAAAGTCAGAATCTGGTATGGGCCATGTTTAAATGAGCATATGGCTATTAGTCAAGTAGTAAATTAGGTCCATATATTTATAATTAATTATATCAAAGCAGCCAGCTCTCAGGCTGTTTCAGAGACTGCAGAAACATCTTTGTGTGTTTGTCATTGAAGCAAATATGTTTATCTGTATGATTGCAGCATTAGACTTTGGAAAGTGTTGTATAATATGCACTTATTGGCCTAATATATCAGTTGTTTACATATTTATTTAGTACCACAGCTATTACATTTCCAGTTTGTTTTGAAAGCCTTTCCTTTGAATACACAACAATACAGCAACATGTCTTTAGGAAAATCCGCACTGTACGCTGAAACTGGCTCCTAATTGATTCATGGTAACTCTTTATTTTTCTTTGTTTGTGGCTGGGAAAAGCAAAAAAGGGGTAAACAGCCACTGAAAGCATGAAACAAACTGATATACATTAACAGCAGAAAGATGCAAATGCCACTTCCTTTTGTGATGTAATCCTATAAAACAAAATAACCCCGCTATTGATCACTTGCACATGTATGCATTCATCTAAAACATATGCCACTGTTTTATTTTCGGTATAGTTTCCTTGTGCTGTGAGTGCACCAGTCAGTGTGTGGCTACTTTGATAGTGAAAATATACTTGAATACAAACAATTTATTTTCAAGACAAAAAAATCATTAGAAACTACAAAGGTGTGAAGGTATAAATTCACAAATAACAAATGTTGTGTCTGTGTTGCTTACAATTATGTAAATTCATGGTAGCTTAGGATTGCTGTGCTCATAAAAAGGAGACTTTTTACTTAAACCATCATTGCCCCTCAGTGAGCTCCAGTGAGTGTAATGGGATACACATCGAAAAGTTACAGTGAACATGGTAAGAAATATTTGTGTAATTGTTGAAGATGTTCCATTATAGGAGTTCTCAATCCTTTCATAACAATGTTTACATTACTGATGACTAAGTCTAGGTTTTCTAGGTTTGGGTTAGCACATACAGTTTTTTTTGTTTGGTTTGTTGCATCAAGTAAAAACAACAAAGAAAAAAAAAACTAAATTCTATCTTACAGCACTGACTGGTTGGTTATATTTTGAGTTTATGGTCTGTTTTTTAATCAGTGGTTAAAATTTCCAAGTTGAAGGTTAAACATTTAGAAAATTGTATGTATAGTTTTATTATCAACCAATCCTGATCTCAGAACCCAGCTTGACTGCCTTTCAAATAAAACAGTAATTACTGCATGCTGTACTTTCCATTCGGTTCAACGTTTGGCTCACTGTCACTCAGGGATCCAGACAAGTTACTGAATGATGCCAACAAGTGAATGTTTTTTTTGGTCACATGCCTTTTGGTGTGAATGACTGTAAACTGCCTGGGGAGACAAGTGATGTCTTCATCCTATGCAGGCTGGAGTAGATTTTCTGTCATCCAGGACATGACAATCCTGTAGAAGGCAACAGAACTTCTTCTCTTGTCTCTTAAAGCTGTTTATGAGTCCTTGGCCTAACCATCCATTTGGCTCAATGCTTATATTGTTGTAGTTTGATGATTCAAAACTATTTCTAATGATGCAATGTAAGCTGCTTTGATCACATGTCCCACAGCGTGAATTGTTATGAAATCGCCCTGAGATTCAAATCAAGGCTGTCGAGTAGTACTCTCTGCAGCTCTGAATTAAGACCAGTGACTCATGTGTTCTAATTGCCCCATTTGTGACCTTAATGTCCCAATTAAGGTGATTGTTCTAACCACAAGTTGTAAACCTGTTACCTCCAGGCATATCTAGAACCAAAGAAGCCTTTTGGATGACAGGTAAAATCTCTTCACAACTCTCTTCTTCAACAAATAGAAAAACAATGTCCAGCCATGGTGTGAAGGCTCACTGAAATGGCAAAGTCTACAAAAAATAAAGTAAAAATCACAGCTTCAGCATCAAGGCTTGGGCAGAACAATACCCACTGACTATTATGAATGAAGAGAAAAACTTGTCTGGAGGTTTTGTCATTACACGATTGACTGGACACATAAAGATGCGTGTGACGACCACTTGCAGTCAAGATTCATGTCAGAAATCAGAATAAGCAGCAAGCTAGAGCAAGCCAGTCATGCCTGAAAACTCTTAAGTATTTGCCAAAATCAGCAGTTCTTTAAAAAAAATCTTGAACACCTTGAATTGGTCAATGTCCAAACACTTTGTTATATTTGTGAAAGTTGAATAACAGCCAAAGCAACTCTTTAGCTATTGATTAGTTCAGTTATGTTTCATTGATTCCATAATTACAAACTTACCCTAACATGGTAAGAATGAAAAAAGTGGAATTCAGAGAAATAAAAAACAGAAAAGGAAAAAATGTATTAAAAAGTTTAAAACAAAACTGAATTGAGAAAAAAATTTAAACTGATATCATGGGTCCCTATTCAAGACACAAGAGGAGTCTGGTTGCCTTCTGCGTAATAAATAGTTAGATTGGGTCCAGTTTTATGATAGTCTTGCTTAGTTGACAAAATCTTGATACAATTTAGTCGACTTAATTTACTGTAAATTTAGTTGACTAAAGTATAATTCACAGAAGGATGCTTTTAGGGCCTCTTAAATCAATACGGAAAATCATTTCATTGTACCTAAATAAAAAATATATGAATTCTCGGGTGAAAGGGACTTAAAGATTTGTTTTGTCACACATCAATACACAGGTTAACTAGAATCGACTCTTTTTTCAATAAATTTTCAAAAGCCAAATATCCTTAATAAAATCAATTGAAAAACTAAAATGATCAGATTTGTTTCTTTTCTTTTCTTTTAGATCGGATTATTAAGATTACTTGGATTATTGGGGGATAACTATTGTACCGTCACACTGCAGTGAAGCTCCTGAAAGGCTGCATTGAATTAAGAAGTACCAATGACACACTTGACAGATGAAGTGAATGAAACTGGCAGTAAATAGAAAAACAAAGCTGTATTTATCAGACCTTGTTACCGAAGAAAGCCAGGGTCAATTGCTCTGGGAAGACTGGGCCTGTCTAGGTCTGCACTGAGATCAGACTCAAACAGCTTAACAGACAAAGGAGCTGCTGGTGGCTAACAATTATTCTATATCATTAACATTAACGCCACAGTCATTCCCATGTCCACTTCTTTCTTTGCACTGTCATCCCTTTTTCCCAGTGCTACAGTAGTGTATGATTGGGAGCTGTTTGCATGGGAAACGAACACAATACCCACCTTGCGAGAGACACAGTCATTCACTATATCTACCACCTCGCCCAGTGACCACTGGACATAAGCACATCACTCCCATCCTCTGCTCTCTGCGCTGGCTCCCCACCCACCTTTGTTTAGAATACAAAATCCCGTCACTATCGGCATGTTGCGGCCCCCACCTACCTCACTGAACTGCTCACATCCCTAACTTCAACCCGGACCCAGTCAGTCCAACCTTCTGTGTTATGGAATGGCAGGTTCATCATAGGCCTTCATTTGTTCCTTACCATGTCTCTGTGACCACTGAATAACAGTTAGGAGTTTTCTTGATAAGATATTTCCGACATGGTCTTGGGTTTGCGAGTTTCTGAACACAGCAAGTGTGTAAATTGCAGTCAATGTCCTGGAAATGCCCGTGTGCAGTAACCAATGCAGCACCGAGGAGAGCCCTCACCAAGCAATTCTTTGTATTTGGAACTCCGAGCTTGGAGCTGGAAAACCATCGAACCACCTATTTGCTTGTCAGAAAAGAAGCAGAATTTCCATTATGTCGTGGTACTAACTGCCAGTATAACCACAAACCGATGATAAAATATTCCTCCCATTTTATTTATTAAACCACAAAAGGAATATGCTCACAAATGGATATTCACAGCACTATGAGTCCCAGTGGTTTGAAGAGGTAGATAATGCTAATTAGGCTTTTATTGCCTCGCTCATTACTTTTGTATGGGTAAGGTTAAGGATTATGCAGCCATATCAAAAACGAAACTTGACTTTTTTATAGATAAGCTACCACTTTTGAGTCAGAATTCTAGCTTCATCGATCTGCTGTTGCATTTTCAGTGTGGAACTTGTAAAATTTGGCTTTCTAGTGCAACGAGCCTACAAAATGGATCTACCCTAAACTCCCAAAGGGGCGCTGCCAGAGGGAGACGGGGTGGGAGACTGAGTGGGAGAGTGCGAGGGGACTCGTCACTGAGTGCTGGCCTAAATTAAGAAAGGGAAGGATTAAGACAATTTAGGTAATAGAGTGGGAAAAGTTTTAATTCAAAACATTTATGGACAAAAAGGAACATCTTGCACAGTAGCTTGCAGAGTAAAGAACTGTTAAAATTGACAATAAAGAAGTAAGAAAAAACAAAAAGGCTACTACAATAACATCAGTTCATTCCTCATCAAGGAGGCTTCCTGCTTTTGTTTACCTGTGGAGTGTTGTCAGGTTTGTAGAGGTCTCCTGGCTTGCTGGGCCTCTGCTCTATGCTGTAGTACTTGCACGGGTCCCACTGAACCAGAGGAGGGTTCTGGGAGGCTGCGGTCCATTGGGACGCTGAGCTGCATGACCATCACCCCGGGCCCGGAGGAGCCACTCCTGGAGAAACACAGACAGCAGAAAGAAAACGATGAGGCGGAGAGAAGCACTGACCCGTCTGTGGGCGACAGAATAATGATTTGATTCAGCAAAAACGGAGCTTCAAACTATCCACTGAACACATTGCTTTCTTCGACATGTTAAAAGAAGCTGTAAAATTAAATGCCTCCATTCTGCATTTAAAAGACATTCTATATTATACAGTAGCTCTAGTCAGCTAAACGTAATGACAGCTTAACTTTGAAACAGATGTGAATACATATAAAAGATGTAAAAGTAGTTTAAATATAAAAAAAGATATAAAAATTATAAAAAAATAATAATACAAATTAAAACTCAACATTTTTTTTTTTTTTTTACATCTGGACATCATTTTGCTAATGTTGCTCAGCAGGTTGTAGTTCTTCTCCCCCAAAACTAGAACAAAATTTAATTTTTTGCTCAATTACATTAAAGACCTGGTAAATTGCCTTAACAGAAACTGTGAGATTAGCCAATCACATGGCGACACCTCACTGCATTTTGTCATCTAAACGTGGTGAAGAAAACCGCTGATGCACTGTTACATCTGATCAACTGCCTGCACTTTATATTGTAACGCTGCCTTATTCCCACCTGAAATCCTATTACACTGTCGTAGCTGTATGTAACAAATGTCGTTCTGTATGCACTCTGTACATACAAAATGACAAAGTTTGTCTAAGTCTAAGTAAGTGCAAGTTCAAATGAACATCAGATTGGGGAAGAAGCATTAATTAAATGTCATTGAACACGGTTACTGGCAGGTCTAAGTATCTCAGGCCCAGTCCACACGTAGCAGGATATCTGGGGAAAAATTAGACATTTTTATGCAGTCATGCCTTTCAGCAACACACAGCGTCATACATCCCTTCTAACGAATGATCCTAAAAACTCCGGCCAAAGTGGAGATTTGTGAACGGGGCGGTTTTGAGCCTGCGTGTGACATGAAGACGGATTTTAATGTCCGCATCACGGTCTGCAATGAATATTGCTGCGCTGCGTCACACATGTGGGACCGTTGTTTATACACTTGGCCATACGGTGGAGTTTAAAATGAATTTCTTCAGAGAGGGGCTGATTTTTACATTGCTTCAGACACTTTTTAAAAAAAAAATGTAAAAGCCCAGCTGCTGCACCAGCTCTCCGCCCCACTATGGAGGCACAATGCCGTTCAACGCCGCCATATTTGTATTGGTTTTATTAACTTTATATTCTAATATGGTGCTTAAAAGAAGCTCAACTTCTTTATTTGTCTACAAGATCGAACCTCTCGGGGCCATGACTCCTTCCTAACAGAAGTCATGGTTGTTTTGAAGGACTGTGATTGGCTGACATAAGTTTTAGTTTTACGGTGCACTGCCGCCTATGAATCTGCAGTATTTAAAAAAAACGCTCAGTGGCGTATTTCTGTTGGTTGGTGTGGATGAAAACTTTTCTAAATAACCTCCCGTGTGTATGGTATTATTTAAAAAAATGGTGTAGGGTAGATTCTGTGTTTTTTTTTTTTTAAAACCCTGTGGACAAGGCCTCAGAAACTGCTGATCAAAAGGGATTTTCGTGCGCAGTCATCACCTGAGTTTACAGAGAATGGTCCAAAAAGAGAAAATTTACAGTGTGCTACGGTAGCATGGACTGTAACACCCTGAGATGACAGGAAAGCAACAGCAGCTCAAATAACCACTTGTTTCAACTGATGTATGCAGAATAACATCTGAAAGTGCAGCAGGGGCCTTTCTGCTAAGAACAGGAAACTTTGGCTTTTAATACGGACTCAACAAAATTGGAAAACTCCACATGTACTCCACATTACTCCAGACTTTTTAAATTGAGAAAGCTTCCTGGAGAGAAAGCGAAACGTCTTCAACTACGAAAAACAAGCCCAGTTGCTTCGTTGTTTTGTTTTTTACTTCTTTTTTTTTGGAAAAATTGGAAAATAAAATCACTAGTCTGATTTCTGCTGAGACATTTAGAAATCCAGATCAGAATTTGTGGTTTGATGGGTGAATATTTTCAACTGAGTATTAACTGGGGATTGTTCAAATGCTAAAGCCTACATGAATATTGTTGCTGACCACAGCCACCAAATCTCAATACAGTAGAGAAGATTTGGGATGTGGGATCCAAATCATGGACATAAAGCAGAGAAATCATTAGAATTTTTAAATCTATGCCATATAAAAATCATTTTTAAAGACAAAGGGCACTAGAAAGATCAAAAGGCCAATGAGAGTATATTATGAAGATGGATTTATGTTAACAGCAGATCAGACATTCACAACTAGCAGTTTTGTATATAATCCATCAGAAAACAGACACTAGCTCTCTGATGTGTGAGACTATAAATAAAACTAGTAATGGTGAACTGGATGGAATAACATTAGATTAACTACATGTAGTCCTTAACAAGAGACCAAAGCAGAGTTACAAACTTGTGAAGAGAAAAAGCAGACTAACCCTGCAAAGTGAGAGATAATGGAACAAAGGGCATGTCGTCGTTGACACAAACAGTGCAGGGTCAAGGACAGCATGTCACATGACATTAGTGTGACAATGCTTGGGGACATTTACTTCAGGTTCGACCAGCAGCAGAACAAAAAACTTGTTTTGTTTGTTTTCTTCCAACATTGCCCCTTTCAAGGACATTTATTTACGGCTTCACAGCACAAACCTGATGCACCTCTGAGTGAACTTTCCCCACAATACCTTTCACCCAATTTTACAGAACACTGACATCATTATAGTATCGTTTGATGGGTTGTGACTCGTCCTGAAACGATTCCCCGAATGATTTGAGTAACTCGATTAGTAAACTTCCTCGTTAAACTCGGTTTAACTATTCAGAGCACTGTGAATAGTTAAACATGGCTGGGTAGTTATTTGTGCTGCTAGTTATTTGAGAAAGCAACAAAAAGTGTCCTAAGTGTGAGATAACTAAACCTAACAGAAGAGAAAAACCCAGACAAGTTTCTACAGCAAAACTGAAGTAGCTTTCCATTTTAGCACGCCCACGATGCTGCAACTCCTGAGCAGGAACCGTCTGCTCCAAATGCTGATTTATGCAATTAAGAAGTTTTATAGGTTCAAATAAAGATATTATCTTTAATAATCCAGAATACAATACACAACTGGCACTTGATGCACTTTTCTCTTTGTGACCATATTAACCCTACAGAGGCTGCTAGCACTGAATTGATGTTAATTCCAGCAGAAAAGGCTGAGCTTTTGATTAAGGGTATTTTTTTAAGCTGCAGATGCAGCATTTGCTGCAAATGTTCAAGTGAACACTAAATACAGGCTATGTTGTGTTTTAAGGTATAAAATGTGGATTTCTTTTTTAAGGGATTCAACAACTTCTTTAATAGCATTTCTTATATTGTTGGAAATTTTCCGACTACACCTAAAAAAAAAAGCTTGAGTAGTTATTAAATTTTTTTTGCTGATTACCTGATAAATCGTTAAAACGGTTTATAGGATAGTTGATAACTAAAACAATTGCTAGCTTAAACCCAAGTAAACATTTGTTGTAATTTTAGTCAATTACCATTTAGACCTCAGATCAGACATATATTCAGTCTATATGATATGTACAGCTATATAGTACTGGCAAAAAACAGATTAGTGATTTATGTATCAAATATTCATTAAACTGCTATAGCGTTATTTGATTCTATATTTTTAATAACACCTCCATAGGTAAGAATAGTCAAAGATAAAAACATACTTAACTACTTACTGATGGGCGCTCTTACCTGAATATTGCTGTTGCAATGGTTGAGGGTTGCAGGGAGACGGTGACTGTGTGATCTGAAACTGCTCTGAGCTGGGAGGCTGCAGGTAACCTACTGATGGGCTGCAGCTCAAATCAGAATAAAAGGTAAAACTTTAAATATATATCTAAAAAGAAAATATTAGTCTGCAGCAATCATCTCAACGCAGATAAAAAGGTCAGCTTTTTCAAACATGTTAACCTTAAAATTAAATTCACTATACGTGAGGTCAAATGGCAAATATGTCAAAGGCGTTCTTGTACCTTGTGCTATTTTGCTGTGTGGGTGTGATAACACTGTAGTAGACGGGCATGGGCCCCTGGACAGACTGGCTGACTGGCACCATGACCTGCTGCTGATACTGTTGCTGCACCACCTGCTGATTTTCATTTGCCACTGGTACCTAATGCAAACAAATGGGAAAAATGAGTGGGGAAAATATAGTAGCTAAATTCAAATCAGTTTATATATTCGGCACCAATTCACAATACATGTCTCAAGGCATTTCACAATTAAAAAGGTATATTCAATCATACAGACAGATTCCAAGTGAAGCACATTAATTCCAGTTGATCCTGGTTATTAAACAACGCAGTCAAGTTCAGTTCGTTATCCAAACTGCTTAAAAAAATTCTATCAAAGCACAATGGCGTATTAAGGCCTTCATATTTGAGAAGGAACATTTTAAGTTATATTCTTGATTTAACAGGTAGCCAATGAAGGGAAGCTAAAAAAGGGGGGGGAAATAATCTCTTGATTTTCATCAGAACTCTTGCTGCAGCGTTTCGGATCAGCTGAAGGCTTTGAATTGCATTCTGTGGTAGGGCTGGGCGATAAATCGATTTAATCGATTAATTCGAATTTACAATTCTTTAAGATTTCATTTTTGGAAAATCTGGATTTTATTTTGCCAATATACTCATTGGGTTTCCATGAAGAGAACAGCATATGATGCTGAATATATGTTTTGGCAAAATTATTGTCAAAATATTGTTAAGTGGAAACTTTTTTTTTACCATAATACGAGGTACTTCATTTACTTATTTACTTTTTTTTTTTAAACTTAGTTTGAAGTTCACAAGTGCAGTGAAGCCTGTTCTTAGCTCAATGTGTAATACCACTAGCAGCAAACGTTTTGTTATATTTTCATTGTTTATAATGGCACGGCTACCATCTTGTTTTACAAGCATGTTTCACAGCTTGTTTTTAGTTGCACTTTGAATTCAGGTCAACTCCCTGACGAAATGCTTGACATAAGAGCAAGGTTTTAAAATGATTTCTTTAATTTCTTTTTATGAAACAAAACGGAGGAAAAAAATCGATTAATCGGATTTGGTATGAAAAAAATCGGAGATTTATTTTTTAATCCATATCGCCCAGCCCTATTCTGTGGACTTCCTGATAGTAAAGAATTACAACAGACCGGCCTTGCAGTAATAAACGCATGGTCTAGTTTTTCAGCGTCACTCCTGGACAGAATATTTCCAATTTGGGCAAAAGAAGGAAATTTTAGGAAACCAATTTAATATGAGATTTAATGGTTCTGGTTCACAAAGGTCAAAGGCAGACATACAATTATTGTTTAGGCATCAGCTTCAGATTTTAATTCTATTTTGTGAAGATATGCCACATCACATACTTAATCAAACCACATTAGATTCCTTAACCTTAATAACAGAGTTAGAATGAAGTAGAGCAACCTCATCTGGCTCAAACCATCCTGCAGTCAGTATGTCCGCTTGTTTTTAAAAAGTGACCTAAAAAACAGACGGCTGAGAACAGCACAAACCTGATATGATGGCATCTGTGGGTATTGAACCATTATGCTTTGCATTTGGCCTCCGATACCCGTCCTTTGGGAATTGAGCAGACCAGGATTTGGAGGCTGCTGCACCCCCATCATGTTCTGATAGCTTGGCTGCTGGCTAGGCATCATGGTCTGAAGACCTGATGAGAGCACAACACAAAAGAGATCAAACAGACGGAGGTTTTAGAAAACGCTTAATGTTATTTCATATGCGGGAAAATCATTTGTTTCATGCCAGTTTAAATTAAACAATTCTCATTTCACCAAGTATGTATTAGGAATAAATCGATTTTAAAAAGGCAATAGCTTTAGATGTCCACAATTAAAATCCAAAGAGCAGTTATGGTTTGATGCAAGATCTTACTGACCTTAGTGTTCATTGGCAGCCTTCCATTTTAACTCAAAGTCCATTTCAGCTGTCAACAATGCTTATCACTCACTGTATTAACACAGCCCACCTTTGCAAACCCCTAAATTAACGAGTCCAAAAACTGCAGCTACCACTATTTTCCTTGAAAGACACAGAGCTTTTTTATATCGACCTGTGCCAAATTTACTTGGCTGAATAATGCAGGGAAAAGGTTGTTTAAACCAAACCTTTCACCTGGTAAACTAAGTAGGTCTGAGTCAGCATCAGCTAAAGCACGACTTGAAAAAGAAAATCTATTCTTGTATTTATGGGTCTCAAGTAGATAACTGTGTCAATATCCTAGAATTAAAGCTTCATCAAAGTAAAAGTGATCATATTAAATATTACTAATAGCAACACAAACTGTATTTACCCATCTAGAATAGACAACCTCTGCAGTTAAATGAGGGCCTGATCATACCAGCTGCAATAATCGGCATCAGGAACCCCTGAGGAAACAACTCATACCTGTGGGACAAAATGATCTGTCCCTGTCAGGAAAAGAGAACAGAAAGAACAACAGAAATTGCAGCGTCTGGAACGTCTTGGATGGGTGGGTTGTAATACTGATATAACGTAATGAGTTATTTTTATTGCACTTCAAAGCTACCGGGTCTCCAAGCATTTAATGGCTTTGATTTTGGTAGCTTTAGTGGACTGTGACTTGGTTTCGGCCTATTCTTAATTGATCGTTATCGGGGACAAAAGGCTGGTAGGGACATCCCATATGAAGACATATAGTTGGTAACAGTGCAGAGCGTGAGATTGTGCTGACCTGACTGCTGATTGGGCGGAGGCATGGGTTGTGTGCGTTGGGCTTGGTAAGACACCTGGTGGGATATAGGTTGGGACACACGGTACTGCTGGCCTGAACTGGGGTACTGACCAGGTGGGTAGTACGACACCTGGATCTGAAACAACAACAACAGGCTGAGTTAGGAACACAGAGCATTTAATGTGAGGGGTTTATTTTTATATAAATCCCACTTCTTTATTTGGTTTTTAACACTATAAATGGTTTCCTAAACCATAGTGGGAACCTACAATTTTACATTTATATATTATTGGGAATTCTAAATTTAATTCTACATAACCAAGACAAACTGAGTTGAGCAAGCGCTATAGTGAAACCCATCATCAATATTATGATTCTCATCAAACCTGGGATATTAGATTTCAGCCACATGGGAGTCAACATAAATTAGCTTTGAGATGAAGCAAAATAATTAATTGCTGCTGGCCACATTGGGCAGAGGTAGAGGGACAAGAGCATAACAACTGGGGTTGGGTTTCTATTCAACTCATAAAAACACGAGGCACGCTAAAACAAACCAACCTTAAGCTGTTTCATGTCATTCAGAAATAAAGTCAAGATCACCGTCTTTATAACAACAAATTGTAAAATGGCAGGTAGAGCCCAGAGCCAGCAAACATGTAAAACTGAAATAACATTGTTTAGTTGGCTGTAAATAGCAGGTTGTCTGAATCAGTTACTGAAACGAGGTTGTTTATTTCACAGATTTATATAAAAAAAAACAATGTGAGGTAGATATGGTGATGTAATACATGAAATGCCTGTCATTAAAGGCAGAACCTGCCATTCACTGAGGAAAAGCGCTGATAACTGATAATCACAGTAAATTAATAACCATCTGTACTTATAAACTGATTGCAGCCAGTAAATTACAGTCATACCTATTGAAGTACCAACTTTCATAATATCCTTGTCCTTTTCGCCAATCACACAAATTTGTTTTCTTTCATAATAACCTCAGCTGTGACTCATCAAACATGTAAGCCGGGGGTGTGGGGGGACGACAAGAAATACCCTCTCTACGTTACTTACTGGATGAAAAACATTATCTGTACATGCCAAAAACTATTCATCTTCTCTAAACATGTAATGCACAGATGTCTATACATGCAACACGTCTCTCAATTAACTGAGACTATAAAAAAAATAATAACGTAATGTAAAATAATAACGTAAAATAATCATAACGTAATGAGGCCTATGTAAAATTTCCAATGTTTTTTTTTTTTTTACACTGCAAGACCGCCAAATGACAATAAAACATGTTACCATCACACAGTAGTGGGCTAATATCATTGCCTGCCTACTATAAATAATGTTAAAATAACGACATTAGCAGCCACACTTAATCAGGTTATCTTCCACAGAAAGTTTATAGATTAATCTATGTGCGACTCCTGTATTAAAAAGTCTGTTAAAAACCAACATACCTGTTGAGGTGGAGGGGGCTGGATGTAGCCTTGCGGAGGGGGTGCAGCCTGTATGACAGGCTGGGAGGGGGGCGGCGGTGGAGGCGGAGGATGAGGGTGTCCAGTAGGAGGCTGGTAGCCAGATGGAGGAGGCAAAGGCTGACCTGTCGTCATGATGTAGCCAGGCTGAGGTGGGGGATGCTGCGACAGCACAGTGGGCGGGGGCTGATACATAGGGGGGGGCTCAGGGTTCTCACTGGAGCCCTGCCGACTCAGAGTCATCTGGGTGAACTGTGGCGGTAGCTCATCTCCCTGGGAAGAACGGGAAAGATTGGAGTAACGGGGTTTCTATTAATGGCAAATACAACTAAGTCAGAATATCAAGTTAATTTGGAGCAGATCTGCAGTTCCAAACTGACAAAGATCACAAGACTCATATTTGAAGAACATTTAAGTCCAAATAGTGCATTTTTTGGGGAAAAACCATCTTTGCAGGAAATACTATCTTCAAAACATGTATGCACATTTTGTTTACTAAATGGCACTTTTATATAAAAAAAAACTAACCAACAGAAAATTGCCCAAAGGTTTACTTTAGGCATTATATGGTTAATTGATTGAATCCATTGTATTTTGTTGTAAGTAAAAACCTTTACCGGTCCATGATATGAGTTCTAGGCATTTATTCTTAGCTGTCTTGTTTTTAGTGACATATGGTTGTAATGCATTGCTACCACAAGGTATCGATTTGTTTGCCAACCACCATGAAGCAGAAGGAGAACAGAGCGTCGAGCAGATGCTCCAACACCAACAACAAAACAGAGAAAGAGTGCAAGTTAAGGACCAGAGTCGACAAGATATTCTGTGTGGAGGTATAAAAACAAGAGTTGGGTAATGTCGGGTGAAGTTAGGACATCATAAGTCTCGACAATCCACGGTCATTCGGGAGGTTAAGCTGAACCTTTATTCACTGATCAAAAATCAATAACTTTGTTCCAGACAAAGGAATTGCATTACTTCCTTTTAAAAGCCTTTGTCCAATTAATTTGTGACCACTTTTGTTACAAAGTTTTATCCTTTTAAGTAAAATCGATTACAATTTGTCTGTGTGTGTGTGTAGTATGAAAAAAAATGGAGGTTTAAAGCTACAAAGACAGAACTTTTTTTCAACAGCTGTTAAATACCCATCTGTCAGTAGGAGCAAAAAACAGCAGAATTTGAGCGTTTTTAGTACAACCTCCCTTAATGTTTGAAGATGTCAGTCTTGACTGAAGTAATAAAAGAAATTAAGTTCTAAGAGGCATCAGTACCATTGTGTACTGCTGGGGAGGAGAAACTGGCAGGAGAACCTGGGGGCAGGAAGGGCTGGAGTAGGAGACAGGCTGAGAGGGCTGCAGAGACGCCACCGGCTAGACGCACCAGAGAGCAAGTATAGAGGTAGAGCATAAAGAAAGTGAAGTAAGGCAGCAGAGAGAGATGAAAAGAAGGAAGAAAGAATTATGACAGGAAAAATGAGGGTTAGAACACAATGGTAAAGTTTTAATGAGCAGAAATGAGAGAAATGGAAACTGAAGTCGTTTTTCTCTTCGTATATGCAAATGCAACCTGCATTAAAATGAATTGCTTTAACTACTGAGAGGAAAAAAGAAGAACGGAAAGGAAATGTCTGCTCTCAGAATAAGTTAAATCTAACAAATTGCATCTAATCAAAATTCAGCACTTGTCTCAGGATCAAAACCACGTTGTTACGCTAACGCTACACTACCAATGTTTGACTCAAAAAATATTCCAATCTGGCCCTCTACAACTTTGTATGAACTCAAATTCTTCGTTTTTTTTTTTTTTTTACTTTAAGAGATTCTTACCTGAGCCATCATGTGGTTCCCCATAGGGTGCTGCTGTGGGGTGGGCAGCAGGGCAGTCTGAGGCGGGCCCTGGACCTGCGGCTGCTGTGGAGGTTGAGATGGGCAGGGTAGGAGGCTACGGCTGGACTGGGACACTGAGGGTGGAGGACAAACATCAGGACTCACTAAGGGCAAGCCTAGGAAGGAACAGGGAGATAAAAACACCACATCTGCAGTACTTTATTTTCCACAATATGTAAGCAACAATATCTTCACCAACTGAGTCACAATGCTAAAAACTGCAGCTTGCTCAACTGCACAATACCCTGAGAGCAACGTTGTGTTTGTCCAACGTCTGAGGAACAAAATCTAGCGGCCCCTTGTAAGACCTTAATATATTTTTCCAACACCTTATATAAGATATGCTAGTACAAGATGAAAAAAGGAACAGAAATCTAAAATCAAAAACACATTTTATTATTTAACATTTATACAAGCAACGACTGCCGTTAGCCCTGACTGATTCAGATATAAGTGAACGATCAGATCTTCTAAAAGCTTTACACCACACAAGGGGGATGTCAACAACACCATCAGCAGGTCTACCGAGAACTACGCAAAATCCCAAATACATTAAGCCAACCGCACTATGTCAGCATTCAGAAATTAACCTGGTTCAGATTCAGCTTTTTGTGGAGCTGTTTAGGCAACAAAACATGCCATGTGTTCAACAGATCAATATTAACCCTGACAGACTAATGCTTTTCTTTAATGTGAAGTCAAACAAGGATTTGTTCAAAACTGTTAAAAAAAAAACCCAACAACATACAATCTGGCATTGCCTTAGATATCTGTTTAGGTATTTAAAATAACCCAACAGCAGAGTCAGCTTCCAACATTGCCGTTTATAGAACACGTAACGTCAGAAACTGGAAGACGTCCAGATAATAAGTGGTGCTTTAATGGAGTCCTGCCAGGGGTACAGGATTTTCTTCAGTGTATCTCAGGACATCTGCACAAGCAGCTCCCAAAACAATTAAAATAAAATGTGTCTCAGATCACCTCTAATGGTGGCCTGAGCCAACCGGTCCTCAATTAATTTTGACTAATTTGAAATATATGTAGCTTTTTAGTTTGGGTCATGTGCAAATCATTTCAAAAGGACCAGATAATGTGACATCCATACTGTCATGGTACGTTGTGGCTGTCATGTTGCTTTGCTATTGAGTTCTTGATACTAAAGACACTCAACTGCTCAAAAACGTTAAAGGAACACTTTGAAAAAAGAACAGATCTCAATCGGGAACACAAAGAAAATTGTGCTTGACGGGTGCAACATCATTTGATTAAAAACTGAAAAATCATCAGCCGGCAGAGGGCTGAAGGCAGAAAATGTGGCAGACTAGTCACATTTGATGACTTATCACTGCATCAACTGAGAACGGTGCTCAGTAGCTTCAATAGTCTCCATGAGCTTGTATGCATGCCTGACCATGTCTATCAATTCCTGCATACTCTTGTTAAATGAGGTCCAGGTATTCTCATGCACCAGGAGGAACCAGGGCCGGCTCCACCAAAGAAGACTAACAATGGGTCTAAGGATTTCATCCCAATACCTAATGCCAGCCTTGGTGCCACTGATCATGCTGTAGAGGTCTGTGTGTCCCTTCATGGACATGCCTCAGCAGACCAACACTGACCTACTGCCAAGCTGATCATGGTGAACAATGTTGCAGGCAGCATAATGTTCACCACTGCCTCTCCAGGACCTTTCACGTCTGTAACATGAGCTCAGAGTGAACCTCTCATATGTCGTAAGTACAGGGCACAAGTGGCAAACCTGCCGATTCCAGTGTTCTCTGCAATATACCAGCCGAGCAACATTGTGTCAGGCAGAGAGCACAGGGTCGAGCTCTCCTAGAGTAACTGCCTGTCTCCTGGAATCTCCTACATGCTCTTGAGACTGTGCTGGGACATAAACAGGAAGGAAAAATGTCTGTGGCCTCCTCTTGGTTGCCCCTTTGGTGCTCCTGTTGGTAATTTAACCAACACCAAAACCACTGAAGCAAATTAAAAACACCCTCTACAAATGAACTGACCAGATAAATGTTGCGCAAGTTTACCTTAATAATATACTCCGATTAAAAATAGGTCCTTTAATTTTTTTGAGCAGTGTAACTTGAGCTATAGAGTGCTTTGAAGTCTTAAAACCCAAGAGGTTCCAGACTGCTTCTGTAACATGTTTTGCTGCCACTCAGGATAGAAATTCCTGTGTGAAAATGGGCCATAAGACTCTCTTGATGTCTGTGGTGCTAAAATGGTCAAATAGCTAGGCCCTTATATTGCAAAAGCTTATAATGACAAAAAAAATTACGTTTCACACCAAATGTCATGCTTTTGGTACATTTTCAGCAGACAAGGTCTGGCTTCACGTCATTTACTTTCTGGAAGGTTCAATGAGTTTTGACAGATGGTTAAGACCTTCAGGAGTCTGCATGGTTGCTTTTGCTCATGTAGGCAAAACTGTGGAAGCAAGTTTATTTTCATACTATTTTGGGCCAAGTTGCACCACCGGACTTTGTTTAACTCATTGTTCAAACACAAAGATTGTAGGTTATCCTTTACTCAGTCGTGAGGCTTTAATGGGCATCTTTTGCTCTACAAAAAGTACAAAACACACATTTATACGGAAAGGTTGCCATATATGAGGTGATAACACATTGCAAGAAGCTATTTTTGATGGCATCTGGGAATCTCACTATAGCCAGAGTTGACCGGCACCTATTAAGGCACCTTTATTAAATTACTTTTAATATAGAAAGTTATGTCACCCTTCTTAGTCAAATGAGATTTACTGAATTGATCCAGTGGTTTTTTTCCTTCAGTCCTTACCAGAGCGAGAGCCTTTGCAGCTTCCCTGTGATCCTTTGTTGCTGCCAAGGCTGTCCCCCCTGGTGAGGATGGAGATGCCAGAGAAGCTGCTGGCCTTGGTCACGGGTGGCCGAAGGGTGCGGTTAGAACTGTCCGAGTCGGTACTGCTCCAGGGCCGTGGGTCCAGGCACTTCATATCACTGTCTGTGCTGCTTTGACGACTGCTCGATGCCCGGCTCGAGCTCTCACGGTTCCCTCTAAAAGACAACAGAACAGGGAGGATGTAGAGATTACAATGACAATGAATAGTAAAAACATGAAGAGTTTGAATCAGAAAATAGGGTAAAGTTATCAAGTGTGAGAAGTTAGTTATAATAATAATAGGCAGTCAGAGGAGAAGAGTCCGAATGTACAGTTGCATCTAAAATTATTCAACCCCAACTACAAATTAGGCTTTTTGACAAATTATACAAACTAAATCTCTAAGGTTTTCTATAGAGTTCGAGTCAGCTCGAATTGAACCTATACTTCATTCTTCCTCCTTCAGACGTACCGCAGACTCATCGGGATGAAAAGTTAAGAAGTTTGGTTCATCCCAACTATGAATAGAACCCCAAACCTCTTCAGCTTACATATATAGTTGTAAGGAAATTGGAGTCATTTCTTGCACTTTTAGGTCAGTAGAGGTGTACATGTTGGAGTTCAGGCATGGAGACTTTCAGCCTTTTGCTCCTTACTCTGGAAACTAAACCTAGTGGCTGCTGCCACCAAGTCCTGCTGTCAGTGGTGGGTGTCTGAGCCCCTGCTTCCTCGGGAATCTGGTGGCAGCCATCGACAACCTTCTTGGTCTTCCACATCCAGTTTGCGTAGCAACTGTTCGTTTAACTTTAAGCTTGCAAATTGTGCATCTAACCATATCTCTAGGAACATTTAGTGACTTTGCAAGTTTTTGTGTCATTTGTTACCTTCAATAAACTTTTTATTTGACAATTCTTAGGCCATTTCTAGCATTCAGTCAAGGTTTTATATCTCAAGCACACCTGGTGCACCTAATGAAACTCGTGATTGTTTGACTCAAGTGTGCCTGAGACCTTGCATGATTATCAAATGTGTGCCCCTGTGAAGAACTCTATTTGAGGGTTGAATAATTTTGAGACTGCAGTAGTTACTGAAAGTAGATTTTAGTGTTGAATTACAATAAAATTACAAGGATTATACAGAATATGAAGAATTCTGGCATTTGCCAATAAAACTAATTTGCAGGTGTTGAAGAATACACACAACTGCATATAGCTTAAAAGGAGAGATGTACTATCTATAAAAAGGAGGATGCGCTTGTTGGAGTATTTGAAACAGAGGGGTGTAGGTGGAGGTAGACACAACAAAGAAAGAAAGAACGAGAAGAAGAGCAGAGTAGGGGCGTCAGCGGCTAGGAAGGATAAACTTTGACAAGACTGAAATAGAACATTCAACAAAGATGCATATTGGCTGGTTTTGTTTAACCAAAGTACAGAAACAGGCAACATACCAAAAGCAAATTATTTTTAGTTTTCAAGTACACAACCACACACACATTCCCACAAACAAACCCACTCATGGGTAGAACATGCATGCGGGGGGAAAAAGATGCTTAAACATCGACCAGGTGTTAAGGAAAATACTCCAATGACAAGATGAGACAGTTCCATGATTTCAACTCACAACATAGCAAACCATGTAAGACACAGTTTATATCAACAATCTAATGAATGAACACCATCAAAAGGTGCTAAACATAAAAAGTAAAAAAAAAAAAAAAAAGCCTCTGGATGTAGAAATGAAAAACAAATCAACTTTTTACGTAACACTAAATTCACAAATACAAAGATGTTAAAGAGCACCAACATTCAGACACACACACACCACCTACAACATGATCACTAAGTATCTTCGCTCAGTGCCAGGGGTCCTGAGGATCCACTGCCCTGCATGTTTAAGGCGTTTCCCTGCCTCCACACACCTGACCTAAATAAATGGGTGATTTTTAACAAGGCTATGCAGCTTTTGATGGCTGCTGAGGAAGTCATGCAATCGTTTGATTCAGGTGTTTTGTGGAGCAGAGACAAATAAAACTTGTAGGACAGTGGATCCTGAGGACCAGGTCTGAACACCCCTGCCAGCTTATTATGATGTGAAGCTGTTATGCCAGTAATACATGTGAAACCTGGACTCTACAGCATCCTGCCCCATCAAAACTCACAATCCCGCAATCTGCAAATTTAATAAAACAATATTTTAACTGCCAACACCTGTCATCTTATTATATCATGCCATCTTAAAACTGGAAGAAAGTTATGAGGGGGTATTGTCTATATAGATGTAAAAAATTTTAAATAACTTAACAAAAAGCAACTGTGTTTATGGCAGAACTGAAAAACAGGGACCTGATGCTGGCTCTAAAGCACTACTGAACAGCACGTGTTGTTTAATGTGGCTCATGAATATTTCAGACAGACTAATTAATGAAGGAACTATTTTAAGGCCATTCTCAGTCTCTTAAGGAAGGGTAGATGCAGTGATGCTGTCTGACACACGCTTGTTTGCCTCTGCAGACGAAGATGATGCCAGGATTAGCTAAAGATGAGCGAGCAGAAGGGATTCTGCCATTGATTAGATGACATTTCCTCTCTACTGGTTTCTCACACCAGCAACGCTTTCACATACAAACAGAACAGCAAGAAAGAATGGCTTTGGCCAAACGCATATTCTTCTATAGTTACTGGTCTTTCACAGACGTTAAATTAAGCGGAGCCATTCTGTGACTTTAAAGCTCTTTTAGGCTAAGCATGGATGCTGTGAAAGCATCTCATGATATAGAAAATATGCTAAAAGCTAAAATTTCCTCAGGTACTAAAGTTAAACGTACTACTATTAAACACTGCTTACAAACTATTGTTGCACTGCTGTAGTTTTCAGCACAACTGGTTCATATGTACCTTATTTATATGTAGGTCTATCTGATACTACCACAGGAGACAAGCGTGACTGTCATGGGATCCTACAACTGGTTTACTAATTTAGAGTGGTTGTGTTGTTATGTTTGAATTTCCCTCCATGGGGATCAATAAAAAGCATCAGAAATGCCTTAAAAATTCATAACAAATTAAGGCGTTCTGATCAGATGCAAGAAGAAACACTAATAACTAAATCTATCTCATACACTACACCGGATCAATGTTAAATGTTATTGCAAATCATCTGTTACAGTAAATGTTCACTACAATTCTTGTACTCATAATAAGAGTAGTTTCTAATTTTTCAAGTAATCTTGAATTAATCAGTAAATTATTTAGATGCAAATATATTGTCATTAAAAGTAAAAACATCCCTGCAGACCTGGGTTTCCCCAGACTGCCACTTTTAATCTATTTGGTTTAGATGATGGGAAAGCCATCAGCTGCGGCAGCTGTTGATAGTTGCTGATAGCTGGAAAACGGCTGTGGTCTGTGAAGTTTCAAAGGTCTGCGATGATGGCTACCAATTTATGCTTGGGAGTAAAAAAAAAAAAAATAACAATGTGATAGCTTTAGATTACACAACAGTACTCTAAAGATGTGTTGTTCACCTTTAGGTCCCAAATAGGAGAATTTTTACCCCTCTGGGTCTAAAAGAACCAATAGCAAAATGAGCTAAACTTTCTGGACCATCTCAGACATGTGTGTCAACAATTACAATTAATATTTGACAAACTGGGAACAATTTTTAACACTGTAAGAAACTTATTGTGAATACACTGTAATATACCTACAATGTATGCCCAACTTAGAGGAATGCAGCAAGAGAAACAAGCTGATCAAAGCAAAAATTAGGGCTGCAACAACGGATCAATAAAATAAAAAAATAAAAAATCAACAATTAGAAGCGTTGGCAACCAATTTCATCATTGATTCATTGTGTCACGTAATTAATGCATCATTCGCCATGTCTCTGAGCCGTTTACCTCACCTTCAGGGAGTCGTCAATGTGGACTGGCTGCAGCGAATGGCAGAGCGGAGGCGGTATTTTCAAATACTGTTTTTTTGTAGTAAATTCTAGAAATGACGACAGAGAATGCGTCTCGACCTAAGTCAACAAAAGGTAGGGAGCACATCACGCTTCACAAAACCAAATTATCAGTAACGTGCGAGATCTGACATGGCACGAGAGCTCCACAGTGACACAGGACCTGAAACAACATGGAGTCAATGTTGAGGGCGACGGAAGCTCAACCGCAGGGTAAGTCACTATATTTTATGTTTGTTCTGTTTCAAAGTTAGGAAATCCCGACAGCTCTTGGCTCACAGGCTGTGAGCGCAGTCCTGCGCAGCCAAAGTTGTGCTTCAGGATGCCGCCTTAACGTCAGTCTGGTAGCTCGTCTAACGCAGCTGTTAGCTTGTTAGCTGGTTATTGGCAGGAGCTTGTTTACATGCAGCATTCCCTGATCAGGTTGAAATGTGTTTGGATTAAAAAGGGAATAAAGTACTCCGGAAGCACCGTTTATATGGGCTCATAATCAAATAATCTGACAATGACGTGCGTTTACTTGCGCCAAGCTTTATTCAAAGCAGAAACTCTGACATTAGCAGAGTGGTTGGATTTCCATAAAACAATCACAGAAGTTTTGTACTTCTTCATGCGGAAAATAAACAAACACGGAGGTGTGTTCTGACTGTTCTGAGCGCATAGAATGGACCTTCTGAGATGGTTGAGAACTCCTGCTGTTGACAGAGCGGGAGGAAACGATGATCATCCCATAATGTTCTGTGCTACGCAGCGCTGCGGCCCCATCCTCCACACGCATGCATAGTAAGTTCACGAGATATTCGGAACAAGTGTTTAGAGAGACGCTGATCATAAGATCCGATATGGATCATAAACCAACCCTCTCAATCAGAATACAATTTAATTCTGATGGTAATTTGTTAATTAAGCTTTAAGGTTTAATTTGCTGACAAAGTCTGAGTGAAGGTACTGTATGGGAGCGAGGAGCAGGACTCTAAAATAACTTTTCAAGAGTCGTTATTATGTAACCATAATGAAATTTTGGTTAGACACTCAGAATGATAAGAGGCAAACCCAAATTTAAAAACGCTTACAGGAAAAAAGAGAAATAAGCATCCCTAAAGGACAGCCTTAAAAATGTAAAACCCTCAGAAGAAATATCTAACATTTTAGATAACATTTAATATACGCTTTTTGACTCTTTTTACAATTTATAGAATAAACGTCCTTGGAAGAAAATATGTAGAAGAACAAATGTAGCATGTAATATATAAATAAAATAAAGCTTGTGCTAAAACTGTCTGAAATGAGCTGGAGATTTATTTGATTGTCAGAAGTGATGTGTTTTAGCTTGTAGCAATGTACAGCACTTTGTTTCAGCTGCTGGCTGTTTTTAAGTGCTTTATAAATAAAGATGGTATGGCGTTTCTGCACTAGTTTCATTGTTATGTCCGAATTCTTTCCCTAGGTGCAGTAGAACAAGGGTGAGGTTCAACCAAACCGCATTTGACACCAGTTTTACAGCTTCACATTTGTTGACTTACAGTGTAGTCAACATAAACATCTTTATTCGAATCAAAACTATTGCTTACCTAATATTAGTGTAACAGCACACCCAAGTAACAACTTGTTTTTTGTGAGCCTATTAACTCTGTCAGTCCTTTTATTTCTAACAGTCCTTACCTACTTTGGTAATATGTTTTGCTCGATCGCAATTAATCATAAAAACATTACGAATAATCGATTATTAGAATAATCATTAGCAGCCCTAGCAAAATAAATAAAAAATTTATATATATATATATATATATATATATATATATATATATATATATATATATATATATATATATATATATATATATATATATATATATATATACTATGAACAGTTGTGTGCATGATTGGACCTTCAGCTGTTGCCATGGCTATGAAAACTAACATGGGATGGATCTGATGTGCTTATACAACAATGAAACAGCATCTCTGTAGACAATGCCCATGGTGAAGAAGAGATTATCATGCAGTTTATACACTGTTAATCAAAAATAATCTTGTTTTGTTCATTGAGTCAATTCAATTCAGATGGTATGGGACTGAAAATTGTAAAAAGAAATCTAAGGTTTCACCATTTGTCACTTCATGGAATAAAACATATTGACATTTTCATAGAACATCAAAAACACGGAAAAAAAATAATTTACGTTTTACTGTAGGAAAAAAATAACTATTGTACTGGGTTTATGGTTATTACTTTAAGTTCAGACGCACCATCAAATGAATTAGCAGATTTTTCTGAATTATTATGCGTTAGGTGACATGTTAAAACTTACACGAGTAAATCAACCACAAAACAAGCAGATCACTGTGAAATTGATGTAGATACTTTCCATTAAAGTGTAGCTGATGGTGGAAGGGTGGATGGGTGAGTAGATCAATTTCCAGTGAAACTACAAAGCAGCCATGCATCCACGGTGCAATGCTAGGGTAGCCATTTATCAGCCCATTACGCCAAGCAAAGATACTAATAACCACACGTCACCAATGTCATCACCAAACCACTTTCAAAAAAATGGGCATGGCAACACACTAGTGAGTCAGCAGCTCCCCAATACCTAAAGATCTGCCTCCTCTTTTGAGAGCTAGAGCAGTAGCCCTCAGTGGAAAATCTGTTGGGGTTAACATTAGAAGAAAATGCTCAGGTTACAGGTCTGTATGAGAGGACAGGAAGGGGCTGAAAGAAAAGGAAAGTATGGAGGTAAAGGTAGGCACAGCAGAAAAATACCCTAGCGAAGAAAGGGGGTAGTGGAAAATGCACATAAGGCAGAAAATCAACTCAAGGGAAGCCCACGCTGCTTCGTTGTCTCGCTCTCAGCAAATTAGGCCCTTATCTACCAAGCTAAATGTTAAGAGTGAGTAGGGATTGAAACTGTAACTGCTGTGTGACTTAACTCAATAGTAAAACTGCAAAACTTGTTTTAAAAGTAAAAAGTGTGTGATAAGCCTGTCTACTAATATAAAATCCAAATAAAAAACAAAGTGTGTCATAATGAACAATTCAGGAATATATTAAGTGCAAAATAGATATTTGAAAATCAGCGTCCACTAGACAAGCAGTAAGAATCATCAAAGAGGTGAAAGCAACAGTTATAAGAAAGACTGCAGAGGTATGCAAGAGAAATCATCAGCTTACCTGTTATCATTGATGTATCCATTCTGAGACGACTGCAAAAAAAAGGACACCTGCACATTATGAAATGTATAATTCAATTAGTAACATGTTCAACATCATTTTGGCTTGTCAACATTTCAAAATTCAACAGTCTTTTGAAAACAATGTTGTTGTTTTTTTCCCACTAATCTGGTCAAAGTGCTGGCTCAGCACCAGGTCTTTGTACGTCTACTGCTGCAAGCAACTTAACATTTGTCCTATCACAACACCCAGTCTTAGCTGGCTCACAGGAAAAAACCGCTCCTCTCAGCAGATCAACGCACAGTTATGGAGACAAAAACAAAATGTGACAGCTGCAGGTAAAACTCCTGCAGCTGTCACTCCGCTTGGCTCCTAATCTGCCTGAAAACCACTATTTAGAGCTAAATATGTAGATGTGTTTAACAAACCTGCCTATAATACTGTAAAGATATTTTTATTTGTACCATGCGGCAATAATAAACGGCAATGCAGCAGAATGTGTTTGGGTCTTTTTTTGCAGAGCTGCAGGTGAATACCGACCTCAAAGATTACTTGGTTGTGATGGCAGAGAAAGTCCACAAATGCTGGTAAAATTGCGTAATACTAGGAAGGGTGATTGGATATTTGTTCGCAACCTAACATATACAAGCACTCTCTCAAAACACCTACAGGTTCTTGGATTTAGGTGCTTACAGGATCACTTCTATACAGATAAATCCTATAATTAGCTTTGGCTGTCACTTTATACATCTTGTATTAAATAACATTGCGGCTTTTCAGTGATGTTATCAAGACATTGGTTGTTTGTACCTGTGATACTTTTTTGGTTGTGGTTTTGCTTTTTAATATCTCTCTCTCTCCCGCTCTGCAGGTGTAGCTGCAGACTCTGAGGATGTTATCTTGTGCTCTCTTTTTCCTCTGCTCTATTTTTGTCACCTTTTCTCCCTTTTAACATTTTGTCTCATCTTTTTCTACGTCTTTGTTTCACTTTTAACTTTCCAATTCAGTGTCTATTGAACTTGAAATAATCCTAAAATAATGTCTAATAAAGTTTTTTGCATAAATATCAAGCGGAGCACTATGGCTAAAGCAGTAATGCTCCACTTGTGAAAGTAAGTCTGTTGGGCTCTCTTTGGCATTATGTCAGCAATTCCTCCACAATACAACAAATACGAGTATCAAACATTTAATGCAAGTGAGACTTTTGCAACGTTTCTGAATGGTAACCATCTAAATGGACACAGGGCAATCAGTAGCCTTTTGTTAGCATTAGCTTGTGCTAAATGACAAACCATGTTCATGCACAACAGCCATCCTACAGCATATACAGCGGTAAAACCAGCTAATAGCGCTTGTGATGTAATAATTGGGATTTTTTTTTGAAGCAGCTAATTTTTCAGACACCAACAAACATTTACTTATTGACAAAAAGTGGCAGGAAGTTTTGTGTTTTTGCACTTAGACTGTTTTTAGAAGCAGTAGAAACCTAAATGGAAGTACAAAAAAATGCCAAAAAGTTAATTTTGCATAGTCCCCCTTAAGAGAAACCCTGCAGGACCTTCCCCAAACTTAAGATTCAAGTACCCCTTAAGCATAGAAATGTGCAATTAAAAACACTGAAGGATTTCAGTAAACTAGAAAAAGGAGCAGTTACATGTTATATAACACTTTTAAAGTATAAAAATCTTTAGGAATGACTTTATTAATATTTTTAAGGCCGCTTTTAAATTGTCCTTACAAAAACATTTTAAGTTTAGCCAAAACAACCAATATCATACTTCTTTTCCTTTCGTTATACTTGACTGAATGATGTCTAATAAAAATATCCGGTTACACAAAATGCAACAGCTTACATGGCTTTTGTTCCCTGACAATCAGAAAAGGAATCTTTTACAAACTGTTCTAATGTAGAATAAGCGAATTATGAATGAAAAACAACCGGGAGTGGGTGGTCCTTTATACACCACATAATCATTCTTTATCATTGTTCTTGTTGTACTAATTTTTTTTCTAATTTGACAAGTCTAAACGAATGAAATGATTTCATATTTTAAATAACTTGAAGATTTAGATTTTATTTATAAATGTATCCAGTGTAAACCTCGCAAACTGCCACTATGGGTCCCTGAGTAAGACCCTAGACCCCAGCCTGCTCCCTGGGTGCTGTAAAAGCTTCCCACTGCTCCCTAAGGGACGAGTTAAATGTGGAAGACAGATTTCATTGAAAGTAGTGGCCAGGTGGTTAGGGGGCCGGGCTTTTGCATCTTAGAGAGGCTGCAAAGTTAAGCGGTTCAAAACTCAGAAGTTTTTTGTGTGGTTTTCAGCAATTAGACAAAAAGCAACAGACTAAAATATATCTTGCAAACAGTGAAATAAAGATTACGATCCTACGATAGAAAAAATGCCTCAATAACTGTCGTCTTATATATTTATTTATATAGACTTCTTTATATTCATGAAAACAAGAGGGAATTCTCAGTTTTTGTGATATTTTCATAATCTTGTGTCATCCTCGTAAACCTAAAACTGTGCCTCATCTAATAAACTGAATATACATTTAAACTTTAGGAATAACACCGTTATTGAGTGACAGGGTATATTTTCTAAGCCAGTGACAGTTTTTACTCGGTCAATGTTAAATACTTACTTCTCGGGCAAAGATCCTGTCTCGTACCCGCTGATATTCTTCTTCTCGCTCTTCAATAGATTT